>NC_060123.1:484573371-484878897 GCF_021461395.2 Schistocerca americana
CCTAAGGACATCACACACGTCCATGCCCGAGGCAGGACTCGAACCTGCGACCGTAGCGGTCGCGCGGTTCCAGACTGTAGCGCCCAGAACCGCTTATCCGGGACATCAAAGACCAATTACAACAATTCTGGGCCATCTTGCCTCAGGCTAGGATACAACTGCCCTAATACACCCTTCCCAACGGAATCAGTGCTTGCATCCAGACCAAAGAGAGTGCAACGCGGTACTGATAGGTGGGCTCTCCATAAAGATATACTCAACGTCTAGATTTCAGTCGGCTTTGTCTGATCACTACAAGGGAGAACTGCTGCATTGTGCACCAAGCTCGGTTCGTAGTCACTGAATAACTTCGCATACCCCTGCAAGCCCTTAATTTCATTTCGTTTCCACCTCGCGTCTGGTTGTTTCACTTTTTTTCGTCAGCTTTTATTCAAGGCTTGGCGAATATGTTTGCGTGGAATATGAATGAGCTAAACAGAATGAGCTAAATAAGTATGCTCGAGTGCGTGCATGAGCGAGCTACAAACACACACACACACACACACACACACACTTATTTAGCGCATTCTGTTTAGATGATTCATATTCCACGCAAACATATTCGCCAATCCTCTGTCCCACATACGTATTTGTCCTGTAAAACTAAAATGTAGGTCACTAGTACACAAAAATCATTTAGTGCTAACCGATATATATGTATGTCAGTCCCAGATAAACGGTTAATAGGAAGCAACTTGTGGTAGTTGCTGGGCGACGGGGAGGCGTGACGGCTCTCCAGATTGAGGCGGGGAAGCGAACAACCGCGGCCGCCGCAGCGACTTAACCGATGCCATATCGGTGCAGCTGGGCAGATGTTCCGCCCTCCTATTACGCTGCATCAAGCTCCTCAATTGATGGGACGACCCGCGGAGTAAGGACGCTGCCTCCCGCCGGGTTCCGTTAGCGCAGGCAGGTCGCCGCCGTCCGATCCAATCAGGAGCTCGTCCCTGTAATGACGGACTGCCAACTCGCCGCGGGCAGCAGCTAGAGAGACCACCGCCGTCTGGGAAAGCACCTTCCCCAGAAATCCTATACTACTGGACCCGTCTCGCTTTCAAGCGTGGACGGCGTCCCGGCAGGGGACTGCCTCGATGTAGATGAAGTTAAGTACAACCCGAGGTTGTTACGGCACTGTGGCCCCCAACTAAGCAAGGCCTTTGGCGGGCGGTCCACGGGATCCGGCGACTGTCGGTGTTGATTACTAAGGTGGAAGTGGGTGTCTTTTATTCCGATTGAGTAGTTACATTGCTTCCGAGGACAGCGTTTGACACATCTCATGAAACCCGACGAACTGTGTGCAGTGAGTAACAGGAAGGTTCCAGAGTAAATCTTTCGCTCTGTAGTGGAGTATTGTCTGTAAAGAAAGTTTCTGCACATTATAACTGTGTGCAGAACAGCAACCTTAGCCAGGATATTTGCTTTTCACAGTATTCTTACACACTGAACTATATGGACACAACTGATTACTCGCTTCACAACTTCAATCTCACTTTGTATTTCCGTTTTTCATGGAAGTTTTCCAAAATATTTTTCTAGACTTGCGCAAGACAAGTATGGGCACTGACCAAGAATATTCTTATCGCAAAAATGGCAGTCCGCCATATCGCGAACTTCAGCTAGACGCATTCAGGTGTTCAGAATTCTGTGAAATCTTGACATATATCCCATCATAGAATATGTTAATGGGTATATTTGCTCATCAATATAACTCAAACTCTAACCCGAGAGCTCGGTCTTAGTCGCAAATTGTCTATCTTAACTGCTTCCAGGGGCAACAAAAATTTAATTTTCTGTGTTTGATATAATTATTGACCGCATTTAAAATTTTAAAATGTTGTCATAATATACTCATTAAGAGCTACAATCTTATGTCAAAGCTTAATACAGTAAGATGCGTATTAAAATTAGAAACTGCGCATATGCCTTGAGGCAGCGTAATTACGCCGCGCGAATTACCCGTATTGGAGATTGAGAGATTAATTCTTCAACATCAGACAGGGAATTTTAATTCATTACTTCGTTACTATTCACTCTATTCGCAACACATTTCACTGACAGTATTCGCCCCTGAATGTACACTATATAAATTCAGTAAGGTGTTGGGCCAGCCTTAGCCTTGATGACAGCTTCCACTCTCGCAGGCATACGTTCAATCAGGTGCTGTAGGGTTTCTTGGGGAATGGCAGCCCATTCTTCACGGAGTACTGCACTGAGGAGATGTACCAATGTCGGACGGTGAGGCCTGGCACGAAGTAGGCGTTCCAAAACATCCCAAAGGTGTTCTATAGGATTCAGGTCAGGACTCTGTGCAGGCCACTCCATTATACGGATTTTAATGTAGTGTAACCACTCCGCCACAGGCCGTACATTATGAACAGGTGTTGGATCGTGTTGAAAGATGCAGTCGCCATACCCGAATAGCTCTTCAACAGTGAGAAGCAAGGAGGTGCTTAAAACATCAGTGTAGGCCTGTGCTGTGATACTGCCACGCAAAACAACAAGGGGTGCAAGCCCACTCC
Organism: Schistocerca americana; assembly: GCF_021461395.2. Lineage (NCBI taxonomy): Eukaryota > Metazoa > Arthropoda > Insecta > Orthoptera > Acrididae > Schistocerca > Schistocerca americana. The sequence goes on from NC_060123.1 coordinate 484,575,930, forward strand.
ATGAAAAACACGAACACACCATAACACCACCGCTTCCGAATTTTACCGTTGGTACTACACACGCTGGCAGATGACATTCATCAAGCAAAAAAAAATGGTTCCAATGGCTCTGAGCACTATGGGACTTAACTTCTGAAGTCATCAGTCCCCTAGAACTTAGAATTACTTAAACCTAACCAACCTAAGGACAACACACACATCCATGCCCGAGGCAGGATTCGAACCTGCGACCGTAGCGGTCGCGCGGTTCCAGATTGTAGCGTCTAGAACCGCTCGGCCACTCCGGCCGGCATTCACCAAGCATTCGCCATACCCACATCCTGCCATCGGATCGTCACACTGTGTACCGTAATTCGTCACTCCACACAATGTTTTTTCACTGTTCAATCGTCCAATGTTCACGCTCCTTACACCAAGCGAGGCGTAGTTTGGCATTTACCGTCTTGATGTGTGGCTTATGAGCAGCCGCTTGACAATGAAATCCGAGTTTTCTCACCTCCCACCTAACTGTCATAGTAATTACAGTGGATCCTGATGCATTTTGAATGCCTGTATGAAGGTCTGGATAGATGTCTGCCTATTACACTTTACGACCCTCTTCAAGCGTCGTCGGTCTCTGTCAGACGACGAGGTCGGCCTGCAAGCTTTTGTGATGTACATGTCCTTTCCAGTTTCCACTTCACTATCACATCGGTAACAGTGGACCTAAGGATGTTTAGGAGTGTGGAAATCACGCATGCAGACGTCTGACACAAGTGACACCCAACCACCTGACCACGTTCGAAGCCTGTGAGTTACGCGGAGCCGGCCGGGGTGGCCGGGCGGTTCTAGGCGCTACAGTCTGGAACCGCGCAACAGCAACGGTCACAGGTTCGAATCCTGCCTCGGGCATGGATGTGTGTGATGTCCTTAGGTTAGTTAGGTTTAAGTAGTTCTAAGTTCTAGGGGACTGATGACCTCAGAAATTAAGTCCCATAGTGCTCAGAGCAATTTGAAGTTACACGGAACGCCCCAATTTGAAGTTACGCGGAACGCCCTATTCTGCTCTCTCACGATGTCTAATGACTACTGATATCGCTGATATGGAGTACCTGGCAGTAGGTGGCAGCCCAATGCACCTAATATGAAAAACGTATGTTGTTTGGGTGTCAGGTTACTTTTGATCACATAGTGTACCTACAAAATTATATCACTGTATGGCACATAGATCAGGTGATACGACCTCGTAAATAGTGAGATGCGTGAAAAACAAACTTTTGCTAAAACAGACCGCAAGTTACCCGGACAGTACTTATCCAGTGTTTGATAATGAGAGCGCTTAGCGACTTCCAACAAACTTATAATTTCAAAAGTTTGCTGAACTTTTTCTCGCATACATGCTTAATGTCAAATATTTAACACATTTACTCATTTATAAATTAATCAGATGTTTGAAACTGTTTTATACATGGGAATTCAATTCTTTAAAGTGGTGGGTTTATTGGTTCAGAAGAAACTGAAACATCGATTCAGTGAACACTAGTCAGCAAACGCACTTAGATACCACTTCCTTTACGCAATGTACAGAAAATTGTTTGCTGTTCAGAAGATTTCACTTTCAGTAGACTTCCAGAAGAACTAAAAAAAAAAAAAAGAATACCGCTCACAATCTTTTACACTTTATTAATTTTTTAGCTTCTTTTGTTAATATATTTTCTAAACACCGTTCTGAAACTATGTTCTGTCTCGTTCCATGACTAAATATCTTTGGCTCGCATGATCTCCAATGAATCTGATAAATAAATAAAAAAATAAAATAAGGAAATTACATGGTGGAGAAAGGTTTAGACGCAGTCTTGGGGTTGTTCCCATGTAGAATCTTTCACTCTGCAGAGGAGTATACACTTTGGGGAAATTTTCTAACTATAAGAGCATTAACTCGCAGAAGGCAATATTCTGGGATCGAGTCCCGGTCTGGTACACAGTGTTAATCTGTTGGGAAGCGTAATTAGAGCGTACATTCTGATGCAGTCTCAACGATTCATTTTGGAAAATTCTTACAGGCTGAGGCTAAGCCATTTTACCTTTCTCCAAAGAGCGCTAGTCCAACAAGGGATGTGTGGTAGCTTACATGATGCTTGGAAAGCAGGAGAGTGATAGTGCGTAAAGAATGCCATAAGGCGTGACGCGGTACCGAAGTCTGTAAAAGTCAAAGATTCCAGTTTTACTCACGATCCGCCACACCGTTTTAATGTATCAGTGTTTCAGTTAAGGTTTTATTTAATTCCAATCTATTTACAGCAGCACCGACAGAATCATGCCGTTCTGTTTTTGGCGTGCTAGAGAATCCCGCATTGTGACGCAGTAGGTAGTGAGTTTTTACAGGCGCCGATCATCCAAATATGTTGAAGAATCACACAGGATTTCCTATAAACCTATGATGCGAGATTATCAAAAACTTTAAAGTACAGTATATGGTGCGGAGCAGAAAAAAATGATATTTTGCTCAAAAATGATCCCATAACATTTCGTGAAGCACTTGGTATCAGTTCTGAATGTCTGTAAATAACAAGTCATATTAATGTAGAATTTTTGCCTACCGAGCGGACTATCTTCGAATCCGATTAAATCAAAACAATGATCTATTAAAAGAATATGTAGCTCTTTAAAACGTGAAGCAGCGTTTGACATTTGCTTCTAATTCCGTGACATATACATTTCTTTGTTGCCTATCAAGGATTTTCTGGGATCAGCAGTGTGTATCACAAATGCTTAAAAGTCTCCGCTAGTTGACAGGCGAAGAATATGCAGTGGAAACGGGCATCAGTAGTTACAAGAACCTTGTTTTAGGGGAGGAATACCAATATTATTATACCCACTGAATCTCATTCTCGTACGAACCGTGAAAGTAAGTTTACACTTCCAATAGACAATTAGAAACATTCACATAAGGCACAATGCAAAAGCCCCTCTACAACGTAATGTGCACTCTGATTTTCCCCGTACAGATGCAGTGCAGCTAATGGAACGGCAGGGACGAGTTGAAATTTTGGCGAGCCCATTATAAAGGTCAGAGGCAAGACGAAAAAAGTATGAAGAAAGAAAAAAAGAAAAGCATATATTGTTGCAAAATTGTATTTGATACAATAAGCAGTAATTAACGCTGTATCATTATTTTCATTGTATTTACGTAATTACGTGGAAACTTTCTCTCATTAGACCTAATCGTATACTCTTTTTCCGCTTTAAGTCTGTAATATGAACACTTTGCTTCCTAGGTTGAGTAAATAGTATTAGAGGATATCGAACGATCATATAATTTCAATCAGAAATAACGTCCATAGAACAACAGATGAAAATACCGCAGTTCATATAAATTTAGTTTAGGGAGTCTATGTTCTTGTGATGAGTATATGTGTCAGGAGAGCTCGTTTTTCTGGTATGAGCTATCTATACATCAGTGCATAAGTCTTACAGCGGCTAAACGTTGGTGAGGGTGGAGCAGCAATTAGGCAAGCGTCAAATCAGTTCCCGTCACGTCACAGCCCCGGAAAGCTCTACCAGACAAGCTACAAAAAGCCAGGATAATAAATTTTCATTACCGCGATCAATAAAGTTGATTAACTCCAGTTTCGTTATGCTGTCAGCGCACGAAAGGGGTTAACATTAGTCTTAATAAGCGAGAAGAGAAGTCGGCTGCGGTTGCACTTCTTGTTTTTTATCGCGTCTAGCACCATATTTTGAGGGATACTATACTGACGTCCTTGAAACATCAGCTTGATACAAATCATTCCACTACGCCTCCTCCATTGCCTCCCTAAATGCTCCCACGCCTAATCGGTGAGCTTTCCTGTCTGTCCGCACGCACGCGCGTGACTTTACCCTCATTTGACATCCACTAATTCGACAGATCAGACACGTTCCTTTTTAGTGTTGCTGGTCCGGAACCAGGCACATTTACGCTTATTAGCACACATCTGGCGAGGGTCCACAGTGAATGGCACTATCAACATCGTTGGCAGCTGACGATGTTTCTATATTTGCAGCAGAAAAGGGACAATTGTTAGCGTGTTTAGCAATATGATTTCGGAAGCGTCCATTTACGGCGCGAATACTACATTGCCTGATGAAAAGTTTCCAGAAACACCTTTTTATGCGGAACTGAACACTAGATGTCATGATAGGTGGACCAGCCTGTGTATAAGGAGGCAGGAAGTGTTGTGTTATCGGTGAGAAGCAGTGACAGAAGATGGGTTGTTCAGGAGGACTCAGTTACTTCGAACGTGGACTAGTCACTGGATACCAACTGAGTAACAAATCTAGCAGGGACATATCAACTGTTCTAAAGCTGCTCATATCGACGGTTGGTGATGTGATTGTGATGTGGAAACGCGAAGGAACAACCACAGCCAACAAAAGACCAAGGAGACCCCCCTGCACTGACGGAGCACGCGGAGAGCTAATACAATGGCTATGCGCAGGGAGTTAAAAAAAATGGGCTACAGTGGTCGAGCAGCTCCTCATAAGCCATACTTTTCTGTAGCCGATGCTAATCGACGCTTGAGGTAATGCAAAGAGCGTAACTGATGGACAGTGAACGGCTGAAAACGAGTGATTTGGAGTCATGAATCGCGCTATACCCTGTGGCCCTCCGATGATGGGGTATGACGAATATCTGGAGAACTTTACCTGCCATCATGTGTAGTGCCAGCACTGAAGCTCGGAGATGGTGTTACGGTATGGCGGTGTTTTTCGTGCTTACAATGTGATCTCCCCATTGCGCTTAAGAAAAGGCCGAATGCCGATGGATATGAACACATTTTAGAGCATTGTGTACTGCGTGCAGTAGAGGAACATGACAATGTATTCTGTCATAAAGCAGCATCTGTGAGGCGTTTTGTGCTATTGTCAACAATAATATTACTGAAATAAACAATAGTTCAAATGGCTCTAAGCACTATGGGGCTTAACATCTGAGATCATCAGTCCCCTAGACTTAGAACTATTTACACATAACTAACCTATGGACATCACACACATCCATGCCCGAGGCAGGATTCAAACCTGCGACCGTAGCAGCAGCGCGGTTCCGGACTGAAGCGCCTAGAACCGCTCGGTCACAACGGCCGGCTGAACAGTAGTACTGCATGAAAACTGGATTGGTCGTTAATCACAAAGTCATGCTTCAAAAACAGAATGACTTTTTTGTTCGTAATATGACGTGTTTCGGTCTTAGCCATCTTCAGATATCTAGGAGCAACATGCTGCAAGCAGATATAAAGGTGACAAGAAGTTCACGTAAAAATCATAAGCAGACTCATTTTCATTTTACGAACAATAAAGTTATTCTATTTCTGAAGGACGGTTTTTTGATTAGCGACCAGTCCAGGCTTTATGCTCTACTACTGCTCAGTTTCAACATGGTCGCCTGCCTTCTCCAAATTCTCATTCACACCTCAGCCTACTTGGCACGAATGAGAATTTAGACTGAGGAGGGAGGCGTGCTAGGAAAGTCTCGAGCAGTGGTGCAAAGCCACTGGGCCAGGGTGGCGTAGTGGTTACCGCATCTGTCTAGTGAACAAGAGACCTGCGTTCGAACCCCGGCCTTGGTACAAATTTTCATTCGTCGCTTCAGTCCGCATACATTCATCATAGATATTTGGGACTTGAAAATATCTACGGAACCACATTGTATCAGTTGATTGAAGCACCTGCGCCTGGTGTCCAGGCAGGATCCCCCGTTTTGTTCGATGCTGAGGTGCTATTCCAATATTGGTGCAGAATTCCAATATTGGTGCAGAATGTCTGCAATTCTGTTTGAGTTTAGGGGGAATACCGAGTGGGCTGAGGCGTGAATGGAAATTTGGATTGAGGAGGTAGGCGTGCTAGGATAGTATCTGCAGGTGTGCAAATCCACTGTGACAGGGTGGTGTAGTTGTTAGCGCATCTGCCTAGTGGGCGGGAGACCCGGTTTCGAATCCTGACCTTGGTACAAATTTTCATTTGCTGCTTCAGCCTGCATTCATACATCAACGTTTTTTCTATTTTTTTAAAATTGGTTCTCAGCTACGAAAACTGTTTGTTCAATTTGTAATCTGTATTGATACACTACTGCCAATGGTAAGGCTCATTATTCATAGGGGGGCACAGTAGATATTTACTGTTTTCTGAGAATTTTAGTTCTGTTTCAGTATCAACACATAATAAGCCACATTTGATACCCCTATCAAAGCACGAGGCGGGACTGGTACCCACAACCTCATGGAGTCAGGCAAACCCTGTTGTTCGAAGATAGGACAATATATTTAATTTAAAATTAAATTGCAAATGTGACTGAAATAATGAGTTATACTTCTTTTATTTTTTTCATTCTGTGTGACCCCGCACCTGATGCCTCCTTTACGACAGAAGCGAACGTACTCTGGCAGCATAAGCGTCGGGTGCCTGCCGCCCTTTCTGGAGAAGACGTGTCACGGCGTAGACCGCTATTTCTGCGCACTGTGTACATACTGCAAGCACCGGGCTGCACTGCGCGTTTCCGTCTATTTCTGCAGGCGCGTAACAGTCCTCTCATCCTCTGGTAGGGGAATATTTTTGTCCTCGAGCCCATTTCATCAACGCTGTTCCAACGAAACCCGTCGCAGCGAGCCTCTCTTATCCAGCCTACAATACATGGGTACATGTTTTCGACATGAAACACCCTAATGTCTGTGATACAGCGTATATCAGATACATAAAGACGATTCATACAACAATGGATATACAGAGCTTTGTTTCTTCACTGTCTATAGTACAACATGTATTCGATAGAAAAAATTCGTACATCAATGGATACAGAAAATTTTGAGGTTTTGTTTGTTCAGCCACACACTTCTACACGAACCCCACGAATGTCACGGGATGTGTCTAATCGATACACGATTTCTCTCCAGGTATTCTTTAGCATATGCTGCTTCACTGTCTCAAATTTAGCTTTAGTTCTCTCACGAAGCTGTTCTACTTTCTCTGTCATTTTCATATGGCACATTCTGTCCTTCACATACACACACAGGAAGATATTCAGGAGAGTAAAGTCAGGCGACCAGCGTGGCCGTGGGACTGGACCACGTCTTCTAATCCATATTTTTAGGAATTGGTCACTCAAGACGTTATGAAGTTAAACATGCCAGTGCTCGAAGAGAAAGTGTGGGTCTCCATGTCGTTTCCGAGGGAATACAGAATTAACTAATAGATCAAGATACGAGTGACCACTGTGCAAATAAAAAAGTCCAGTAATTTCGCTCTCCATTAAATCATACCAAACGCTGACCTTAGGTCTGTCTCGTTGATACTCCGTGGCCTCAAGAGGATACTCACAACCCCAATTCACGCATTATGTTTGTTGACCTTTCCACTGATGTAAAATGTCGTCTGTGAGTTGTCTATGTGGTCTATGAATTGTCTAAGTCGAAGCGCTGAAGAAGTCTTCGACAAACTTTGCTCATCCGGGTTTGTCGTTGAACTACAATAACGAACCACATACAACAACACGGTTTGTGCTTTTTCAACATTCGTTGCCATTTTCAGTTGTTTGTAAATCTTTCAGTTTCTTCGGTTTTCAGCTCCAGAAATAAAAAAAGAAAACAAACGAAAATGAACGTGATGTAACACTATAAATAATACTATTTCACAGTTACTCTACCATCTAACACCTAATAAAATTATCTGGTTTGTTTATTATGTTCTTCATGTTTCAAATTAGTACGCTTCGTCTCACCCTGTATTAATCGCAATAGTTCGCAAGTTGACTCACAGTATTCAGATGAAAGCAATTACCTGCCGAAGTAGATATGACTCAAGCACGAGCATATTATTTCTCCCTAGACTTTAAGAAATTAACCTTTAAGAAATAATCCATTTCCTTCGTAGTATTACAAGTGAAATTCTTATCCAAACTTACTAAACGAAGCTATACTGTTGAAATGCGCTGACACGTTGGGTGTCACCACCTAGTTCATAGCTCCTTTCAGAATTTAACTTTGTATCGAAAACTCCAATTTGAGAGGACCAAGGTTGAAAATCGCGTCTGGGGATCCTGATGTAAGTATTTCCTAAATCACGAGAATGCAAGGATGGTCCCTTTTACATAGCAGGGAATAATGTTTCCATCCTTCTCCACGAGAGCTAGTGTTCCGTCTCTAATGACCTCTACCTTGCTTGGACATTAAAAACTAACTTCTGTCCTTTCTTCTTCTGCCGAGAGCAACACCATTACTGCTAAAGAAAACAATTTGTCGCAATGTCACCATAATGGATTCGTTAGCCCATTTATCCACTCGAACAACCTTCGCAGATTCTAAATTAATGCACCTATGGTTTTTGATAAGACCCTTCGTGGTTTCAGAAGATGCCTGTGCAAAAACTACAAGATATCCAGAAAAAATAAGACAAGTCACTGGTCACAGCATCTCTCCAAGTTTCGATTCGTAACATGCGCCATGACGTAGCTGCATTAGGCGGTAGGCGTGTCACAATTTGTTGACAAATTGTCTGCTCTGGGATGTCACATCAAATTAGTTCGTGCCAGCAGATAGGCAACCCACTGAACGGATTTCCAAGCGCGCTGTTTCCACAGCTTCCCAATCAATTCGTTCAACAAACTGCACTCACATATTATTCGGCATCAGCTAACGACGTACAATCTTGAACTGCACAACTCTTTTGATGCAGAAACGAGAACTGCTAGTATTAGTTGTTTCTACAGAATCCGAACGATTCCTATACTTCCATTGCCGAAAGATCTATTTCCTAGAGAAAGAGCTCTAATTATCAATTAGTTCTGATTTGGTACACACAGTAACCAATTTTTTACTGGCTGAAGACTTTCCAGCCAATGCTAAGTGACATACATGAAGTGAAATGTTTCTCATTTCTAGTACTAATACAATGTATAAGAACTATCATTGAGAAAAACGTGGTTTTGTACACAAGAATGTATTGTAGGGCTCCTTTTATAATTATGCCTGATACTGATTCTGGTCTTCTCCAGTAGAGCTAAAAGCTAGGATTTTAGGTGACTTACGATACCGAGAGATGAAAAACCACGTCAGCGTATATCTCCTTAATTTGCGCCGGACAGTTTTCAGCCGCTACAATACATAGAAATATAACCGCGTCGTAGACGTTTTCTTTTTATCTCTTCACGAAGTGCGTTGTAAGGCACTTTCATACAGCGTAATCGCGAATATGTACCAGCGAACTGTGTGCAGTCTGGTACGACACGAGGATCAAAGTAAGTATACAGGCAGCAGATGGAAAGTTTCGCGAAAAAAAGGGACGTTGGAGACTGACGTTCGAGAAACTTATTTAAGGAAGAAGAAATTTCATCGGCTGAAACTTACCGGTTTTTGCCCAAAGCGGTGTAGAGAAAGCAACGAAAGCTTCATTAGCAGTAGGCAAGACTGGGGCAGGGTGTCATAACATACGACTTTTAATTTTTGAAGAGGTAGTGTTTACTGTTAGCTTTTCTATCACCTTTGCATTCTTGTTATTTTCAACAGATTTCTTAAATAAACAATTCATTGATTATTTTACTTGCATTTTTCGGCTAGTTGCTCAATCTTTCTTTTAACTGGTGAATCTGTTAAAACAGCTGTATTTAGTCTTTGGGAGTTATATCTGTCTGTATCGCCAGCCTTTGGCAAAGGACTTACAACAAGAAGCTACCAGCGCAAATTTCTTGAGCTAAGGACATTTAACAGAATTTTCCACGCGAAGATCATTTGAGAAGTTTCTATTTCTTTTGGCGTTAACCCTAGCAATAGCAAGGGAGGGGGCTGGGAGGGGGGGGGGGGAGAATATCATGCCCAATGCCCACTTTTCAAAAATATTATAATCTAGTCATTTACTGTATATTTCAAAATTTTGAGAAAAATATTCATTGTATTTTATGAAGTCTTCTTTCTACCATATTCTATATTTTTTTTTAATTTTTCAGTTAAGCCTAACCTACAAATTTAAGTATTAGTGATAGATGTCACTTCTCCCAATGAATGTCATTTTCAATAATTTCACGATCAGGACCATGCTTACACATCAATATCCATCGGCCGCTTGGAGAGCGTAGTGCATTAATTCCTTCCCCTCGGCATCAGAAAAAATATGCTTTTGTGTCTGGCAAATAACCAACGACAGTGGAAGGCTGAACAGTCTCTTCATCGTCAGTTTCATTTTGGAGAATTTTATCACAGTAACTTATTTTTCTACCGACCTCACTGCTGCAAGCATTATGTCTGGAGCAGCGTCTTCTTGAGAATGGAAATCATGTTCCAAGTAGGCTGTATTCATTTTATTGCCTGTACAGTCGCTCAATTTCAAGTATGGGTCAATCAAGCATTTATGTTAGCTTCCAGCTTGAAAATTACCCGAGGTTGAACTCGGTCGATCGCACAAATAATAAAAAGAATACCGTTTACTAGGACCATGTTTTCATTCACAAAACACGTTGAGGCTATGGACTCCACAAAAATAAAATTTTAAAACGTCTCCTTGGTTTGTCTATTTTATGATTTTTTACAATCTTTACATGAAACAAGCGAAAAAACTAGTAGAAAACCGTCTGGGGTGGACCGTCACATGCGATAACATACTCGAAATTTTTGTGATAGCCAACAAAACAGATTTTGAGTCAAACCTCAATGCTGATACAGAACAGTATCGTGCAAATGTCATGAAATAATAGAAAATAGATGGGATATAGATTTTATTGAGTAATGATTGAAACACTTACAGCTGCAAAAACACAATAAAGGTCGGAAAAGTTTCACCAGGAACTAGGAACTGCATACACCCTACTCAGAATATTGTGATCGTGATGTAGTTTGAGAGTTTAGATCGCTACAGTCGAGTCGGCGTAAGTTGATAAATGACAGGTGGCAACGCTATTGCAAGCTGTCAACTACGATGTGCCAACGGCTGCAGGCGAAAGCTTTAACAGTCTGTAGTGCTCCGGCACCACTGAGGCGTTGCTGCAGAGACGTTAACAAAACCGCGTAGCGTGATTGGTTGCAGTAGGCCCGCGAAGCTATTGCGCTACTGCGCCCAGCCCACTGCAGCTGTCATGGATCTTCTTACAACGACTCGACAATAGGAAGCAACAGCGATTGAAAACAGACTTGTAACAAACAACCCACTTGGTCCTGTCTCCCCTGCAAACACGTGAAGACTGCTTTCTGCCAAACATGTGGGTCTCTCGAGCTTTCTGTGTATCATGACAGAGCTCGTTGATATCAGCGCAAAGCCAGTGGTAGTGTATCTTGCGACTGTTTGCTACCTTTCAGTTTACCAGTGATGACACAATTATGTTGAAAGTTGTTGGCATTTCTGAATTTGGGAAAACAGTAGACACCAGCAGAGTACACGTCCCTTATTTAAGATGTAAGTATCGATAAACTCGGATCACATATTAGCTTGCGGGGTAAACTTGACTGGACGCGTAATGCGGCGAGCTGAAGACTACGGCTGCCGGAAGCGCTGGTCCTTCCTCCTTCCTGCGCGCGGTTGATACTCCGTATCACTCCCACAACGAGGCCGCAGCTGCCTACTCACGCGCTTGCCGGCGTCTTCCGGCCCCAGTTTCGCCGACGGCAGAAATCTCCTACCCTTCCACTGTCCGCCAACTTACCATGTCCCCACTGGGTACAACGATAGTGTTTGAAAAAAGTCACTTGTCGCTAAATTAGGATGGGCAACGGGAATAATACTATAATTGTTTCACTGCCGAGAGAGTATATGAGGAATTGTGCAAAATGTGAGATACAAACAATCGATGAATGAGGCAAAGAGTCTTTTGGAAACCTATTTTGAAAATATGTGAAGTTCCGATTTTCACAGCGGATATTATCCGTTCCTCTGTTTACTATCACACCATTCCTTGAAGAGGGGGTGACGATAAAATAAGACTAGTAACAGTTCGCACGGAGCCAAATAAGGTGTTATGGTGACATGGTGAAATTGTAACAATTATCTCCCCGGACGACCTATGACCTATTTCCAGTTTGACAATCGCTTTCCGTATGGGTTCATCCAATGCCTCAACACGACTCGACGGAGTCGATACCCGAATTGTCTTCTCTCACTGTTACAGTACCAACTGCCGTCCTGCTCTAAAACATGCGATTTTCTGCTACAGACAATTAACACAGCCGAACAGTAGCATTGCTTTTTGCATTTTGTAAATGTTTAGTGTAAAAATATAGGCTACTGTCTTTCGTGAAAGTATTTTTCCGAGTTTTCCTTGTTTTATGGCAGCCAGCATGCAGTTAAATAAAAGGAAGCTGAGATAGTCACTGACAGTGTACTTGAATACTTTCAATTTTGTTGTTTTAGAGCCAGCACTGTTGTAAAGTTTACTTATAGTCAGGCAACAGATCAAGCAGGAACAATATGCTAACAAGAGAACCGGTCTACGCGAACGTCAGAAAATTGCCAATAAATGTTCTACTGACTTAAAGCACCCACGACACCCACGATATGGAATTTAACGTAGTTCTCTGCCCTTTACTCGAATCTTGCAGGTGTTGATTTATTATTGAAAGAAAAAAAACAAGGTTTTGCTTCGCGTAAACATGTGTTACCCATATATACTAAATCGATAAATGTTGAAGAATATGTAGTGAAAGCTCAGTAGTGAGTACCACGTTGACAGCAGAATACTGCTTTTTTATAAACTTCTGTCCGGTTGTCCCTTACGAGAGCGAGGTGTGGCAGGAGCCGCCCACGGGAAGCCGTGTGGGCCCAACTTGTTTGTCAGCCGGCTGCTGACGTCACGCACCGTCACTTTCGTATTAACTGTGCCACTCCCCCGTGCTCTCCCCCAATGTATACAGCGCTTGTACCAAAATACCCATGCTCAAGAGCGCGGAGGACGATGTCTTGTTGCTATATCCCACTTGCTGTCGCCATATCCTCCACTCGCACCAAACTAAACACAGGAATCAGGCAGTACACACTGCGTTTTTTGATATTTATCGATTCACATCACTCCATTCTTGAAAGAATAAGAGGGGTGAAAATATTTCAACCCAGAACTAACTCCGTCCGAACAGGTCTCGAAAGGCCCAACGGTACCGACTAACGGCCGTGTAATCCTCACCCTCTACGCGTCGCTAGATGCCGATATGGACGGGCATGTGATCAGCACACCGCTCTCCCGGCTGTTGTCGGCAGTCGTGACCAGAACCGCTACTTCTAAGTCAAGTAGCTTCTCAATTGGCCTCATAAGAGCCGAGAGCACCTCATTTACCAACAGCTCTCGGCAGACCAGGACGCTCACCAATCCAAGTACTAGCCAAGCCCGACAGCTTATAACGTCGCTGATCTGACGTGAACCGGTGTTACCACTGTGTCAAGGCCGTTGGTTTCTGAAGCCAGAGCTATCAGCGTTTTCTGCACAGCATATCACCAAATCAGACAAATAGCAGTGGCATGAGGCTTAAACATCTGTACTGTGAAGTCTCCAGTACTGGGAAATTGCCGTTATATGGGATGTGATCATGAACTAGCATAAATCTGTGTTGTACGGGGACAACTGTAAGTGCCATATTTCACTCAGTCGCCTAATTCCTCTAAATATGTATCCTGAGCTATGAGTTCTTAGAGAGTCTTGATGGTTCGGCTTCTGATACTACCTCGCAGGATTTTGAGTTGAAGCTTCCTGATCAGGATACATTGAGTGATATGAACTTATTTGCAGCTTGAAATGACGCTGAAATAAGATTGATACACAAGGTGCCAAGTTGCACCAAATAGCAAGAGTTTTGACGCAGAACCCGTAATATTTGACATTTGCTTCCATAACCACATCTAAACAATCAGCAGAAGTCATCCAATATGGCTCTCGCCCCGTATCAAATATCAGTTCATGCGGCTTGTCCTGAAAATGTTTCTGCTTAAGAGATCGCTTAAGGACGGCTGAAGACGTAAACTGTGCCCATGTCGAATAAACAACACTGACCTTCGAATAAATAGACTAAGTATTTCGGCTAGTGTGATGTCCTCTCTGATTTGTTTCGATCCTTTACATCACTGCCTGCGCGCTACACTTGCCATAATATCTATTACGGTTCAAAGACTAGTCCTCCATTTATTAGCAAGTGAGTCGACGCATTGGTTGAGACACTGGACGTATCTCTCAGTCTCTTTCTATCACACTCATATAGGTTTTCAGCGGTTTCCATTCATTATTTGAGATGAATAGCGAAGTGAATCCTTTGATCATGCCATGGTCAGTTTACTTCCCCATCATTATTCGTCTGAGGTAGTGTTCAGTCTCTAATGGCTCCTCTGTTAAAGACACTATTCGTTACCTGTGTTAATCACCAACTTATGATAGCCCTATTTCGGTCATTTTCTGTGATCTTTTACTGTCGTTGCTGTTCTTCAGCAACTTCAGCTACTTGCAACTGTCATCCCTACTACCACTCAACTTTTGTTCACCAGTAACTTGAATTGTACGACATGTAGGATATTCATTCTATTGAAAAGAATCGAAACAATCCTACAAGGATTCGATTCCCAATTCTCCATATTCAGAATTCAGTACTCACTACTGAGCCAACTCGTTCGGTATTCGTCTGAGGCTAAAAAACATGACCTTTTGGCAGTAGCTCGTTAATATGATCTGGTATATACCGTGAACTGGCTAAACTATGTGGCCAAGGAGTTATGCTGCATTGTTTATCATAGATAGCCTACTAGAAAACCGGAATATTAACGGGTTTCTCGGTATCTATTCTGTGAAGGAGAAGTTTCTCTACGCTCAGTCAGAGAATCGGCACTGTGGCTGTCACCTGTTGGGACGCACGTGTGTTGAGTGGGCCGGTACTGGTGTAGTGGTGCTTGTTTTGCCGTGGGCCGTGGGGCGCGGGTTGCGTGAGCGCCTGGCCGTGGGTGGTAGCAGCCTTCCTGCGGCCTTCGCTGCTGCCGCGGCTCGCAGATTCTTGCCGCATTCTGCGCGCTGTTGTAGCATTCCTCTCCTGCTGGCAACAGATGCTATTAACAATGAGACCAACTGTGCTTGGATGAAGTAACTGACGGCAAAATTAGCTACACTACTGGCCATTAAAATTGCTACACCAAGAAGAAATGCAGATGATAAACGGGTATTCATTGGACAAATATATTATACTAGAACTGACATGTGATTACATTTTCACGCAGTTTGGATGCATAGATCCTGAGAAATCTGTATCCAGAACAACCACCTCTGGCCGTAATAAAGGCCTCGATAAGTCTGGTCATTGAGTCAAACAGAGCTTGGATGGCGTGTACAGGTACAGCTGCCCATGCAGCTTCAACACGATACCACAGTTCATCAAGAGTAGTGACTGGTGTATTGTGACGAGCCAATTGCTCGGCCACCATTGACCAAACGTTTTCAATTGGTGGGAGATCTGGAGAATGTGCTGGCCAGGGCAGCAGTCGAACATTTTCTGTATCCAGGAAGGTCCGCACAGGACTTGCAACATGCTGTCATGCATTATCCTGCTGAAATGTAGGGTTTCGCAGGGATGGAATGAGGGGTAGAGCCACGGGTCGTAAGACATCTGAAATGTAACCTCCACTGTTCAAAGTGCCGTCAATGCGAACAAGAGGTGACTGAGACGTGTAACCAGTGGCACCCCATACTATCACGCCGGGTGATAACGCCAGTATGGTGATGACGAATACACGTTTCCAATGTGCGTTCACCACGATGTCGCCAAACACGGATGCGACCATTATGATTCTGTAAACAGAACCTTGATTCATCCGTAAAAATGACATTTTGCCATTCGTGCACCCAGGTTTGTCGTTGAGTACACCATCGCAGGTGCTCCTGTCTGTGATGCAGCGTCATGGGCAACCGCAGCCATGGTCTTCGAGCTGATAGTCCAAGCTGCTGCAAACATCATCGAACTGCTCGTGCAGATGGTTGTTGTCTTGCAAACGTCCCCATCTGTTGACTCGGGGATCGAGACGTGGCTGCACGATCCGTTACAGCCATGCAGATAAGATGCCTGTCATCTCGACTGCTAGTGATACGAGGCCGTTGGGATCCAGCACGGCGTTCCGCATTACCCTCCTGAACCCACCGATTCCATATTCTGCTAACAGTCATTGGATCTCGATCAACGCGAGCAGCAATGTCGCGATACGATAAACCGCAATCGCGATGGGCTTCAATCCGACCTTTATCAAAGTCGGAAACGTGATGGTACGCATTTCTCCTCCTTACACGAGGCATGACAACAACGTTTCACCAGGCAACGCCAGCCAACTGGTGTTTGTGTATGAGAAATCGGTTGGAAACTTTTCTCGCGTCTGCACGTTTTAGGTGTCGCCACCAGCGCCAACCTTGTGTGAATGCTCTGAAAAGCTAATCATTTGCATATCACAGCATCGTATTCCTGTCGGTTAAATTTCGCGTCTGTAGCACGTCTTCTTCTTGGTGTAGCAATTGTAATGGCCAGTAGTGTACTTTTGGTACGATAGTCTCGTAAGAATATGAAAATATTTTACAGTTCAACGTCCTGCCGACGCCTAGGCCACCGGAGACGAATCATTTGCCCCATATCCCGTTCCGTAGCCGGTTCGAATCCTGTCAGTGGAAGACGATTTCACCGCTAGTATTTGGCCGACAAGGGGACTAGAGATGGTGGCGTTCTTGCTTGCTAGTCATTTCACCAATGTCCTGGATTAAAATCCAAACCTCTCGCAGTGTCTCGTGGAATGAAGGCATGTGAGACTGGTGACGGTGATCCGTTTATCAGATGGGGACGTTAAACTCGGCGGCCACCTTGGTGCTATCCGAGAAGGCTGTGTATCAGTAGCCTCTCCTACTGTCAATGTCAACAACACAAGCAGGGCACTACACTGTAGCACACCCATTACAGTTACCTACAAGAGACAGTTACACTGAAAACACTTGACATGAGAGCTGAGAAGTGGCGCGAAATGGAGAAGGCTTCCAACAGGTAGAGTACCACGCTAGTTCATTTGTTTGTTTGCTCAGATGAATAAATATTTGAAAGGAAACCTCCCGTGGTCTGTTCAGGAGATCTAACCGGCATTGCCCAAAGCGATTTAGTGAAACTGTGGAAAAGTTACACGAAAAGGAGTGAATCGGGATTCGGACTTCTCTACCCCTGAATACGCTCTCGGATGCAAAATTAATCTATCCGAACGGGGACGTAAATCGGTGGAGGTGATGTACGTATACAGACAAACAAATGTCACAATTTCACAAAAAATTGGACGTTTTATTCAAGAGAAAGAGCTTCACAAATTCATCAAGTCAATAAAGCGTTGGTCCACCTCTGGCCCTTATGCAAGCAGTTATTCGGCTTGGCATTCATTTACAGAGTTGTTGGATGTCCTTTTGAGGGATAATGTGCCAAATTCCCGAGCTGGTTGGAGGGCCCTGCCCATAATGCTCCAAACGTTCTCAACTGGGGAGAGATCCGGCGACCAAACTGGCCAAACTCTCACCGTGTACGGGCGGGCATTATCTTGCTGTAGTGTAAGACCAGGGTGACTTTCCATCAAGGGCAACAAAACGGAGCGTAGAATATCGTCCACCTACCGCTGTGTTGTAAGGATGCCGCAGATGACAACCATATGGGTCGTGCTATGAAATGAAATGACAATCCAGACCATCTGTCCTGGTTGTCGAGCGTATGACATGCAACAGCCAATGAAATTCCAGGCCAAAGAGGTGGCCGGGGTCGCCCCGGAAAAAGAGGTGATACCAGCCTCACTATCGCCCGCATATGACACGACAACAAGGAGTAGCACCGAGCGAGGTGACGCAGTGGCTAGTACACTGGAATCGTATTCGGGAGGACGACGGTTCAATCCCGCGTCCGGCCATCCTGATTCAGGTTTTTCGTGATTTCCCTAAATCGCTCCAGGCAAATGCCGGGATGGTTCCTTTGAAAGGGCACGGCCGACTTCCTTCCCCGTCTTTCCTTGATCCGAGGAGACCGGTGACCTCGCTGTCTGGTCTCCTTCCCCAAACAACCCAACCCAGGAGTGGTTGTCGGGGGTGCTGTTTCATTTCATAGCGGGACCTCTTTGGTTGCTATCCGCGACATCCCTATTGCACAGCAGTACGTCGACGATATTGTACGCCCCGCTTTGTTGCCCTCTATGTTAAGCCATCCTGGGCTTAGATTTCAGCAAGATAATACCCGCCCGCACACGACGAGCGTTTCTACAGCCTGTCTTCGTGTTTGCCAAACTCTACCTTGGCCAGCAAGATCGCTGCATCTCTCCTCAATTGAGAATGTTTCGAGCATTATGGGCA
This sequence comes from Schistocerca americana, assembly GCF_021461395.2. NCBI lineage: Eukaryota > Metazoa > Arthropoda > Insecta > Orthoptera > Acrididae > Schistocerca > Schistocerca americana. The sequence continues at coordinate 484,594,234 of NC_060123.1, forward strand.
GGGCCCCTCCAACCAGCTCGGGAATTTGGCAATCTAACCTGCCAGTTGGACAGAATTTCCCACGATATCCTTCAGGAGGACATCCAACAACTCTATCCATCAACGCCAATCCTAATACCTGTTCTAAGAGGGGCCAGACGAGGCCCAACGCGTTACTGACTTTTTCAATTTGTGAAGCTCTTTCTCTTGAATAAATTTTTCAGTTTGAAATTGTATTGATCTGTTTGTCTGTACAAGTACATCTTCAGATTTCCGTCCCATTCGGATAATTTCTTCGTGGTGCACCATTTTTGTTTTAGGTTATATATAGTAAACAAAATCGACGTGGTACAGAGGGACAAGACGAACAAACAAAGTGAATACTCAGGAAATAAAACGATATGATGCAAGTGAAGAAAGAGGAATTACAAGGTGTGTTGATATCTTATATTCGATAAAACACCGTCGGTGTCAGCTGTCGTGTTGATGTCAAGGGTGCTGTTGAGTATAGTGGATGGTAACAGCGGGTAGTCAGACTAGAGTGCAGCTGATCCGTCACCAATTAATTGGCGGATAATAAAAGTAGATGAGCAACCTACCATCTAAAACCACATCCTGAGTACATGGTAATGAAGGCACCTCTCCAGATGTAAATTTTCGCTCACCGAGCGTCACAGGCCACAGAAATGGACGTGATCACAGGAACGTGACTGGTGGGCACTCGAAGCAAAAGTCCCGTGGACTGATGAGAGGAGTTAAGGACGAGTACGTCGGAAACCACATCAAGTGATGCATTCAGACAAGTTTTACACGCATTCTCATAGGAGGAGGGGGGTAGGAATTTGTATGGCATGTAGTGGGGCTCTTGAAACATCGGACATCGTCTCGCTGAGGCGAAAAATGTCTGAATCTATTATTATGTGTAACAGTTAACCGATAGCACACCACAAGCGACTTCACTTTTAGCAAGTTAGATAACGCCCTATCCTATCTCAACCATATTACATCAGAATAGTTCAAGGACACGAAAATTTTTGCGTGGTTCCCAGGGTCATCTGATTTCGATTCTGTTGAGCGTGTCAGGACACTATCGTGTTGAATGTACACTCCTTAAACTCAGCTCCGACAAGTCTCAGCGGCTGTGGGTGAATTTTGAACGGTTATGGATCCACATTGTTAGAAGTGTATCTTGGTGTCGATAGAAGTACTTGTTGCCGCTATCTTCTGTGTGAAAGGACGTTTTGGACGCTGCTAGTTAGATTAACTCAATATGAAGGGAGTGAGTACGAGGAGACACTGGAACGACGACATAGAATGACGCAACCCGAGTACGCCTATATCACACACACTACACACGTCGATGCTTTCTTCCCAGTGGCTATGCTTTCTGAGAGTGCTTTCTGAGAGCTTCCTCTGAGGCGCAGTTCCTATTAATTCACTTCTAATTCTGTTTTATAGTCGTAAGACTAAAGTTACCGTAGTTATTAGATAATAGTGTGTTCTTTTTAGGATACGTTATCTGCTTATCACGCAATTACCTCTAAACTAGGTAACCTTCCTCATAGATAGCAACAAATGTGCTGGGTAGCAAATGTGCTAGATCAAAATAAGATCCAGGCCTTTCACGCGCAGGCTGTATAGTATGAAGCATAAGAGCATATTTGACGGATTGACTCAAAGTCTATTTCTACCGGTACTTCCCCTCTGTTACTCGAAACTACACAAAGACTCTCCAGAATGGAGAACGAAAGGGTGTGACGTAGAGTGGCTGGAGACAAAGCAAGGGAACGTTTCGGGAAAAAATACTTCCATCCACTGAGGAGGGACTATGCAATTAAATGAACTTTACTGACAGGTACCTGGGAAGAAAAATCCGAATATGAATCGTAATACGCACTTTTGATTCAGTACGCAGTTTTATTGCTGTGGCGGTTAAACTGCGAAAATTTTCATATTTGAGAGTATATAGCTGATAATTTTTGTTACGGTATCCTGTAAGATTACAAAATTCGATTATTTTATGGTACTTTTATCGGCATAACGAAGGAACTTCCGTTGAAATTAGGGAACTGATTTCTAATAGTATAATAAAACTATTTAAGTAATTCTGATTTGAGGAATATTATGTAAAACTACAATGATTAGTCTTTATTCGGGTGTTGAACAATGAAACAAAGCGACATTATCTGTAAAATTATTAATTTTTAACTTTTTGTTAAGCAAAAGAGGATGGCTCTAAGCACTATGGGACTTAACGTCTGAGGTCATCAGTCCCCTAGACTTAGAACTACTTAAACCTTATTAACCTAAGGACATCACACACATCCATGCCCGAACCTGCGATCGCAGCAGCAGCGCGGTTCCGGACTGAAGCGCCTAGAAGCGCTCGGCCACAGTGGCCGGCAGCAAAAGAGGAAAAAGCAGGGCTGGTGGGTGATGCCATACGTTAATATCGTTTTTTCCCCTATTTTCTTAAATCAAAAGTTTTATATACAGTCGTTAGTCATCGAAATATTCCGTTAATGCTCTGTATGTAATTGATTCTCAAATGCATGAATAGGGAAAGGGTAGCCAGTGATACGTACTCTCGGTTTGTGTTTCGCTGGGGGCTGTCTGAACTGCTCTCCAGCTGCCACAAAGTGTATTTCTGGTAGGAGATGGGCCTTTTGTGGCCGAGCCTCGAGGTTAGGTTTGCCAGCCGGCCGCTCCGGAGGAAACGACTTTGCGCTGTTAAATTTGCGGCCTCATCAGCGGGCAGCGGCGTGGGCCGCGCGCAGCCAGTTGCCTGTAACGAGTTTGGAAGGGCGCCAGCGTCTCAGGACCGCCCTGTTCCGCGCTCCCTCCTGTTCCCCATCTGCCGAGCACTTTCATATCTCTCGAGTCCGTCTAGTTTTGAAATGGTGACTACACACATAGAAATCTGTGCCTTAAAAAACTGCGAAGATTATGGTTCAACGTGCTGTCGACGACGAGGTCGTTTGAGACGGAGCACAAGTTCGGGTGCGATAGGAAATCGACCGTGTTCTTTTCAAAGTATCCATCCTGGTATTTGCCTTACGCGATTTAGGAAAACCACAGAAAATCTACGCTGCCGGAAAGAAAGTACAACACCCTCCAGGATTGTGTTCAGTGGCTCCAGGGTATAGCAAGTGCACACTGAGGGGTCCTAGTGTTAGTGATTCATTATCACGGTCATCGGTCATGAGGTGGTGCTCAGGAGACCTCTGTGTGCACCCTCTGGTTTTAAACTGCTGGCAGTAACTGTGCTGACTTTAGAGGGGTACAGTGTTTGCAACATTCACTCTAGGATACGACCATGCCCCACCGACGAGTACGTACTGCTACTAAAGAGCTTCAGCCGTCTGAATAGAGTCACATTGTGGGCCTGCGGAAAATGGGTTGAGGGTATCGACGGTATACTGCACTTGTTGGGCAGAATGTATCGGTGCTGTGTCGCTGCTTTCAGTAGAGGGCCGTGGAACATTCCCAAACTTGTACACTAGATTCTAGACGTCTGCACTGTAGAGACGCTCGGCAAGATCGACACAATGTGCGAGAGTCGGGACCGACAGAACATAATCTAAGGACGAAGGCATGGCACATATTTCACCTGCTGTGTCATTATGTTCCATTGGGTGTTGTCTGCTTGCAGCAGAATTACGATCACACGTGCCTCTGACCAGCTACTACTGATACAACGACACCGCTAGTCATGTCTACTCTGGTGTTCTGAAGTAGTTGACTAGAGAGCAGAATGGCACCCTGTTGTCTTCGGTGATGAGACTTGGTTCTATCTGGATGCGAGTGAGGACCGTACACGTGTATGGCGTGGACCTGCTGAGCTGTCTATACACAGGATGCATTCCCCCGTAACATACAGGACCCATCCCACTCTTCATGGTGAGGGGACCATTAGTTACAGGTTGTGGTCACATCTGGCGTTTCTGCAGGGTAAAGTAACCAGTGCCCGCTACATTGCGTAGTTCATTATCCCCGTGCAACTGCCGTTTCTTCGACAGGAAGGTGATGTGCTTTTCCAGCAGGACAACGCACGTCCACATACCGCTGCTGCGACGCAACGTGCTGTTCATCGCGTACAATAGCTGCCCTGGCGAGCCAGCTCATCATATCTCTCTCATATTGAACACGTATGGGACATGATGAAACGGGAACTTACTCGTTCTCTAGGGCCTTCAAGAATCATTGCAGAATTACAACAAAAGGCGAAAGATGCTTGGGACAGGCTATCGCAGGATGCCATTCGGCACCTTTAGACCATTTGTAAGCGAGGATACGCGCCTGTGTTGCCGCCCGAAGGAGGTACACTGTATAGTGGGCGACCCTCGGGCACCCTTTACTGCGACATGGATGTTTCATTTTGTATGAATTTGTTATCATACTCCCCTGCAGTGACTAACTACCTGTCACCTCACTTGTCTATAAAATGACGTAGTCTTGATGATGTTGATTTTTTTTAAATCCCTAATGAGGGATTTGGGGGTCGTCCTGACAAATGAGAGTCCATTGTACTAACCACTGCGTCACTCCGCTCGGTGTTAGACTTCGTTCTCTGCCTTCGCAACAACTAATATCGAGCATCTCCTTGCAAAAGTTTCACTAAACAATCGTTCTTGTTCGTTGAAAAATAGAGGGTTGTCGTTTTATGTCTCTTATACACCGAACCCATTAATTCAGTAGCAGGAAGAGGCTGACTTTGCCTGTTTGAGGAACAATTTGCCACAAGTGATCAGGAAATCTCGGTAAGTTTAAGTGAAGACTGCCAGACGGGGATTTGTTCGCCATTCCTCCCGAATGTGCGTCCTGTAGCTGAACCACTGACCGGGAGTGGCGGGTTGCATTTGCTCTTCAGTCATGCGTTTTAAGAATTTAGAGAATATCTGTAAAATACTAGGTTTGCAACTGTAAATATCCGATAGTTAAATGTTGATATGACGATTTATTGAAGTTTTACAGCATCACAATGACATGAAATTAAATGGTTCAAGTGAAGGGTGTGGATGATGGTGATTATCGTCTAGATTTTATGAGGTAGATGTAATCCAGCGGTGTGGAGGGCTTGGGAGAAAAAAAGAATAAGGTTAACTGGACTATTGTGAATAACAGCAGTGGACGGTGAAAAGAGAAGTTACAGTGACTGGAGTCACATTCGGGAGAACTGCAGTTCCAATTTCCTCCCAGCTGTCGAGATCTAGGTTCCGTGGTTTTCGTAAACCATTAGAGGCAAATGCGGGAATGATTTCTTCTAAATGGACACGAAAAATTACCTTCGGCCGTCCTTTACAACCCTAGCTTGTGCTCTGTCTCCAAGGGCCTCGTCGTCGGAGGACCGTGAAATCCTAAATCTTCCTTCCTTGGAGGTGTGAATATTATAAAGAAGTTGTTGAGAAGGTGTTAGTTTAGCTATGCATTTTTTTATGTATAGGGAGAACAGGAGAGGAGCACAGGTGTAAATAAGTTAGGAAGGACCCATTAGAATGGATGCATATCAGGACGGACTTCTTGTTGTGAAAAGAGGTATCGAGATTGTGCAGGTCTGCGGATAGAGCGATGTACTGCTGTAAGCTCAGACTTGGTGATTAGAGGAGACACTAGGAAGTCGTTGGTATCAGATTAACGGGATATGTAGGACAAGCGTTCAGTGTGGATGAGGAAAGTTGTTTAGCACAATATTAAACAACTCGTATGGGAAATGAATAACGAATGAAATAACTAAGGCGAAGTACTCGGCATTCAAAGATTTTGAGGGGTCTGTAAACCTTTTAGGATAAAGATTGCGAGACGATGTTAACCAAGCCTTGAATGAATGAGATCGATCATTCTATTTCCGTTGAACTATTGGTACGTGGTCTGTATTTGATATGATGTGGGTCTAGTTTCTTTTTTTTGTGGAAATGTGTTGTAAGGTCTTATGAGACCAAACTGCTGCGGTCATCGGTCCCTAAGTCAACACACTAATTAATCTAACTTAAACTAACTTACGCTATGGACAACACACACACCCATGCCCGAGGGAGGACTCGAACCTCCGACGTTTGGAGCTGCACGGACCGTGACAAGGCACCCTAGACCGCGTGGTCACCCCGCGCGGCAGTTTAGTTTTACAACGTAATCTGAATAGCACAAAGCGCTTTAACACTAGTTTTAACAACACTACGAGTTCGTCGTATTATACTCTGTCGGTATATGTCGTACAATTTTACCCGATTTAAGATGCCCCGCGGGGAGCGAACACGGGGTAAACCCCCGATTTGTCGTCTCTACATGCTGTATCTACAGTGTAAACATGCCAGCAAGTTTAACTATGATCGATGAAACCTTCCCTGTAATATCGTAGGATTTGACATTAGCTATCATTCTCAAAATGGACAATGTTTTGATGAAGTAGTTCTTCGATGTTCTAATTTGGCACTGAGTGAACAAGTAAATGTTTCGGAAATTTTCTGACAGGCCATCGGAGCAGGTCTCAGAGATTTTTCTAGCTTGAATCTTAGTATGGTTGTATGGTTCATTTAGTAAGCGTGTTCCATGTGAAAAACAAAGTTTTGGGAGTGAGCCCAGGTTCTATAGCAGAATGTATTTGCCATCAAATGTAATTATACGTACCATATAATAGGCTGCAGAATGAGCTTCATTCTAAATAACTTTTGAAATAAGCCTAGTAAAATTGTAATCAATCCCAATATTGAAACTTCCTAGCAGATTGAAATAATGTGCCAGACTAGTGCACTAGAACTTTGCCTTTCATGGACAACTATTCTCCAGGCAAATGCCTGGATAGCTCAGTTGGGAGAACGCTTTTCAGCGAAAGGCAAGGTTACAGGTTCGTGTCCTGCTCCAAAACACAGTTTTAATCTTCCAAGAAGTTTAAAATCAGCACATACTCAGCTGCAGAATACCGAACCGTAAAGTTGGTTTCAACACTATACTGCAATTCTAGGCGTTGTCCGATTGGGTGTAGTTTGCATTTGCCTACGTTACCAAAGAGGAATGTCAACTTAAATGCCAGATAACAATCCTCTGAAAAAACTGAAGCTGAACCCCAGACTTATGGGGGTGTGGTCTAATACTTATCCGCTTAGCCTCCAAACTGCATGGTTAACAAAAGCTCATTTTGTGGATTCGCGGAAAAAACTGTTACCGATTTTGCAGATCCATCTGCAAACCTGAACAATTGTCCCATCTGCGATAACCTCGGTTACCAATAAACCTTCAACCTTCGTCCTTCCTCTCATTTGTTGTACCATTGTTTGATACATTAAAATGCAATATTATTGAATTTCTTGCTGTGTAATCTTATTGATGTCGGATGCTATAGGTTATCCTTTAATTCGTATTGCAAATATGTCATTTTGAGGTAGATCTCAATATAGCATATAGAGTTGGAATAGATTCTGGTGTCTTCATCTATCACCCACGAAGTGTTAACTACCGCCAAAGAGCATATGACTTGGCTATGGCATTGCTATATCCGATGGTTGAGTACTTAAAGGCCGTAGAAATAGTGTATATGTTGTGTCACAAGTTTATGGTACTCTTATTGGGAGAACACTGCAAATACTGAGCAAAATTTTTCTAAAAATTTTTCGTGTACAACTCGTTTTTCCAAGACCCCTTTGTTGATAGCAGTGCATGGAGAGATATCACAAATGCTTTGCGTACGACGCAAAGGTCCGTCCGACTGCAGGAGTGTACTGCGCTGGAGCTGCAAGATAGGTAGATAGATAGATAGAGAGAGAGAGAGAAAGAGAGCGAGAGAAAGAGAGAAAGAGAGAGAGAGAGAGAGAGAGGAAGGGAGGGAGGGAGGAGAGGAAGGGAGGGAGGGAGGAGAGGAGAGGAGAGGAGAGGAGGGAATGACCTCTGAGGCTGCTCTGGAAGTGTTTGCAAGCCAGCTGCTCGCCGGTCCGGTACTCCCACGCCGTCTGCTAGCCTCTCTCAGACGCTTTCTAGACGAAGCGCACCGTAATGCAAAATGCCGATTAAAGCTGTACTATCACCAACAGCAGTCTAGAGCTACGTCTGGGTTGTAGACACCATATAAAACGTGTTATTGGCTTTATATGGTAGTGTTTATAATTAGCCATTCCTGTTTAGCGCACAAATATGCAGGCCCTGAGAATTATTAAGCCAAATGTGAGTATTCTCACTTTGTCTCATTTGCTAGTGCGATACTGAGATTGAGTGAACTGTGGACTTTCAAAGTCAGCGACTGTATAAGATTCCTTTGTACAAGAATAACGTCAGAAATTTCACTGTACAGTGTATCCGCTATTTTCGTCTTCTTCCATATTACAAAACCTTCTTGTTCTAGGTATGTTTCCCTTTTCTATTGACCCTCATAATTATTTTACGTAATTAAATACTGGAATCCGTTTCCGTAGCTGAGTGGTCAGCACCATTGGCTACATCCGGAAGACTCGGGTTCGACTCTCGGTACTGTCAGGGATTTTCCTTGGTGGGAGGTCTGGAACGGGTGTACTCAGCCTCGTGATGCCAATTGAGGAGGTACTCCGCCGAATAGTAGCGGCTTCAGGTCATGAAAACTGACAACGACCGGGAGAGCAGTGTGCTGCCCCACACCCTCCATATCGCATCCAAAATGGCACCATTGACAGAGAGAGAGTGATCAGTCGGTGACGATGGGCCCGCCATGGCCTGTGGACGGAGTTAATGTTACGTTTTCAAACAGTAGTCCGAGATTCCTCATCACGACGGACTGGAGTCGTTTGTAAGACCCCTTTAAGGAAGCTCTGCTAATCTTAATCTACTCTCCTGAAAATCCGTTTTAATGTGCCGTTACAGTAATACGAGATCCAACTTTGTCAGAGACAGTTACACCTGTGCCACAACTGAAGTTTTCTATTCAAGTGCTGTTACTGTTTCACTGAGGGCACCACAGCGTCATCTCTTTATTTTCATTCTTTTAATCTGTCGGTATCATCAAGTGCCTACGCACGAGATATGGAGCGTTTACTCTTAAGAAAATCTGCTTGCTACGGAGCATGGCAGTTACTGTGAATATTATCAAGAATTACGCTATTAATGGACACTAAGCCGTAGGCTATCCGAGACTAACTTCTAGGTTAGGGATATAGTTATTAACAATATTCTGTCTTCAGTCACAATATTTTTATTTTCTGATTACTGCTCGACATGTTTCGGGGCTACGACTCCAGTTTCAAGAAATTATAGACATAATGGGCGTTACATTTACTTCAGTTTTTCATCTAACGGTAAAGAACGACACAGTTGTTAGATTTAACGAGATAACTGTCTCAGGTGGAATTAATGAGAGAAATGCTAAAGAAATAAATTACTGTAACATATTACCTGTGTTTGACGACATAGCGTTCGTCTTCTACATTGGTGAAAAACACCCAAATTCGCACCTACATCAACGTAAAAGACGGATGTTATGTGGTCAAAGGCAGGTAATATGTTACCGTACCTTAATTCTCTCATTATATGAAATTCCATGGCATTAACTGGAATGTATCATCGCGATCTTCAAACCATTCGCTAATGGGTATATGACTTGTATTTGAACACAGACTAAAACAAGGCCGCAATTGCTGGCAGATTAAATATTTCTGTTGGACGGGGCACGAAATTGGATTGCTCACTTCAAATCTCGTTGCACACTGAAAGACTCATCACTTATTGTAAATGAAAGGTAGAGAGTTCGAACTCTCCATGTCATTGCTTAAACAGTGAATACGGAAGTTGTATTTATCTCTTAATGAGGCGTTTTGCTTCTTAAAGATTGTGCTACTCGCCATCTGAAAGACGGAATTTGCTTTCGTGAATGACGTAACCACGTCAGCTACATAGAGAAATCAACATCGTGTTCCAAACTAGTCACATGAATCCGTGATTGACGTTAGACGACGTGCGATCCGTTGGCAGTCACTTCCGTGCTACTGCCCGAACGTGGTTAAAACGATGGACTAGCGTCCTGGCGGAGCGGGTTTCAAATTTCTGATCCGTCATGCTCGATTATGTTTTTTGTGGCTTCGCTTTATCACTTGCAAAAATGGCTCTTAGCACTATGGGACTTAACATCTGGGGTCATCAGTCCCCTAGAACTTAGAACTACTTAAACCTAACTAACCTAGGGACGTCACACACATCCATGCCCGAGGCAGGATTCGAACCTGCGACCGTAGCGGTCGCGTGGTTCCAGACTGTAGCGCCTAGAACCGCTCGGCCACTCCGGTCGGCTATCACTTGCAACAAACTCTTGTCCACTTCCCAGATAAATTTAAGGAATGATCATTTCCTTCGAGATACGTATCCGAAATAGTTGCTTCCTGGTTGAAGTGCACCAAATAATAGTGCTATAATGACCGAACCATGCATAGGTGTCATGGACACTGTTGATAAAACAACACGGAACAGAAACTGCTTGGCAAATTAAAATTGTATGCCGTAACGAGACTTAGACTCGGGATCTTTGCCTTTCACGAACAAGTTTCTACCAACTGAGTTACCAGTGCACGTGATAGGATAGCTGAGTCGGTAGACCACATGCCCAAGAAAGATAAAGGTCCCGAGTTTCGGCCCGGTACTCAGTCTTAATCTGTCAGGTGGTTTCATATCATTGCACACTCCACTGCAGAGTGAATATTTCATTCCGGAACACGGAACAGGTTTACCGTGACCATAGGCCAAACGTAACTGTGTGGGGTATTACTTGAAACTAACACTGTTAACCCCATAATTATATGTCGTAAAGTTACTTCTTATCACAGACTTGGCACGTAGATCAACAGTACGCTGAAAAATTGCATCAAAGTTATGGTATATTGGCTGTATGAGCTGTAGGGAAGTAAAAAGAGAGATACCAAAAGGCAAGTTGGAGCTTGTTTCCCTGTGTGAGCCATCTGGAATGTTACATGTACAGAAATGTGAAGTGGTGCCGGTTATCGACCACTCTGCGTTCACGTTTTATCCTATGTTTTGGATGTGCGGCACTTGACACGTAACAACGATTTTTACTGGTTTATGACAGCCGACGTGCCTTGCACGCACTGTGATTTGCCGTATCATTTCCCGACGCTCCTCCCTCTGTGAGTAGGATTTATGTGACGCGCCGTGCGGTATAAATCTCTCCCTCGGAACGGCTGCCCTTTAAATAAAGACCTGTGACGTCCGCCCATTATGGCCTCTGCCCCCAGAAACCATCTCTCTGGCGAACAAGCTCTCTCCTCTCTCCGGCTCTGATAATCATTTCTGCGTCTTTCTTATAACTTTTTTTGTGTCAGTTTATCGTTGTCATTTTTTACGTCTCGCAGCAGTATCTTAGATTGATACTGATTGTTCCCAGCTACTGGCTGTCATTAAGTACTCATGAAGCTCAGAAACTGGCGAAAACAGCTCATATGTGCACGCTGCCTCAATTAAAATGACACATTTGTTTACTTCGACGTACGCGACTCCAAGCAGCGATGACTAGTTTTTGAAAGCCAAGACGAACAGAGCTGAGTATAAAATTTTTGGCTATTCAGCGATTACACTTATTTTATTCTGGGCTTTAATTCGGTCGTTGTGCAAGTTGATTCCGTCAGACCATAGGAGCAACAATAGACATTGTCATTAATGCTCTATTACATTTTACTTAAACTTGATTGTTCTTAGTGTAATGACTATCACCGTCGTATTGTTCAGCTGAATACTAAGGGTAATGACATGTAAACATCAACAGGGATCGGATTTCTTTTAATACTGAGCTATTATTCCTGAATAACTCTGCTGCTTGTCTCAAATGACGGGTTTTAGTTCCTGATACTGTCATTGTCCTTTTAGTATTCTTTACTTACAGAATACTAATGCCAGTGAATTTTGATAGTTGCTTACTCTGTTTGATCAAAACAATATGGGATTAGTGGATTCAACTTCATGCAGATACTTTGTTATTCTCCCAAAACTAGTTTCAGCAATAACTCGCTATCATCAGCAAGTTTTTTATGCTGAAGTACATGAAATATATATTTTACATTTTTAAAATTCAGTTTAAATTTGTAGTTACATCACCAAATTGAAATCGTTCTTAGCTCTCAAACACACTTCATCATAAACATCAACTATTTGGCAATAAGCATTTTATTTCTCTTAATGAAATTTAGAAAACTAACCACTGGAAAAAAAGTTGCGCTTGAAGGCTCATATGGAATACTCGGGAAATATGAAATAGGGTTGTAAAACTGCAGATATCATATATTTGGGGAGGAAACTATTTTATGTGCACAAAATAAAATTCTGAGATTGCTCTTTATTTAAACTCTTCAAAGCATTACTTGTTAGTAACAGAAAAAATAATTTGAAACGGTAAGAAATCTGTTAAGACCACAGTGAATTGTTGCATGTCCTCCTGCCATCACAGTGACCAGATCTCAATGTAATTGAGTCTTTGTGGTCCACTTTGGAGAGAAGCGTGCATGATCGTTATGCGCCTCCATCATCTTTATCTGAAGTTGCTACTATTTTGGAGGAGGACAGGTGTAAGATTCCCTTGAAAACCTTGCAGGACCTGTATTTATTCATTCCGAGACGACTGTAAGCTGTTTTGAATGCCAACGGTTGTTTTTCACCAGTGTTAATCATGGTAACGTGTTTTTGGTGTTTCGATATTATTGACTACCTCTGTAGAAATATTGGTACTTTTGATTGCATTCCGCTGTTGCGATATCACTGAGTCCGCGGTGCCATAACTTCCATCAAAGTCCTTAGAAAAATTCCTTATGTGGCGTACTGTTTCATGTTGCCCAGGGCGCTGCTGAGTAGGACCGAGGTGCGTTGAATATGCACTGCGAGTCCTTTACCATTAGGGCGCCGCCTTGGAGAGCAGGATGCGTGTCATTTGATGGTAATCGTGAGAGAGCTAATGAGTGGCGGCCCCTTTGTCTCGTGTCGAAGGGTTGCCCGAAAAACAAGCCGACCCGAGTCTGTGTCCGCACTAGTCGCGCCGCGACTAATTGACGCCGCCCGGGAAATTAGCCCAGACAGTGCTGTTCGGCTCTGTGTATTACAGACCGTGTGGACGTGCACGCAGTTGCAGAGATCATGACTAAAAGTGCAACGTATGTAAATTTAACGTATGAGGAACCATTAGTTGAAAGTTACAGAATCGACTCAGTTTCGTTGCAGTCCTGAATATGTCATATTCTTCATGAATAAGCTCAAGTTACGGGAATAGTGATGAGTTAGTAATCTAAAAGAAATTATTTTAGCGGGAGGGCAGAAGGAAGGAAGATTGTATTTAGCGTCACGTCGACATCGTGGTCATTAGTGACAGAGCAGAAGCTCGGCTTCTGTCAAGGATGGGGAAGGAAATCGGCCGTGCCCTTTGAAAGGAACCATCCCGGAATTTGCCTAGAATAATTTAGGGAAAACACGGAAAACATAAATCTGTATGGCTGGATGCGGGTTTGAACTGTCGTCCTTCCGAATGCGAGTACACTGTGCTAAATGACAGTACTAACGAATAATACTAGCTTCAGAAACCCTGATCTCTGCAGTTCTTGCACTTTTCTTATTTGAATTACATAAATCTCAGTAGGAAGAAAATAAATGTATTGGATTCATAGCAGCCGATTTTTTCAGATTCAATGAGTGGAAGTTAACAAAAAGCCAAATATATCTATCATACGTGCAAAATGGTGAAATAGGCGTCTAGAATTCGAGTGAACCAGGCTCGAAATCCTGACACTCAGCCGTCATGGATTCGGGGTAGCGTAGCTGTCCCGTAAAAGCTTGGAGTCCTTTTGTGCAAGGTTGTGGAATTTAATCGCACCGTTACTGAATGTCAGTGTGCGCGTACATGATTCAAAATAAACATCGATCCTCGTTAATGACAGTAGTGCGTCAATTTGCATTAGTGAGTCCTTATAAACAAAGGGCAACATCGTTCAAATTTGGGTATGGTTTTCAGGAAGTCAGCAACCAGTTCGAGGCACTAACCCATCTCGAACGACGTCCCTGTCAATTATGTCTCAACCTCTTCATCACCAAAGATATTGTAAGTATAATACTGAAAGAGCATGTCTCCATAGATGTCTGCTTTCCGTGAATAAGACATTGCTGTCTGAGAGGACAACATAGAAACAGGAACGCTCAGTCATAAACACGTGACACTTAGAGAGGGACGAGAGCATATATTGCCAACTTGACTGTAAACTTTGCTGCCACAGACGCACTTAAACTATCGGGAGTTTACGTAAATCACTCCACGCGAGTGGAGTGTCGGAAAAAGAGGTATAGTTTTCAGCGGTCGAAACTTACTTACCGAGCAACCAGCCACAATGGTTGGTTCACTGGATTCGCGTTCGTGAGGGACAAGATTAAAGTTACATCTGGACATACTGATTTATGTTTTCTGAGGTATCCCTGTATTCATTACGGCGAACGCTTCTTAAAAGAAGACAACTGATTTAGGTCCCCATACATGACCTATTGAGTGTCTGCTCCGTCTTTAATAAGTCATCGACGAGATGATGAACGCTAAACTTCCCCTCCTCCATTTCACGTGTCACCAACATTATTTAAAACCTATATAGGTGTTAGTCTTAGGATATGGTCTCGGAAATGTAGGAGAACGGGATTAGAAATTGTGGATGAAACATATGTACATCTTTTACTGTTTGCTGATGACCAAGTTCGTCATAGCACAAGACGTGGAGAATGCAAACTGGAACCTAAAGATTAATTATCAAGAAACAGATACTTGTACGTAGACGGAAACAGAATTAAACGATTAATAATTGTGCTACTTGGGATCTGTTTTAAAAAGAGAGGGAAAATCCGATACTGAAGTTGATAAAAGAATTAGCAGTGGCCCTTAGATTATCGAAATGCGCAACACAGTCATATGAAACAGGAATGTGATGAATAGAACTAAAAGAATCATATTAAAGTCGATATTGGAATTGTAGTCTTGCAAGCAGCAGAGATCTGGACATCTAATCAGAAACATGTTAATAAGCTGAATGTATTAGAGGTGAAATTTTGGAGATCAGCAAAAATCTCAAGAAGATAAAGTCAGGCACAATCAATTGTTACAGGGAATGGAAGTGAAAGAAGGAATATCTGATGTTCTGTATAGAAGGAAACTGCAGTAGTATGGACGTGTAAGAAAAATGAGGAAACAAGGACACCAAAACTTATACCGTGTTGAGAATCTGAAGGAAGAAGAAGAGGAATCCCTTTGATTTCCAGACTCCAGTATGCAGTTGATAATGAGAAGAGTTTGTGCGAAAGAAGACACACGAGACGGAAATACTTGGAGAAACATCTTGAAGTGACAGTGTTGAATATTGGTGTGCTAATACGTTAGAATTTCTGAGCTATGTTATGTTGGAGAAAACAAAGAAACATCTTAATTGAGGAAATCTCACATAAATTATAGGTAAGAATGGGTTGCTGTAAATAATCTGACAGACTCACAGAAAATAATGCTGGGATGCGAAAGACGAGAATCATATATGCTCGACAGTGTGTCTTGAAGTTTTTGATTGTAAGTAAATGCGATAGTATCACTTATATGAGGCCAGACGACATAAAATAGCTAGTCTTTTTCTCTTCTCTTCATGGCATTATCACACTTTCCAGATAATGATAGTTGCATCTCGTGGTCCTGATGCTTATTTCATCAAGATAACAAAGATTTCGACATAGAAAACGGTTCATCGAGAGTGTCGAATCTAGCAGACACTCTAGACGCAAAACAATATTTAAATAGCCCTGTCGTCGTTCTGAGAAGGATATGATTTCACAAGTAGTATAAGACAAAGGTCCGTATTCAGAATAAGTAAAAAAGTTCAGTAAATATGTGCTCTACAGTGCGTACCTTAAGAGCTGTGTGCTCTTGTTCATGGTCGACCAAATGAAACAAACCTCTTCTATGGCAAGCTCTTTGTTTTCCATATTTTCGGAGATGGTAGTATGGACCCGAAAAAGAAAAAAATGTCGAGCAAACATGGGCTCTAAAGTGTACCTTGAGGCTATGAGCACTTGTTCATCTTCGCTACTTTGGTACATCTCTCTTATACTGAACAAGTGCTCATAGCACCTACAGTACGTGTTTTACAGCCCATGTTTACTACACATTTTTTTCTTCTTTTGGTATCTACTACTTCCTCTCAAAATATGGAAAGCAAAGAGCTTGCAGGAAAAGATTTGTCTCACAGTATCGGAGATGAAGAAGTGCTCATAGACTCTAAGGTGTGCATTTTAGCGTCCATATTTTCTGGACTTTTTTGCTTATAATGATCCTTCCTGCCATATCCCTGAACACTGACCATTCCTCTTCTGACGCCCTGTGTATTAGTTGATAATTCTTATCGAAAAATTGGAAAGTGACCATTTTTCCTCCGTTAGAACTGTTTAGAGACAGGTGTTATAATCTAATAGTCTGTATGGTCACTGCGAACAGCCAATAGTGATTTGCGCGTGCTTGGCATCGATTCAGTGACGTAATTGATCAATTCCTGAAGGCCACTTAACTACTTATCAAGAAGAGCAACCTCGATTTCTGTAACAGTTGTGGAAGATGGTGTTATAGCTGCATTGTATGTTAGTACCAGCTGGGAATGAGGTGGAGGAACCAACAAAATAGTTACGTCACTTATAAATATGTATAAAGCAAGAGAGAATGAATTGAGGCACAACCTGGAAGTTCAATGAAGAAAGACGTCTCATGATTTAAAGGGTTTGTAATTTATCGTAGTTATTTCAGCCTTAGCTCTCTTCTATGATTCAAAACACCGTAAGCGACAATGAGGTTTACGGCAACGAGAATTTCCGCGTTGACTCTATTTTTAACTGTAGTGTCGTACCCGCATGAGCTTCCACGAATA
The DNA here is from genome assembly GCF_021461395.2 of Schistocerca americana. NCBI lineage: Eukaryota > Metazoa > Arthropoda > Insecta > Orthoptera > Acrididae > Schistocerca > Schistocerca americana. The sequence goes on from NC_060123.1 coordinate 484,611,084, forward strand.
GCCTTCCCCTGTGCGATGCCCTTTGCGAAACTGCTGTTTGTAGGCTGTGAACGGGGGTGTTATCTCCCGCGCGCCTGCGCCGGAGTTTGTTTTTTCGCGTCTCGTCCCCGCGATAACCCCGCTTTCTGGACGCCTGCCCACTATTCATCGGTCGGCCCGGTTTTTAGCGACGATTTATCGTTTCATTGATGCGAGACACCGACGGCGGAGATGAAAGACACACGCTGCCGCGGCACGCCGGGTCACGGGGACAGATACGCGCGCTAATTCACGGCGCAGTGGCCTCTGGTCCGGCGATCTAACAGGCGACGAATTGGAGCATCAACTTTCTAGATAACTGCGAAACATTGTATCTAAGATTTATTTCGTACTTTTCCGCCTATTGGCATGCGTTCAACGAACTGTTCGTCAGACTGGATTATACCACTTTTTCTGGATTGTTATTCGACTGAGACAAAGGTTCTAAACTGAATTCAATAAAATTCTTCTGGATCGTAGATCGTGTCATGTTGTTAAAATGTACCAAAGTTTCAGCAACGATTGAAAGTAGCCTTGAGAAGGCCCGATAAAGGACGACACACCGGAAACATTTTAACGGTATGACGTGGTCAACGACCTAGAAGAATTTTATGGAAATTCCTCCGTCACGAAGGGCACGAACGTGCGCTATATTGAGTTTCGAGAAATCTGTTTTTCGATGATTATGTGGGAGGTGTATGATCTGTAGCAATGCACCTTCGGGGAGAAGTGTAAATTTTTGCTGCGAATTGTGGTGATAGAAAAGCGAGGTACAAAGCAGACAGTTCCTTTTCTGCATTCTCCCCAACAGTCAGCAGTCACTGGTGGAGATGTAGCATACAGGTGGATTAAACTCATTCAGGCCACTCGCCTGTGTGAGAAAATGTGGTACGTTTTTTATTTTAGATCTGCTGGATGCCATGACTTGACAAAATAGAAGTAAGCAATGTAAACTGCACGTTGTGGTTACAGAAATAGAAACTGCGTTTCTTGAGGACTAACCCGAGATGATCTTTCCGTTAATCCGTGCCGAATTTGTAAATGTACACGACAAGTATTCAGTAAGACCTCCTTTCTCCATATGTATCCAACTGCATCAGTGTTCCATATCTCTAATGACCTCGATTTCGATCAGACGTTCAACTTTAACCTTCCTTTCTAAACATACCCTTATGAGATTGTGAAATGGCAGATGTTATTTTCAGTTCTGCCGCAAAAGTGAGTCAAATATCCACAGAACAGAGAAAAAAAACAGGTTATTTTTTCTCAATATGTATAAAACATGTGAATCAGTATATTTCAGATGATGGACGTAAGTACCTCGCGAAGGTCCACGAACTTGTAACATCACAGCGCAAAACGAGAAGCCCATCACGTAGAAGGCCGCATTCTGGATCAAGCATATACGAACAATTTAAAGAGTCGCATAATCATCTAGGCACCTATGACGTCTCAAAGCTGTGTAACGTAATAGGTCATATAAAGATATTACAGAAATAAATGAGAATGGCCGAAATTATCACATTTTTAACATAGAAACACTGCTACAATTGGAAGTTTTAGATACTTAGATTCTCAAAATGTTGAAATATTACCATAATAAGAACCAAAAGTGCGAAAGAGTGCATAAAATGACTGAAGCACAATGTAAAGCTTTGTTCTCTGGTAACCTCACCTTTCTTGAACAGTTCACATGAGACGGATCGTCTTTAACACACCTTCATCGAGTCCTGCACACCGTTGTGATGTATCAACCTGTAGTAAGGACAGACCGAAGGCACAGCCCTCACTGAGGAGGATATGACACGCGATGCAACTCGCGATACAACCCAGAAGCAACCTACATTTATGGAGCGCATAGAAACGTAACTGAAGCTATTTAACTGGTTCACACTGGGTCAACAGCTATACAATACCGACACGATGCTCTGTCGTATCGCCCGGCGCAACATGGAGTGGTGGTTGCTCTTGCAGCTGTGTAGTATGATACACAGAGAGGAAAATTACAAGTCATCTAAAGTGTCTCAAAAAATTATTTTATGTGGATGAAGCAATGCTACATCCACCTCAGTAGTTAGTTTCCAGTAAAACTTTTACTTTTCGTGTGAAAAATTAAAAAACGCTATTTTGGGATTAGGGCATGTTTTCCGCCATGCAGTCTTTCTCATATGATTTTCAAGAAACTATTGGATAAAAAAAGCAATAGTTTCCTTTCATCTTATAGTCTGACGTCATAGGCTGATATTGAACTGGTATTCTTTTCGCCATTGCCCACAGATACTGTAACACTTTTAAATTAAGTAAAACACAGAGCACATTTTGAAAAGTTTACAGTAATAAATTTAATAGCTGGGGAGGTTACTTGTGGGGTGTACCAAATGTAGCTAACATATCGAAATTGTTTTTAAGTCTGGAAGGACAGTTATGTCTTAGTTTCGTATCGCATATCGGATCGCCTCAGTGAGAGCGACACCGTAGAGGGAAGAGGGTTGCAGGTTTGTTCCTTCTAATCCACAACAGTATTTGTCATGGCCGGCCGGAGTGGCTGAGCGGTTCTAGGCGCTACAGTCTGGATCCCCGCGACCGCTACGGTCGCAGGTTTGAGTCCTGCCTCGGGCATGGATGTGTGTGATGTCCTTAGGTTAGTTAGGTTTAAGTAGTTCTAAGTTCTAGGGGACTGATGACCTCAGACGTTAAGTCCCATAGTGCTCAGAGCCATTTGAACCATTTTTTTTTTTGTCATGACCGTCGCGTGTCATACCCGTTTGGCTACCTTTGGTTGAAATTTATGCGTGCCGAACGAGTGGTGCACAGTCTTTGACCAACAGAATGACGAAACGTTAAGCCCCTGACCATTTCTGTCCGAGTTGGACTTGCATTCAGATAGGCAGTTCTCTGCTGTGTACTTGTGCATTCGGGTTGAAACGCAGCAAGTTTACATGTGGCTGCTTTATTTTTTTCCAGTGTTGCTGTGACGGCAACACTGTCAAGTTCGTGACATTCTCTTTGTGCTCTTTGATGGAATGTTTGAGCGGAGCGAAAAGAGACTAAAACGGGGTAATAGAATGGTTCTTTGTCCGAATTTTCACAGCTAAACGAAGATAGGGTAATGGAGTATCAGGCAGACCAGAGTGAGTTCTAGTTTTGCAAAGAAAGATTTAATTGCTTGAAAGCAACCAAGGTAATTATGAAAAACTTTGCGATTTACACGAAAATCACACAATGAATTTTCGTCCGAATTTTCGTAACCAAACGAAGAGTTAGAAATGGACAAAAAACTTACCAGACTGACCAGCGTGAGGTCTGGTCCTCCGGAAAAAAAACTGAAATAAAAATTTGGAAAATAAGATCGAATGTATTGAGAAATGATTTGTGTAAAAGTAAGAAATAAAACAGATTAGAAAAACATTTGCCAAACCATTGAACGACTGTCGACATCATTTCCAGCAAATAATGTGCCAATTGAGAATTTAAAGTTAAGTTTTTAGCTTAGAATCTTAGAATTTTGGAAATTTGTGGTAAGGACTATGGGAACAAACTGCTGTTGTCATCTGTCCTAGGCTTGCACACTAATTAATCTAACTTAACCTAAGCTAAAGACAATACACACACCCATGCCCGAGGGAGGACTCGAACCTCCGACGGGGGGGAGCCGCGCGAACCGTGCAAGACGCCCCAGACCGCTCGGCTACTCCACGCGGCTCTTAGAATTTTAAGGAGTACTGTAAGATTTTGTCTGCGGGAACCATAAATCCTCAATTGGTTCCTCATTTGCTGTACATGTTATCGTACATCATTCAGTGGTCGTCAAATTTTTCTCTAATCTGTTTTATATCTTACTGTTAGACATAACATTTCACAAAACATTTGACAGTTTTTCAATATTTTAAATTATTGCTATATTAGAGACTTTTACAGATTTTTGCCAAGTAGTTTCCAAATCACTTCAGTGCATGTTTCATTGTCGTTATCAATTTTTAACAAAGCTCTGTGATACTTGATACTTGGCAAGCGTTTGAATCTTTGGCTGTTCCTGAGAACCCACTGAACGCCTGAGACACCTATCATCGTGGCAAATCGGTGATCGAGGTCACCATAGCACGTCGGTGATCAGAGGAGACCAGTATAAACTTTGGACGAGGATGTTGGTAGCCGGCGGAGAAATACGACACAGTAGCATCTGCCGTCTGCCTGAAGACCATTTGCTGAATTCGTTCGACTGCCTCGACGACAATCAGCGTTCTTGGAAGAAGCGAGGACAAGCAGTTCTACCGCCTGCGTCGGCCGTAACATTGAGCTAAGTGAAACTGCAGTCTGCGTCTCGTGTTACGAGCAGCTGGCTGGCTCGGGGGCAAGGACGAGAATTTATGCCGTTGGCAAACTGCACTTCTCTTGCGGGGATCTTGAAGCAGATTTTTCGAATGCAGTGCATTTCCGGGACTTCTTTATTTACTTCTTTCTGGCTTGAACTTCACGTCCCAAAAATCCGACGAGTATTAAAGTTGTAGCGTCAGCCCTCCTTCCAATCACTATTTCTTAACTGTAACTTTGATATGCTAGCATTTGTCAGGACTTTATATACGACGGAGCTCCGTAAGATGCGTGCTACAAAAAAATTGTACCAAGGAAGAATTTTACGTGACGGCTGAAATAAATTTGGTTTGGTTACACTTTAAAGGAGGAGATTGATTTAGTAAATGATTGTACAAGCGATTATAGTCCATTTCCAATAGCGCAAATGACTCAAAACGGAAATGTTTGTTTCGTACGCCTGGTGAACAGTTTTTCTCGTATGTCATTCTAATTCGAAGCAAAAGTCAGAATTGTGATAGTATGCTGGATCCCATTTGGTGTTTTGACTGTTATATTCGCTCGATGTAAACACTTTAAAGATACGCACTTCATTGCACGCCGGTTCCGAGTTCAAGTATCAATCACGCGTAATCTAGTAGGATTGCGCCGCCCAAACGTAGACACCTGGTGCCATCTGCCACCCACCACGTCCCGAGGACTTTATCAGTCGAGACCAATCGCAGAATCGATAAGAATATTCTGGGTGCGTGTTTGGCGTTATCTTATAAACAATTCTAAATGTTGGCTTCTATTCCACGAGGCCTGCTTCATATTAATAATTGAATGAACGATATCATGAATATTTATCGATATGATCGAACATTTTCAGACACGATGAGGGCACACACTCATAAGAGTATTATCACAAATATCAACAGCTGCGGAAGTCTTAAGTTCACATAATCTCTGTCGATTAGCATGTACAAAGTGAGTCAGCTACACATTGCCTCACCAATGCATTTTACAGCATCCAGGAGAAGATATATAAAATAACGTTTGATGAAGTTCGTCATTCCGGCTAAGTCATCAACATGTGCGTATATGGGGAGAAAAATTGTGCCACCGTCTCTCAATAAAATTTAAAATGCATATTTTACCCAACTTTTGTTTGTTAACAACGAAGCGTTCTCCAACGTGAAGCAGTAAAACCTTTTATAAACCCTTGCTGCTTCGAATACCATACTTTCAGCATGGATTATGCAGCAAAAAATCTGTGTAAATGTATCTCGAGTACCATTACTACGATGTCTTCGTACCACGAAAATTTCTCTGTAACGATCTGAAGTTGCTGAAGTATGTTGTTTGAGCCAAACCTGGAAGAGTATAGGAAAAGTCATTTTAATTCACATCCATGTTCTGGAAATCAGAGGACATTACTGTAAAACCCTGTTGTGATCATGCTATAAGCATTATGAGTAGGTATTCGTCAGAGAAAACATGTAATGTTTTTTCACTTACATACTGAAATTCTGTTTTCGGGAGTGCTGCTTCGTTCCTTGCGTGGTAGACTAGTCTCCTCAGATAACGTCGCGTGCGCGGTGTGTGGTTGAACAATGGGACGCAAATCAATACGCTGACAGGACGAAACCGGACACAACAGTGTGTAACATCTGGACATCAACACAAACAGCCAGCGCTACTCGACACTGGAGCAGCAGGTTTCAGCGTTCAACCCTTGCCTGAATGACTTGAGTTGCGGGGAAACCTCAAAGAGAGAAATCATCACTTCCCACATATTCAACAGTGATTATGTATGATACAATGATCTCGCAATGAAAGAGACTCGGTCAAGACCCTCCTGTGCACATCGACGCTTACATATATGATGTCATGAATCAAAAGCTGTAGACTGAGTCGTGTACTGGCATATACACTAATATATGAGAAAAGACCTTAATAACGAAACACAACTCCACTAGAAGTTCCTACACGTTTCGATGTTGTAAATCACCTTAAAGTGTAATTTCAGTAATTTTTTTTTCCAACAGTTTTTCCCTAAAACAATTTAATACTCGTGGGGGTAGGCGCTATGCTGTAACAGTAACAAACCGCCTGCAGTGGACTTTCATGTCGAAAAAGAGGTAATATTATTAATGTTGTTATTATTGTGCCAGAAAATACCGATGCTGTCGACATGAAACTACTGACAATGTGAATTTATAGTAAGGAGAGTCTCTCACTATTATCATCATTAGCAAGACTAACAGCAGTCTACAATATGCTTGAAGTCATCACTGTCATTTCACTAAAGAACGACACTTAAGATGCAACAATCACGCTTTGTGAAGGAAAGCTGGAAGACTACCATTGCGCGCGAAGATACGAACGTACACCTTGGCGTCTGCCAGTCAACATACACCATACACAATATACACGCATTACAGTTGCACCAGAATGTGCAGCCTAATTAAAGTGGAAGAAGTTAATTAAATTGGCAACAACTGTCATCGCTGAGTCACTGTTTACACAGTGTCAATTCTTCGTTAGTTATCGAAACATTTCTGAGAAGCTATTGGCAATATTGGTGTAGAAACCGACTACAGACGTTACTGTCTGCTTGGCTGTAAGTTGTTGTGTCTGGTCCACATTCCTTAGTAATTTGTTTCACCGAGCGAAGTTGTACAGTGGTAAAACACCGGACGTGCATTCTGGAGCACAGTGGTTTAAATCCTGTCCGGCCATTATATTTCTGTTTTCTGCAGTTCCCCATAAATGACTTAAGGCACATGACTGCCGGGACGGTTCCTTTGAAAAGGACACGCCGATTTCCTTCTCCATCCACCTCGAATCCGAACATCTTACCCTTATCTAACTACCTCGCCGATGGTACGTTAAACCTAAATCTTGCATCTTTTATTCCCATTTTGTACCCAGCCTCCAAGCTTCATGCCACAGCAGGCCGTGTACTTCTTTCATAGGTAATGGTATAGTAGCCCGTTATTAAAGTATTCAAGCATTACTAACTGAAAGACGTAATAACAGTGACTCAACTTGTAATAGCGTACTACAACTTATACACTGCAATTCCAATATGCTAGCACCCTACTATTGACATTTTTAATTACGAGTGTTTTGTATTCACAACAATTTCTATATACATCATCAGTACTGGAAAAGTCTCTTTAACGATACAGAAACGTATCCAGCCCGCCCAAAGCGTGTCTCTCCGTTAGATCAGCGTCTCCCTAAGCTGCTCATTGGAGTTGACGTTTCAACTGGCCTGGCGCGAAGCGTTCTTTCCTCGTTATCGATAGTATTTCTGTGGTGTCACCGCCAGACACCACACTTGCTAGGTGGTAGCCTTTAAATCGGCCGCGGTCCGTTAGTGTACGTCGGACCCGCGTGTCGCCACTGTCAGTGATTGCAGACCGAGCGCCGCCACACGGCAGGTCTAGAGAGACTTACTAGCACTCGTCCCAGTTGTACAGCCGACTTTGCTAGGAAAGGTTCACTGACAGTTACGCTCTCATTTGCCGAGACGATAGTTAGCATAGCCTTCAGCTACATCATTTGCTACGACCTAGCAAGGCGCCATAGCATTTGATAATTAATATTGTGAAGCTTGTACAGTAACGAGAGATGTTCTACAATTGTGGATTAAAGTTAAGTATTCCAAGAACTACGTTCTTTTCTTTATAGGATAATTACTTTACCTTGTTCCAGACCTCACGCCAATCTACGTGAGCTTAAAAGCGTGCATTTCGGCCTCCTCTAGCAACACGGTGTTGGCTCTTCTGCCAACACTACAGTTTCCTGTACCGGAACACTCCGACAGTACATATTCCTGCGTGTGTCCCACTTGCCACGAACACCTCAGACTTCTATTTATTTTGTATACATAGGTGGATTAGGACCACATCCATACAAAAAAGAATTCCTCTTGATGGAAACAGGTAATAATTTTCACCGTTACCTCACGTCTGGCAGTAGCTGATGTGTTGTTGTTGTTGTTGCTGTTGTGGTCTTCAGTCCTGAGACTGGTTTGATGTAGCTCTCCATGTTACCCTATCCTGTGCAAGCTTCTTCATCTCCCAGTACCTACTGCAACCCACATCCTTCTGAATCTGCTTAGTGTATTCATCTATTGGTCTCCCTCTACGATTTTTATCTTCCACGCTGCCCTCCAATGCTAAATTTGTGATCCTTTGATGCCTCAGTACATGTCCTACTAACCGGTCCCTTCTTCTAGCCAAGTTGTGCCACAAACTTCTCTTCTCCCCAACCCTATTCAACACTTCCTCATTAGTTATGTGATCTACCCATATAATCTTCAGCATTCTTCTGTAGCACCACATTTCGAAAGCTTCTATTCTCTTCTTGTCCAGACTATTTATCGTCCTTATTTCACTTCCATACAAGGCTACACTCCATACAAATACTTTCAGAAACGACTTCCTAACACTTAAATCAATACTCGATGTTAACAAATTTCTCTTCTTCAGAAACGCTTTCCTTCCCATTGCCAGTCTACATTTTATATCCTCTCTACTTCGACCATCATCAGTTATTTTGCTCCCCAAATAGTAAACTCCTTTACTACATTAATTGTCTCATTTCCTAATCTAATACCCTCAACATCACCCGACTTAATTCGACTACATTCCATTATCCTCGTTTTGCTTTTGTTGATGTTCATCTTATATCCTCCTTTCAAGACACTGTCCATACCGTTCAACTGCTCTTCCAAGTCCTTTGCTGTCTCTGACAGAATTACAATGTCATCGGCGAACCTCAAAGTTTTTATTTCTTCTCCATGGATTTTAATACCTACTCCGAATTTTTCTTTTGTTTCCTTTACTGCTTGCTCAATATACAGATTGAATAACATCGGGGAGAGGCTACAACCCTGTCTCACTCCCTTCCCAGCCACTGCTTCCCTTTCATGCCCCTCGACTCTTATAACTGCCATCTGGTTTCTGTACAAATTATAAATAGCCTTTCGCTCCGTGTATTTTACCCCTGCCACCTTTAGAAAATGAAAGAGAGCTGATGTGCCCTTAGATAAAGTAGTACTGCATTTGTTACCATTCATTCCCCATTCTTAATTAATCTCGTTCCAAGTATCATTACACTTTATCGCGTTTTCCCCTCTTAATTATCAGAATGAATGCGTACAGAGGGGATCTCGGAAGAGCAGCGATGTTGCACTCTTCCGTCGCCTCCAGAGTTCCTGTTAAGTCTCACCAGCAGCAAGGGTCTCGGGAGAGCGCTGGGACTGCGTAAGCTGACCTGCGGGAAGACGAGCCGCGCCAAGGCCAGCCGCGTCAGCCGCCTCTGTTTCTGCCTCTCTCCCAGGGGCTAAGCTCGCACACCTCCCTGCCGTCTCTACCCGCACCTGCCGACCACTAGCTGAGCTCGGGTGCTTACCATTTCTGCATGCTCTTCTTCATATTTGCTAAAAACGACTTTTACGATTGTCTTCGAGAAAACAATTTCCCTTTCTGTGTGAAATATTATTACGGATCTACTGTCTTCCCAAGAGACGCCACAACGATGATAAATACTGTTAAAATAGGGGTACTAGTAGAAAAAAGAAAACAAGTCCGTTGGTTAATTATATACGAGAAGAATATCAGGTGTACCATAAAACTAAGAAAATGGAACAAACATGCGAATGTTGTTACTAATTTTCTAAGTAGTCTGCGACGGACCCAGTGTGCTCTCAGAAACTGTCAGCGAAGACTACTTTTGGAATTTAGGGAAGTATCGGAAGCGAATTCTTTACAGACGAATGGAAAAACTGGTGGAAGCCGGCCTCGGGGAAGATCAGTTTGGATTCCGTAGAAATGTTGGAACACGTGAGGCAATACTGACCTTACGACTTATCTTAGAAGAAAGATTAAGGAAAGGCAAACCTACGTTTCTAGCATTTGTAGACTTAGTGAAAGCTTTTGACATTGTTGACTGGAATACTCTCGTTCAAATTCTAAAGGTGGCAGGGTAAAATACAGGGAGCGAAAGGCTATTTACAATTTGTACAGAAACCAGATGGCAGTTATAAGAGTCGAGGGGCATGAAAGGGAAGCAGTGGTTGGGAAGGGAGTGAGACCCGGTTGTAGCCTCTCCCCGATGTTATTCAATCTGTGTATTGAGCAAGCAGTAAAGGAAACAAAAGAAAAATTCGGAGTAGGTATTAAAATCCATGGAGAAGAAATAAAAACTTTGAGGTTCGCCGATGACATTGTAATTCTATCAGAGACAGCAAAGGACTTGGAAGAGCAGTTGAACGGAATGGACAGTGTCTTGAAAGGAGGATATAAGATGAACATCAACAAAAGCAAAACAAGGGTAATGGAATGTAGTCGAATTAAGTCGGGTGATGCCGAGGGAATTAGATTAGGAAATGAGACACTTAATGTAGTAAAGGAGTTTTGCTATTTGGGGAGCAAAATAACTGATGATGGTCGAAGTAGAGAGGATATAAAATGTAGACTGGCAATGGCAAGGAAAGCGTTTCTGAAGAAGAGAAATTTGTTAACATCGAGTATAGATATAAGTGTCAGGAAGTCGTTTCTGAAAGTATTTTATGGAGTGTAGCCATGTATGGATTTGAAACATGGACGATAAATAGTTTGGACAAGAAGAGAATGCAAGCTTTTGAAATGTGGTGCTACAGAAGAATGCTGAAGATTATATGGGTAGATCACATAACTAATGAGGAGGTATTGAATAGAATTGGGGAGAAGAGAAGTTTGTGGCACAACTTGACAAGAAGAAGGGACCGGTTGGTAGGACATGTTCTGAGGCATCAAGGGATCACAAATTTAGCATTAGAGGGCAGCGTGGACGGTAAAAATCGTAGAGGGAGACCAAGAGATGAATACACTAAGCAGATTCAGAAGGATGTGGGTTGCAGTAGGTACTGGGAGATGAAGAATCTTGCACAGGATAGAGTAGCATGGAGAGCTGCATCAAACCAGTCTCAGGACTGAAGACCACAACAACAACATCGGAAGCACACGTCTCTAAAAATATGTAAATCTGTGATACAGTTTGTACAGCGTTGGTTATGTACCTAACTGTGGACAGAACTTGTAACACCAGATCCACTTCGCGATGGTGATGGCTTACACAAAAAATCAATGCCAGTCATGATTTTAAATCTCCAGCAGTTTCCCCCTATGTTGCCCCGTCTCTCCCTCACCGCTCGTCAGTTAATTTGTGTGGCTCATCTTGGACACACGACTTCCATTCATCCAAATCTTTGTGAATGATTATGTTAACACTTTCCTCGCTGCACCCCAGTTCCTCAGATCCTAATCGCATTGATGTTCTCAACGTCTTGCATTTCCTCGATTTTTTTTATCATCGTGTGTTGCACTTGCTCGATGCCGTGTATCGTTACGCATTTTGATAGTCGATCACACCACACGAATTATCCACGCAAAATTTTCTTTCTGTTGCTGGTGCGTAACTACATTTCCTGCTGCCTGAGCGTGCTCCGTACACTTACACTAAAATCGCATGTATCTATATCGCCGTTTAACCTATAACGTGATGACTTTGCGTAGATATTTTGGACTTCATGAAACACCCGCCTTGTTAGGGAATTTTCCGATGACATATGCGTCAATGCACTCCATAATGTCTCTGTTCGCCCCCTTGCGTGTCATCGTCGGTTCATAGCCATCTCTGAAACGATATTCTGCAAGTTCTTTTCCCAAGTGGAGCAACTGAACAAATGACTGGGGTGCTCGAGTGGACTAAGATAACGGATTACACATGAAAGTGCTTGTCTTTCAATTAATTCGGTGTCGTGCACAATCGAGCCGTGATCTAGAAAAGATCGCGAAAGATTTCATCAAACTGATCTCTTTGTCAGTTCAGATGAAATTACCACCGATAGTCAACACAGCCCATTAGTGTTTCCATTGGACTTCATATTATTTCGATTTATAATTTTATCTTGCTGCCATAATCACAGTGTAACTGTAAATATTGTTTCGATTTATGATTTTATCTGCTATCATAATCACAGTCTTACTGTAAATTCTCTCCATCCTCATGCCGTCCATTATCTTACAATTATCAAGTTAAAGACGCCTGCACACAGTCTATAAGAGAGTAATTTTTCATGAAGGTTTCGAAATGTATTTAGCAAAAACAAGAAATACCCGTTTAACTGAAGAATGGTAATGGAACACGTTATAAGTGCCAAATCTGATATTTCTCAGTTGATTGAACAAACAATTTAATTCTGTTCGTATACAACTGGCTTGTATCCAATAAATTGAGAAGATATTGTGATACCACAGAATTATGCTGCTCACCGCATCAGCGCAGAAAATAACGAGACTAAATTAGAATATCTATAATTTATTGAAAACGTTGTAAGTGCCATACCAGGAATCTGACTACTTGTAAGTAGCAGTAAGAAAGTTTTTTTCAACGTGATTCTTGCAAAGTAGAAAACACCAACCAGCCATTGTTAATGACGTTATTTATTTACACAAACAGCGCTTACCTCTTTCGAATAGACGGTTTCATCTTTATATGGCTGTTCACGCTTATAGTACATTGGTTATTGTTTACATTAGTTGTTGAGTGTTTTTATTCAAAAAATTAATGTAAATAACAACAGATGTGTTATAAATGTGAACACCCTGTACCTCTCGGTTCGAAACCGGTAACGATGCTATTTGTTTGAATAAACGACATTATTAACAGTGTTTGGTTGCTGTTTTAGTCTTTGTACCCGTAAGAATCAACTCGTATTTTGTGCACAGCCAAAGTCTAAAAAATGTCAGTTTTCGGCAAAATATCAGGAAGTTGATTTTGTTCCAAGTGCCCTTAATACCGAAGGAAAATGCAAGTATAAAAACACGGCATTCGGTTTTTAACAAGTACAATATAACAAACAATATCCAGTTCTCATATCTTTTAAATTTTGGAACTCCAGAAGGAAGCACAGCTTGGCACAACGACCAGGTGCCATATACTAATGAATGTTTGGAAGAATTTCTTCATGGTCTGGGATCTGGATCAAGTCCTGGGACATGCAATAGAGTACCGAGAAGACAATGGCATTGAAAACACTTTTTGTGGAAAAATAAAGTTTGGAACATTTCCCATTTTCACTCTTGGCTGGCTTTAAGCAGTATGGGACTTAACAGCTGAGGTCATCAGTCCCCTAGACTTACAACTACTTAAACCTAACTAACCTAAGGACATCACACACATTATTGCCCGAGGCAGGATTCGAACCTGCGGCCGTACCAACCTCGTGGTTCCGGACTGAAGCGCCTAGAACCACTCGGCCATCGCGGCCGGCTTTTCACTCTTCAATTGTCATATAAGATGCTACGTTAACTGTACGTATTTTCACAAAGAGAAGCGGCAGGTTTTTATAGATGAAGCGAAATCAGTGGTACATGATCTTCCATTAGGTCTGTATAGAAAATAAGGTATTTGATTCATTACATAGAGATTACCGTTACTGCTTCAGAAGAAAGAGAGAATAAATTGATAGTAGCTTCACCTAAAGAACGCTCGAAGTTGCTGCAATTCCTGAGAGTATCAGAGTACTGCAAGGGATACCGCGTCACATTAAGTAAACTTCCCAACAAAAATTCAAACCAATTTAATTTGAATTTGCATGTGATGTGTCCAACATATTATTGATTAAATGAGCTTTTGATAAAACAAATTGGATAGGGAATAGTAAGCAAACATACTATAGGCAGAAATTTAATTTTATAGAAATTCTTGGACGAGATCTAAAGCATTTTTCAAGTTATCTCCTGTCATTTATTTTCATTGTTACTTTATCTAAGAGATACATTAGGTGATAAGAACTTACGTTCCGGTAACATATTACATCTTACATTATGCCCCTAAATATGGCTTTCGTTAGCAAATCGTTTATGCTGCCGGCAATGTCTTGTTGCATAAACTGTGTTTTTAAAACTTATGAGTACATTTGAGAAGTAACAATCCACCAGCCCGTAAATCTTATACACAAAAAGTTCCATAATCTACTGAAACACATTCGACTCAGCTTGTGTTCTAGACGTGAATTCGACACAGGGACACATCTCGCCCTCTGCAGGTTGCGATGCCTCGCCGACAAGATTTACAGTAACACTGCAGTCAGGTAACATTGTCATTGCCTTTGTCAGTGCGACAAGTTGTGAAGTACCTTTGACGTCTTGCAGGTGAAGAGCTCCTGTATTAATACCGTGTAGAGAAAAGTGATATATGACTGGAGTGTACGTCGCATTCATCTTGTGGTGAAGTGGTAACTACACCCAAAGTTGCGGTGAGTTCTTAACTTAGTCATACGACTGCTTCCGGCGATTGACCCTATTTGGTGCTCTCCAGATCGTGAAAGGAGCTGAATGCGGCCCTATGCAAATTACTCTTGTTAAACTCGAAGGCGCTGCCTTTTGTGCACGGTGTAGTGACGCGGGGGCGGAGATATCCCAGCGTTTGCAGAAAGTGGAGAGTCCAGCGCGTGCAGTCGCCTTCCCTTAATGAGGCGTTCGGCATCACGGTGCTGCTACAAGCCTAGCTACGCGGCTCCGGGTTCCCCAGGTTCTGTCGTGTTCCTCTGCGCTGGCTGGAGGAGTCGGGAAGGCGACGACTCTCATTAGGAGCTGTCGACTAGAGATTTACAGTACAAACGCTACCACTCCTACTGGTCAACCACGCCGTAGGTCCCCATTAATCGCTGAAAGCTTGTAATTATCTTTCCGTGTTTGTTAGTCTTTCTTTATTGAAGTTGCTGGTTTCACAGCAGCCGATGGTACGACAACACTCTCCCTTACTTGGGAATCTGCCACTGCTTTCTCTCTCTTTCCTATCGTTTACCCTGACGTATGGGGTACGCTGTTTTCATGAACTGACAGATTTATTTATTTATACTGTAATATTTTAAATAACTGACTCCTCCATTGTCAGCCTGCTGGAAAACGCCCAAGTGGACGTCCGCGGACACGATGGAAAGATGGAGTAGTAACAGTCGTTAAACAAATGGAGCCGACAGCGATGGAAGCTGAAGCTAGAGACCGCCAATCATGGGCTACCATATGCAACAGGTATCCCCCAGAGGGGATGCAACGTCTACTGATTAGGTGCTCTCATATTGCCTAGTTCCTTGTCAATTTGACTCGCTTTGGTAATCGCTGTAGGGACATCACACACCCTCTCAACCAGTAAGGTTTTATTTCGTTTCCTCCGCCGCTTCTGTGTACTTCATTTACTATGGCAAGCAGCGTAGTGTCTTCATTGTTAAAGTAGTTAACGGATCTCTTTTCGCAGTTATTTAGACGAAAGCTATACGGACTCCTTCATCCGTATGTCACTGCTATTTAAGAGCAGTGAGTAGAGGTATTGTATCTCTCCCATTTTCTGAAGCGAAACCACCAGTGCGATAACCAGTGTATTCTGTCTCACCTCTTGTGTCGAATAAAATAATAACTAGGCTAATCAATAAAAAACTGAACTACTTAAGTAATTTCAGATCACAAAGAACTGGAATGATATATATTTCTGTACGCTCTGTTTAAAGAACTATGAAAAGAAAAGCTTTCCTTCATTCGTTTTCACAGCGACGGGGATATTGACCTACCTTTGACGGTAGAGATTGAAAGACGAGCACATTCCAATTACGCCCACAGGCTGTCTTTCTAGTCCTGCTGCGAGGGTACTCCGGTGACTATTATTAGATGGGGAATGCCGACAGCAAAACGCATTTACTGAGGTGCCCATAGAGATTGCCATCAGATAACGGTCGCGGTTTCGATAAAAACTGTGGTTACGGGAGCAACGATTCATCCGCCTGAAACGATAGGCGTCTCTTTAGTAGCTAACGAGTAGTAAAGCGGGGCGAACGTCGCTTCACCAGGGGATAGTAGGCCAGATATCTCGTCAGGTACGCTTGCTTGCGCATTATGTGTAACAGGGCTGAGTAACCACCTAGAGAATAGCGTGAATACGACTTTCAAAATTGAAAACTGAAATAATGCCAAGTGCGCTGAGAGAGGACAAAAAAATCGGGGCGTAAAAGAGAATCTGGGGGCTAACGGATAAATTTTGTTGGTTACGCGTTTATTTCCAATTATTTACTGATCGGAAATTCACGCAGAGTTCGTCCAATTAGAAAATAATATTACTGTTTAGAGCCCCGTAGAAAATTAAGTTACAAGAAATCAAGTGAAAATGAAAATGCAGAATAAGGGATCATAACGTGGCTCATTTTGATTCATATAGTTTTGCACAGTTGTTTTATGATTTGATGTTTCATTTGCGTTGTTAGAAATGGAATTCAGACCCAGAGAAGAAGGAACACAGTGTAATTTCAAAACGATCAGTAAATGTTAACGTCGCCAGAGATGAAAAACAAGCTCGGAATGCCCAACTGTCGGTAAAGAAATCGGCCATCCCTTCTGAAGGAATAATAACGGCAGGTCATATTTAGGATAACAAGTAAATGGCCAGTTATTGATAAATAAATCAACCATTTATTTTTTTGCCCCGCCTCGCCCCGGCCCGGAGCGAGTATACCCCACGGCAGAGTATATTTTTAAAAAATATCTGAAAATCTAAATAAGGATGTCTGGAAAGTGGTTTGAATCACGATCCCATCGAATACGAGTTCAATGTCTTTACACACGTAAAATAGAAATGTCGACGCAGATGGATTGTTTGTCCATCTTCCTCTACACGAGATGATCGCTTAGATGGTTAACGTATTTTCCATCAAAGTAGGATAAGCATACAAAGAATCTCTGGCTTTTCAGAAAATAGTGGTAAAGTAGAAGTTGAAACAACATATCGCGGGGGCAGTCCGAGGATTCCTTAGATAAACTTCCTCCTCAGGTTTTCTTACTGTTCTCAGATCTATGCTGTGAAGACTGGCTACCATTCGCTTTAATTGAAAGTGACGTCTTTTGTGACCAGTGGCGGCGTCCGGAGTCTGGTCCCCGCCGCCTCTCGTTCTTCCGGCTGGCGACGACGCATCCGTTTTAAGCAGTGCATCCGGGTCGCGTGGTGTCGATGACCGCATCATCTGCGCACCCGACCCAGTTTTCGCGCCTGCTGCCCCGCCTCGCCCCGCCCGGAGCGAGCATACGCCACGGCCGTGGGCGGCTAGCGAGCCGTCTCGTTGGGCGAATGCCGCGTCTCTGGCGCTTCCCTTCATATCGCTGCGTTCGTTTCCTTCCCTGCAACATTTAGTAGATTTGTAGCGCTGTACTCAGTCTGATAGCCGTGCTTGAGAAAGGGAATAGATAGTAAATGGCGGATCGTTGGTCCCACTCCCGTTGAGGACTTACATTAAATAATTTAATCTATATATTTCTTCATGGTCCTCTATTTTTTCCAGAGAGAATCTTGTAGTTTACACTGTATCAGCAGGAAATAGCCATCATGCAGCTGCACTTATTTATTTGTTCATACCCAACTAGTGTAAAGAGCACATATATATATATTAAAAAAGAATCACCCCGGTTCCCAGGACTCCTGAAGATAGATGTTGACTGTGGAAATTGTGTCACAGACACAATCCCTTTGACTGTTCAGAGATGTGACTAAACAAGCCCAAAGATATAAAGAACCATGCATGAGCAGCGCCTATTAACGGAGAGGGTCCGACAGCCGATCAGTTCCAGTCATTCCACCAGGAAGGAGGTACACGGCTCGTGTTGTCTGTAGCTCAACCATGTCTAGACGGTCAATACCGCGGTTCGATCGCGTCCGCTTTGTTACTTTGTGCCAGGAAGGGCTCTCAACAAGGGAAGTGTCCAGGCGTCTCGGAGTGAACCAAAGCGATGTTGTTCAGACATGGAGGAGATAAAGAGAGACAGGAACTCTCCATGACATGCCTCGATCAAGCTGCTCAAGGGCTACTACTGTAGTGATTACCGCTGCTTACGGATTATGGCTCGGAAGATTGTTCAAATGGCTCTGAGCACTATGGGACTTAACATCTATGGCCATCAGTCCCCTAGAACTTAGAACTACTTAAACCTAACTAACCTAAGGACAGCACACAACACCCAGTCATCACGAGGCAGAGAAAATCCCTGACCTCGCCGGGAATCGAACCCGGGAACCCGGGCGTGAGAAGCGAGAACGCTACCGCACGACCACGAGCTGCGGACGGCTCGGAAGAACCCTGACAGCAAGGCCACCATGATGAATAATGCTTTTCGTGCAGCCACAGGACGTCGTGTTACGACTCAAACTGTGCGCAATAGGCTGCATGATGCGCAACTTCACTCCCGAAGTCCATGGCGAGGTCCATCTTGCAATCACGACACCATGCAGCGCGGTACAGATTGGGCTAACAACATGTCGTATGGATCGTTCAGGACTGGCATCACGTTCTCTTCACTGATGAGTGTGCATATGCCTTCAACCAGACAATCGTCAGAGACGTGTTTGGAGGCAACCCGATGAAGCCGAATGTCTTAGACACACTGTCCAGCGAGTGCAGTAAGGTGGAGGTTCCCCTCTATTTTGGGGTGGCATTATGTGAGGCCGACGTACGCCGCTGGTGGTCATGGAAGTCGCCGTAACGGCAGTACGATACGTGAATGCCATCCTCCGACTGATAGTGCAACCATATCGGCAACATATTGGCAAGGCATTCGTCTTCGTGGACAACAATTCGCGCCTCCCATCGTACACATCTTGTGAATGACTTCCTTCAGGATAACGACATCGCTCGACTAGAGTGACCAGCATGTTCTCCAGACATGAACTCTGTCGCACATGCCAGGGATAGGGCTGTTTATGGACGACGTGACTCACCAACCACTCTGAGGAATCTACGGTGAATCGCCGTTGAGGAGTGGGACAATCTGGGCCAACAGTGCCTTGATGAACTTGTGGATAGTACGCCACGACGAATACAGGCTTGCATCAGAGGGGGGGGGGGGGGGGGGGGGGAATTATGTATGTAATTTTTGGCTTATACAATTGGTAGTATTGTCCAATAAATAAATTAAAATAATTCCCAGAAATAAATGAGAATAATGCCAACGCCCCCTCCCCCCCGCTCCTATCCCTCCCACCACTACCGACCAACGTTTTCAGGGAATTATCCTTTGTTATCAGTGGAATGCTGGAAATGGAAATCACCTTCCAAATATTCTAAGTTGGGATTTCCTCTGGTCCACTCCCAGCCAGCTGGTACATTTGACAGAAAAGAACTGCGAATCTTTAATTGACAGGATATCATTTACTGAGACGAGAGAGTATTGGAGGTGGATGGCTAGGGAAAAGGATGCCCACAACCAAGGTTCCAACAATTTATTTTTAAAAAACAGTAAACTTTTCGTGTATTCTTTTTCTACGGGATTTAACATAGCAACCTGATCACTTCCAGGTATATATTACATTAACAAGACACCTTATTATCACAATTTTAACAGAATTAAATCTAAAAAGACAAGGAACTGTGCAAAAATATAACCTGTTACGTTAACAAATGGGATACAATAATCAGCAGTTTACCAGAAATTATTATTATTATCATCCAGATACAAGCAATACAATCAAAATATTATTTATGGCCGGCCGGAGTGGCCGAGCGGTTCTAGGCGCTACAGTCTGGAACTGCGCGACCGCTACGCTCGCAGGTTCGAATCCTGCGTCGGACATGGATGTGTGTGAAGTTCTTAGGTTAGTTAGGTTTAAGTAGTTCTAAGTTCTAGGGGACTGATGACCTCAGAAGTTAAGTCCCATAGTGCTCAGAGCCATTTTGAACCGTTTTTTTTTTTTTATTATTTATGCTGATCAGTGTCTTTAAAGCACCTTTTAATTAAAACTCGAAGCGTCCAAAAGAAATCAAATATTACGATAGTTAGAGTGCAATACATGAAAGGGTTAAGCACATCAGTAAAAAATCTGTAGGATCTCCCTCTTAGCCGGCCGAAGTGGCCGTGCGGTTCTAGGCGCTGCGGTCTGGAACCGCGAGACCGCTACGGTCGCAGGTTCGAATCCTGCCTCGGGCATGGATGCGTGTGATGTCCTTAGGTTAGTTAGGTTTAACTAGTTCTAAGTTCTAGGGGAGTAATGACCTCAGAAGTTGAGTCCCATAGTGCTCAGAGCCATATCTCCCTCTTATTGAAATTACTCCGAATTATCTTGGAAACTTTGCAGGTCGAGATCTATTACTTTCGGTTATCCACACCAAGAAGAATTTGGTTCCCTGACCATACCCCTTATAGACATGGACAAGACAGTTTTCTTTCTTAACTATAGAGTGTTCCTTGAAACTTGAGAACTTTAGGGATCAATTTAAATTATTGGTATACGCACACCCACAACACAATTTCGCGGCCAGTACTCTCAAACAAGATACCATACCCCACTAATTTGTCGTCATTGCTGGAGTAAATCCAGGAAGATAGTCATGTAACAATCATATGCAATAGGTAATTGCTCTATTCTAATAAGGCGGCATCCATATAGGAAGAATCCACAACTTGGACTGCCCTAGATATACCAATAAAATGCCACCATTGCTAACATACAGTACATTCCATGAAAATCCGGAGTCACGTTGAGTCCACTTCACTATAACACGCGTCGGTATGGAGCGAACCAATGATTATATATTCACATCCGTCACGCGACGCTGAACACGTCAGTCATGCTCGACGGAGACTCCTGAGGCTCTGCTCAAGGGCAAACACGCTTAGCACTCACGCCATCACATGTGTCTGTCATACTGCTTCCACCCGGAAGAACTCACACTACCTCCTGTACAGTTGAAGCGTCCCCTTAGAAAAATTAATGAATGACTGTGCTGATAAACCTCTTACGTTATTTGAATTTCAGACAGCTGAGCAGCACTGAACGTACTCAGACATTACTCTCTTTACTTATTCTGATCAACACTAAACTAACACACAATATTTTTAGCGCAACACAATCTGACTTTTAATAATCCCTACAAAAGAATGGCCCTGACTAACAATAACCTATACCTTTCATGAATCACTTACTTCGCAAAAATCTTCGTTACTCAAACTACTGCAATACAGCGAGCGCCAATACTGCCAGCTAAATAAAAGATTCTAGATACTGAAGTCACTAACTACTGATAGACATAGTTAGCAAATGAAAGATTTTGATAAAGAACAAACAATGTATTTACCTTAATAGTGTTCAAAGATCATAATATATATCTCAGTTCATGACATCCAATCTTACAAATTTACTGTCTCTGATGGGCACACGTCCAGATCATCCGCTCTCAAAACTCCGCCATCTCTCTCCCCACATCCACCACTGCTAGCGGCTCACCTCCAACCGCGGAACGCTACGCGTTGTTCACATCCAACTGCCCAACACTACAATAGCTAATATTACAACAATGCTAACCAGCCACAGACTGCACACAGCACAGCCAGTGATTTTCATACAGAGCGCTACGTGGCGTTACCAATATAAAAACCTAAACAGCCTACTTACACAGTCACTTATGGAACATGGGTGACTCGTATAACCAACTGCCCAGCCGCAGCAGTCCAGAGCGTTAACTGTGCCTTCCTATTGCTCATTAAGTCGCCGCTTTTCTGCTCATTCCAGTCACGTGAGCCACACCGCATCTGTGCTTCAGTGATCGCTTTCAACGATGCTGCCAAATTTTTTCACAAGAGAGAGAGAGAGAGAGAGATGCCCCCATTATCAAGGGCTCAACCACAAGCTGTCATCGCACTGCCTGGTACACACATGTGTCAGACGGCATTTGACATGTATCTTCTGATTACTACATCTCTGTGTGTGCCGTCTTATCTTTTATAGAAACTGGGAATTGAACGTCTGTCCTCCTGAATTTGAATCCTGAATCTTAACCATTACGCCAAACGCTCGGTCTCACGTATACGACTCAAAAAACTTGATGCCTGTTTCAGTTTCAGCTTCAAAACAGACAAAATGCACCAACAGAAAGTGTTTCGCCGGCTGTGGTGGCCGTCTGTAACCGCGCCACCGCAACGGTCGCAGGTTCGAATCCTGCCTCGGGCATGGATGTGTGTGATGTCCTTAGGTTAGTTAGGTTTAAGCAGTTCTAAGTTCTATGGGACTGATGACCTCAGAAGTTAAGTCCCATAGTGCTGAGAGCCATTTGAACCGTTTGTAGAAAGTGTATCTGTATGTAAGTTTAGAGCGAAGAAGTGTAGCCGAAGATTCAGTTATTTCCTTTACGCTTAGTGTATGAAATAATCAGTTTTAATTCCGACCGAAACGTTTGATCCTGCCATTTACATTGTGTCATCTTGTAAATATTGGTGTTCTTAAGCCACACATTTTGGTTACTTTTGGTCTGCAGAGTTCAGTAGGCTGTTTGTTGTCGGAAGGGGCGTGGTTTGCTTTTGGTTTCTACTTTCCCTAATCAACCTGATTAAAACGGGTGTCCAGATTTGCACCTGAACCAGAAAAATAACGGTACTGGTAATTTCTATACAACACTTCATTCTGTTGGCCCACTTGAAACAAATACAAAATACAGAGACGCTAACCATTTGCGACAATGTTAGCTCCGAAACTTCATATTCATGCAGCCGGGCAAAGTAACCTCAGTTTGAAATCTGAGTTCAACACATGAACTGCATCGAAATCTAATATTGTTTCAGAAGTTTTCCAAGCTCTGGTGAAATCATTGGGAAACTGCACTAGACTAGGTTCATAACCACTTAGCCGGCCGGAGTGGCAGAGCGGTTCTAGGCGCTGCAGACTGGAACCGTGCGACCGCTACAGTCGCAAATTGGTTCAAATGGCTCTGAGCACTATGGGACTTAACTTCCGAGGTCATCAGTCCCCTAGAACTTAGAAATAATTAAACCTAACTAACCTAAGTACATCACACACAGCCATGCCCGAGGCCGGATTCGAACCTGCGACCGCAGCGCTCGCGCGTTTCCAGACTGAAGCGCCTAGAAGCTCTCGGCCACTCCGGTCGGCTGCTACGGTCGCAGGTTCGAATCCTGCCTCGGGCATGGATGTGTGTGATGTCCTTAGGTTGGTTAGGTTTAAATAGTTCTAAGTTATAGGGGACTTATGACCACAGCAGTTAAGTCCCATAGTGCTCAGAGCCATTTTTGAACCATAACCACTTAACGTTTCTTTCTCTGTAAAGCAAATTCTTATTTTCGTGCTTTGCAGACAATAGTCCCAGAATACGCGAATACGTGATTATTTCTCAACACGGTATGTGGTATATGGATAGCGCCGACAGAATAAGACATTTCCAATTACGTCAGTCAAATCCGATCGCTGTTGGTGTGTACGAATGTGTGTCTGTGTGTTTGACGGGGGATGGAGGTGAGTCTTGTTTTGTCAAAAAACGTTTAATTAGATTTTTAGTTTCTTTTTTGTTTGCCCTCAGCGTCCAAACTCTAGAGAAGAGTGGTTGGATGTCGTTCGATATTTTGAAGTGTTGTGCAGTTTCTGTTTGGGAGCTCTGGGCAGCAAACATATGGTTCTGCAACAGCCATACAATTGTGGAAGCAGTTATTTCAATGATAAGCACGATTTCATTGATCTTATCTTTGCTTTCTTCGACGCATGCAACTTAAGAAACAAACCGCAGTATCACTCTTCTTCAACACGTATTCGTCGGAACCATAAACTAAAGTTTTCTATTTTGTTCCTGTTTTTCTTTATTGTTTCTAAGTTGCGCTTCTTCGTGAATAACTGTAGACAGATATTTAATTTCTATCTCTTTATAACCCGCGGAATTAACGAGCCACAGATACTTTTCAAATCCCATGTGCTCCTCGTTAGAGCATTCGATCAAAGAATGCATGTGAAAAACAGAATCTTTTAACTGTGAGAATTAGTAGAACAAGGGCACAAACGGTAAGAACCGCTGAGAGGCGCACGACTGTTGCACGCCTACCCGTCTGCGATGGGGAGAATCCTGCTGTGGCAATGGTCCATGCTCACAAAGCAGAGGCGTGCGTAACTCTGCACCGTTGCATGCCTCCTCTTGCCACTTCGTGCAACGGCTCCATCAACCTGGCGCACACGGAAAGTTAAACATGTGCAAACCCACATTTACTCAGACTACTATCCGAGCGACGAGACGCAGTTGTTATCTCTTTAGAGTCGTAATTGGGGAAGGTGGTTTAAAATCCTGATCCGACCATCCAGATTTCAATTTGTCGTTTGGAACACGTCGAACGTGACCCCACATCTGAGCAAGTGCAGCGAGACAATGCGCGCTGCTCCGGACACGTAAGCTGGTGGCGGCGTGCAGCAATCGAGTTCATTGAAAACATTAGGCACAACGAGTCCGCTTGGCGCGGCTATTGAGCGGGTCCATCTGGGCGGTGCAGGTTCGCTGACAGTGGCAGATGCTCGCCCTATAAACAGACGCCCGGTTTCTTTCCGCCCAACACGTGCGCACCAGGACAGCAAAACAGCCCCCAGCAACGCCGCTGCATATGCCGACGCCGACAGAAAAGCATCGCCACAAAGTGTTTCCTCGCGGGAGAAAAGCGCAGTTCCACCAGCGGGTTGTGTGTTGGGAGGTAGCTGTTCTCAACTAGAGTATTCTCTCGAGGCTCCTCCAACTAAAAACCAGTTGAGACTAGCTTCCGCGTGTTTCATAAATTAGATAATGACCTGTAATGGGCTATAATTGCAAGCAGCACTTATTATGAACCGAGCGATGTGGCGTAATGATTAAGGTAGTGGAACTCATTTCGGGAGGAGAATGTTTGAATTCTTCGTCCGTCAATCCGCTTCTGGACTTCTCGTTATTATATTTTTCATACGAATAACGGGCTGATTCAGTCTGGACAGACCACAATTCTTTCCTTCTCTTAACAGTCTCACAATGAACCAGACGATAAGCTTTAACCTTCCTGTCTTTCTTCATTCTTCTCGTAATATGAAAAGTACTGAAGAGGAGCAGAAGAAGAAGAAGAAAGTGAAAGTTCGATGTGGGGATGATGTATTAAGTATAACGTCTCTTCGCCGTCAAGGTGGCTAAGGCGGTGAACCGTCTCAGCTGGGCTAGGATGGAGACGTCAATCGACCGTGGCCTTATTTATGGAACCATTGTAGCCCTCGCTAAAGTAATTTTACAAAAAACATGAAAAAAGTGAACTGGAATAGGCTGGTCGGACATTTGGACCCTGCTTTTCCTGAGGCGTCTTGTCACGGTCCGCGCTGCTCCCCCCGTCGGAGGTTCGAGTCCTCCCTCGGGCGTGGGTGTGTTTGCCGTCCTTAGCGTAAGTTAGTTTAAGATAGATTAAATTGTGTGCAAGTTTAGGGACCGATGACCTCAGAAGTTTGGTCCCATAAGACCTTACCACAAATTCCCAATTTTCCTGAAAGCGAGACCACAGTCGTAGCTAATGCTCCACATAATCTGGTTTTAGAACAAGAAATTACAATAACAAACAAAATAGTAGGCATACATGGCGAGCACCGACGTAACTTTTTACAATATTTGGCAGTAGCATGACTTCACGTGCTGGGTTTTCACATTGACAAGAAAAAGTTACTCTTTTTCTGAACGTCTCCTAAGAAACAGAACGTCGATGTTTTTACCCATAAATAATGTCCAAATATTCACCATCACCAGTGAGTTGTGTCTAAGAGTATCAAAGAATGTAGTGTCAACATTTTTCAGCGCCTGTTAGTAAAGCTGTAAAACTTCCCCCCGCAGTACGGTTGAAGTGGCAGAACAGGAATCACGATCTGTCAGATCACCTCTACACCCTTGATGAAGTAACATAATTAGGCACTACGAGAGGATAATGGTAGCAATGCTGTGCACGTAGCAAGGGCCACGTATGGTTCTTAAACGACGAACCCATGACAGCTGTATGCGTTTGTTAAAAGAGTAGTCTGTCATTTCGAGCATCGTACAGGGACGTACCACGTTGAATTTTTTTTTCAATAATCAATAAGTAGTGTTGACAGCACAGTTATCAACGCAACGAATAGCTGTTACAGTCAGATGTCTCTGAGACGTTATCCTATCCAACAACTGTACAGGTTATCAGAGCCTCTACCAATTTCCGTACTGAAATCGTTGGCTAGTATTCAGCACTGATACATATTAATGACTGTGGTAAGATTTTGCCAGTAATCTAACTTCTCCATTCCCCTACACTGCTCGGTTAGCTCATAAATAATATTGCCGCCTGACAGGCACTGAATTCGCCCGTGCTCGACCCTTAACTGTGTGGACAGTCGTGTTCCCCTTCAGCTGACTCGAAAAGTATCACACTGCCGCTGTGTTTATTACACCTTGAATTTTGTTTGGAAGTAATTTTAATGTTTACATGTAAAAACACAGATTTAAATTAAAAAATAAAATTAACGGCTTTCTTCCAGTACGTCCAACGGTCTAATATTCCGTTGACAGTTAATCTCAGTACTGACATAGTGAGATGATGTGCAGAAAAGTTTAACTCCGGCCTTACTGAAACACCTGTCTTCCACGTTTCCGAGATATGTATAGAAAACAGAATCCTGAAAGGTTGCATCAGGTTTTTGCAGCCTGCTACTCCAGCTATGAGGCCAGTGTCTTAGCCTCTGCGACACCTCAGCCAGTTTCCATTCATTGTAGACAGTGCAGTGAGAATGTAGTTCCCTTAAATATCTTGTTTTCAGATGGTAATTTTTTCCATTATAAATAGAGCAAAAGAGAACTGGCTGCCCATCTGCTTGCAGTGTAACCACCACTGTGTTTCGATCTCACAGCAAGGAGAGCGAAGCGTAATAGGCGGCTTGGCTGCTGTTTGCTTCCATCCTGCCTCCAGGCTCCAGCATGAGGTAATGGCTGCCCAAGTAGGGTCCTGCCTGGAAGCGAAGCCCTGAGTCACAGCGCGAGCATTTCCTGGTGACGCGGCGTGACGGCACCGCTGCACTTATGTCGCGGGGCTCCTTAGCAGCATCCCTGCCGGTTAAACAGCGTGTTTACCAACAACTGTAATTATTAAAGGCTCGCTCGGAGGCATCCACCTCATCCTGCAGCACTGGACGTAGGTTTGCTCTCGCTTCCGCTCCAAGCACACCTTCCTGTTTACACTTCTGTCCGCCACGCCTACGGCTTTGCCTCCGGCAGTAGTGACTCATCCGGACTACATATAACTTACTTCGCATATTCGTTTGCGAGCGCCACAGTCGTGAAGTAATCTATGTGGAAGTTGTGTATTTGCGGAGGACTGTGGCAGATTTAAAGACTGCGCTGTTTCGTGGTACTTGCAGAGGGAGCTCAACGGTTGCACTATGTTGCGCAGTATGTGCCAGCACTGCCGGGAACTTGCAAACATTGCACTGATAGCAGATTTTATCTCTTTATCATTAAGATATGCATAGCCTCTGATTACGTAAAAACATTACTCTAAAACTAACAACATCGCATACGCAACTATGGACCAGCAACGTATTTTACTTGGGAGTTATGTCATTCTGTATAAATAAAATACGAGAGCCGGCGTATCGTGTGTCTATCTTCTTCAATACTTCGATACTGCCGGTTCCTGGAGGGTCAGTTTTATATACGTACTGTGTTATCGTAAGTACCGTTAGTGTTTCAGATGACGACTGTGCGGAAGCTACAAGATGTAAAGAAATATGGCACATATCAGAGTGTAGACCGCTCTCAAAGTTTCGATTAGTAATGTGCCTGGTGACGTCGTGGCGCCACGGAGCAGGCATTTCAGAACGTGAAGACCAATCATCTACTAAGTACTGTCGCATCGAATTACTTCGCGCCTGCAGATAGGCTCCCCAATGGAAAGGTTTCCAAAGCTGGCTGCTGTCGTGCCTTCCCGGGGATTTAATGTCAGAGACTTCAGCGAATGGCACGCACGTATTGACGTTTGCCACATGTAAAACGGTACCCATGCTGAGAATCCGTAATGAGGTTTTAAAACTTTGAGAGGTGCTCTATCCACTGATACGTGTTTATTTTCTGTTTGTAGTTTTCGCGCAGTCCCCTTCTGAAACTCCAGAGGTACTAATGAAAACCCTGTATTTCCATCTATAACAACTCTCTGAGGCACGCCTGTACGTTCGTGTTTCATCTTTGCCAATAACAAATGTGAAATCCCTTCCCAGGATATTTTAATAGCCTACAGAAATGGCCCGTGCAATTAATTACAGGTTCAGAAACGTAAGAAAAATGTTTTTGGTTACATTAGACGTAGGACATGAAATAGTGAAACTTTTAACATTAAGGTTTGTCCTCTTGGTCTTCATGAATGTAAAGACACTAAACATTGTGTCATTGCAAGTTAATCCTTTCCATAAACTAACAAAATAAAGAACCAGTTAAGTGATTTATTCAAACTTAAAGTGACTTATACAAAGTCTAATGAATTTATAAAATCATTCACAGGTTTGATAGTTTAAAGAACTTAGAGCTGATCGGAATGATAAGTGATTAACAGTTTTGAGTTCTTCGTGTAGTTTTTCTCCCTTTGACATTTTATCTTTTACACAGTCCAGTAAAAATGCAGGATGTCACATTCAGCTGTAAAATACTCGGAATTTGTAGACGGTATTAACTTTAACATGCGGAGCGCTTTGTTGGTAACCTTGTGGCCTAGTCTTAATATATTAATGATGATAGTTTCCTTACGCTTAAGATCAGAGCTTGATAATTGTATATTGAATAATGAACACGAGCTTGAATATCCCTTGACTGGTATCACGTTTCCTCTGTAAATATGACATTGTCACTCGACCAGTAAATATTCCTCCGCTTTATCAAGCAGTACGTGATCGCTTACAATGATTTGCGTTTTTACTGTCAAAATGATTCGTTGTCCACATTCTGGGCATTTTCCATTCAAAGGGATGATTTAATACTGATCTTACTCTCAACATGGAACCTTGAATTTAGAAGTTTCTGTTTCACGGGGAGAGATATGATTGCCAGTTCTGCGTGCATAATTTAAGTCTGTGTCATTCTATTACATAGCTTCCACAGATGCACAGAATTTCCGTGCTGGCGTATTTCATCTCGCTACTGATGAAAAGCTTGTAATGGTACAAGAGGGTCGCAAGATCTGCTTTCCATTCAGTACATGCAACAGTCTGAGCGTTTCTGGTTGGAACTCTTTAATGTGTCTCCGCCATGAAATTCGAGCATCAAAGCCACATGTCCAGGAGCACAGGGATATTGTGGTTGTTGATTTGTAAAGATATTGCATATGGGGCTAACCTTTGTCTGATGAAAACAGCCAATCGAAATTCCTGGAATACTACTTGTATTCCTTATTTGAGCGAGAAAATATTGCACCTTTAAGAGTCACACTGGTTCTCGTATTGGAAGACCGCAAGACCACTCCGTTTTCAACATGACTGCTACGTTGTAAATGGCTATCCAGGACGAAAAAAAAAAAAGTCAAATGGCTCTGAGCACTATGGGACTTAACATCTGAGGTCATAAGTCCCCTATAACTTAGAACTACTTAAACCCAAGTACCCTAAGGACATCACACACATCCATGCCCGAGGCAGGATTCGAACTTCCGACCGTAGTGGTCGCGCGGTTCAAGACTGAAGCACCTAGAACCGCATGGCCACACCGGCCGGCGACGAAAAAGCCTTTGGATTTATAAGCGAGTCGCTTTATGCTTTAAAATGAGAAGCAGCTGTAAACCAGTGTTGTAATCTGAAATCCATACACGGATATCCGAACGGCGGCACATGGCCCCATTGGCTGTGTGCGGGGCGTCGCTGCTTTTTTCCACTCTATCCCTCCCAGTAGCGATGGCTCCCGGACGACAGAGCAGGGTGCCACGCAGTTTTACAACCACAGGATGGACCTGATAAACCAAAATGGTCTCATAATCCTTGGCAATAACGTTACTTCACAGGATCACCATGGCACCTGTGGACTGCCACGATATGGCTGCCTAAATCATCACCGAGTCCCCTCGCTTTTTCGCTGTTGGGACGTAAACTCGGCCAGAAGTGGGAACCAGTGTGGGAAAACGGCTCATCCGACGAAATGACTTTCTCGCGTTGATGCATAGTCCAATTTTATGGCTTTGGCACTATGTTTTCCTATTACGGGAACTGTTTTTTGGAATTCCAGCTCGCCCTGCAATTCCCTGCTTATGAAGCTACCTCACGAGTGCAGCATTCAGTTCTGCAGTGGTGACCGTCTCTCACGACCACTTAACACACACCTTCGTCTGCGATGTTACTTAGCGGATGATGTTTTTCCCCTTTCTCTATGTGTGGTATCAATCTTCGATACGATGCCACTTGAAACACCGGAAGACTTGGGCTACATTGTTTACGAAAGTACTTACTATACGAGCACCAACAATTTGCCGACGTTCGAATTTGCTTAGTCCCGGTGTAATGTCCTCACAGATACACAAAATACTGTTTTGAGAACGACTGACACTTGCATCGTATGGTGTCACCGCCAGACACCACACTTGCTAGGTGGTAGCCTTTAAATCGGCCGCGTATCGCCACTATCAGTGATTGCAGACCGAGCGCCGACACACGGCAGGTCTAGAGAGACTCCCTAGCACTCGCCCCAGTTGTACAGCCGACTTCGCTAGCGATGGTTGACTGGCTACATCCGCTCTCATTTGCCGAGACGACAGTTTAGCATAGCCTTCAGCTACGTCATTGGCTACGACCTAGCAAGGCGCCATATTCAGTAATTGGAATGAATTCTGAACAGATAATATTGTGAATCATGTACTGTCCAGAGCGACGTTCATCATTAATGGATTAAAGTTAAGTTGAAACTAATTACGTCCACTTTCTGAATTCTCATTCCTTGTCATGTTCCAGACCTCACGTCAGTATAATTCTTCCCTCTTCACGCCAGCCTGCGTGAGCTAAACGCGTGCATCTCAACCTCCTCTAGCAACACGGTATTGGCTCTTCAGCCAACACAACACATCGTATTGAGGATATTGCACAGGTGCCGTACGTTGTCAAACACATCCGGCGTGGCTAGCATTTTTGTTTAAGCATGCATTTCTCGCGGTGTTCCCATATTTTTGTACATTTACCTTTATTTCTAAGGATCTGTGTGTGTTTTGGCTGATTTACACGCCTTAGTATTCTATGAAGCTGAAGTTCAGACGACCGCTCACTGGTTTCACCGTGGCATGACGCCGACTTTGGGGCAATTACAGCACAATGATGCGGCCGAACACTGTGCCGCCGCATCCTTGCTGGCTGGGCGGCGAGCTCGGTGGAGCGTGGCGCGCCGGTCCGGCCACCTGTTGCTTTGTTTCTGCCCGTGCAGCCATCCCGTGCAGTTCCACGGCGGAGCGTGCGCATCGCCACAGTCGTGGCCAAAAAAAAGAAAAGCAGGGAACGCAGCCGGCGGAACGAGCTCCACAGACTCGGACAACCTCGTAACTCTGCATATTGAGGAGGGACAGTGGGGGGCTGGCTGGCACAGCAGTTCAAGGACCTGTAGCCGCGCGGAAGCTTCTCGGCTAGTTACACTTGCGCCTTTACGCTCATTTTATCTGGCGAGGAGATACCGGAAGTTATCTGTAGTCGAATAATACGTCATGTGACTCGCTGGACAAGTGTGTGTCAGACTACAAATCCAAAGGGTTCAGTCATCCGCCGACCGAGGCTGGTTAGCACACTGGACTGTCATCTGGGAGGACGACGGTTCAAACCCTCGTCCGGTCATCCAGATTTAGGTTTTCTGTGATTTCCCTAAATCACTCCAGCCAAATGCCGGGATGGATCCTTTGGAAGGGCACGACTGATTCCTTCCCCATTCTTGGCACAATACGAGCTTGCGCTCCGCCTCTAATGCCCTCGATGTCGATGGGGCGTTAAACACAATCTTCCTTCCTTCCGGTTCTTGGTTATTTTTCTGTAACATCGTTTTCTTGTGCATATAAAAAAACGCCAAATGGCTCCGTCATATAGAGTCTACATTGAACAATAAGTCGCCCTATAATTTCCTGGATAAATTCGTTTGGAGGTCGAAGGAAAGTAAGGACATACTGCTTCCAGTAGGAATATGTCTAGTAAAGCACCATGGTGTTTAAGACAAGCTTCGGGTTGTGAACAGCATTGTCTTATATATACCGATGTGGTAGACCCTGGTCAGAAAGATCAGCGTACGACTCGCAAGATATTTCGTTTGGAGCTGCGTTTGGTATCTTCAGAAATTAGTAAGCAACATCAGGAACAACATCCTTGCCTGCACGTTTCTTTCCTATCAGCCTTCAACGCTCATACCCTGCTATTGTTTTCGATTACGAAGGTCAGATATTGGCCGAGATGACTGTCACGGAAGAGCGACAACGGTAAAGCCACTGCCCTGAACTTGAGTTCCTCAGCTGCGTCAAGTACTGCAGTCAGTGCATGGCGAAATGCACACTACGTGAACGAGCGACTGTAAAGTTTCCACCTTTCCACCATTGTTGCTTAGAGAGGTCATGATCAACTTGAGCGGATTAAACAACGCTCTGCTTCAATCGGCATGGTATCGGTGGAAGAGGTATTTGCATGACCACTCTATTCTAGCTCAACATGTAATTGGAAGAAATTATATAAACCCCCACGTTCAGCCGCCATTTGGTTTTTTAGTCTTCAGGAAGCGGCGTGAGCCGGCCAGTGTGGCCGAGCGGTTCTAGGCGCTTCAGTCTGGAACCGCGCGACCGCTACGGTCGCAGGTTCGAATCCTGCCTCGTGCATGGATGTGTGTGACGTCCTTAGGTTAGTTAGGTTTAAGTAGTTCTAAGTTCTAGGGGACTGATGACCTCAGATGTTAAGTCCCATAGTGCTTAGAGCCATTTGAACCCTTTTTGAAGCGGCGTGAAAAGGAATGGTGTAACAATTCCATTCAAGGATAAATTGTAAAAATAACAGGATAGTAGGAAAATGTTCATTCACCTCTTCTGTATCAACATTTACATCAGTACTCTGTAACCCATTGTGAATTGCGTGGCGGAGGGAAGAGATTGATTAACTTACACAATCTACATAACGTAAGCTCACTGTACGAAAATAGTATACTGATCACTCTTGAGCGCTAGCGATGGTGTAGACCCGGTACCAGACGAACACGAGGTCATCCATCTGTGACATAATCATAGCAGCGAAGCGGTGTGCGTGTCCCAGTCGGCTGTACGGAATCAAATGGTTCAAATGGCTCTGAGCACTATGGGACTTAACATCTGAGGTCATCAGTCCCCTAGAACTTAGAACTACTTAAACCTAACTAACCTAAGTACGACACAAACATCCATGCCCGAAGCAGGATTCGAACCTGCGACCGTAACAGTCGCGCGGTTCCGGACTGAAGCGCCTAGAACCGCTCGGCCACCGCGGCCGGCGCTGTACGGAATCGGCGCAGATGTAATTCACAATACGGCGCCTCGTCTTTGGAATTTGCTAGTGATTCTGAACTCAGCCCTGGCGTGATAATTTCAACTTCCTGTGCTTTATTTCGATGGTAATTCGTGAAGAAAACACGGTCAGCATCGCCTTACAGGCTCTAAGGGAGCACCTTTGATCGCAAAAAATATTACAATACGGGAATACGATTACTCATGAGTTTCAACAGTCACGGTTTCAACTATCACGGTATGACTCCACAGATAAAGATAATATTTCAAATGCCACTACACGTTGAATGCATTCGTAATACCCATACAACCATCTCCAATGTTGAAGTCATTGTTAAGGTGTCACAGTGGCGGTATTTTCGCGCTAGGCAATTCCAGTGGAGTTATTTATCACTTTGAGCATGGTGTTACTAATGTGTCCGCTGTGCTCCGTTCCCGCTGGAGTCCCGGAGGCAGCGCTGCGGTGGCCGCGCTGCATTCCAGGCTTGAGGAGCCGCTATCCTGGGTGCCTGCCCCTCCCGCTGCCTTTCCCTACCCCCACTCCGCCCCCCCTTCCAACAGGACGGGACGCCTTGCAGTGCTCCAGCCGCTCCGCCGGTGCAGGCCCTACTCGGGCCGTGACGTCACCTGCTTTACGACCACGGCTAGGTGCCACGCCTAAAGGCCGGTTCCCACTAGAGCGCGGCAGCGCGGCGTGCGGCAACGGCAGCTGCAAGCGTTTTCCGCGTTGACGCGGCGGCTCGCGGAATTGGCGTTCCCATCTGGAAGCGGCAGACGTTAGCGGTAGCCAATGACGGACAGCCACTGAGGTACGAGGTGGGACCCACCGAAACGCGCGGTGCGTTTGATTAACTATATCTTACACCTACATGAAGGAAAGACGAAGTTGGGTGAAGACATACCAATTTTTCATATTCTGTACAATGTACTCTTTCACATATTTCATTTTTCATGTTTTCTCATTTCACCATGAACAGATTTCATGACTACCGTTCACGATTGTTCACTATCTCCTAACACATTGAAACAATGTACGACAAAAGAAATTATTCAGATAGTTAAGCGAGACAAAAATTTAAAATGTGATACGGTAGCAGGTACACGAAACAGTAAGAACACAAAGGCTAGGGGGAAGGGATGAAAGTGGAAGCCACCTGATAGAATTTCCCACAGAGCATAATGTAATCATCGCCAGCACCTTGCTTAAGAATCACGAAAGAATAATATATATTTCGAACAGTTTTCGAAACCAGATTTTAAATTGTAAGGCATTTCCTGATGCAGACGCAAACCTGACTGAAGACTGTCAATAGCAAGAAAAGCGTTCTGAAAAAGAAAATTTGTTCATGCCGAATATAAATTCTAATGGTTGGATACTATTTTACAAAGGTATTTGTGTGGAGTGCAGCCTTGTACGTAAGTGAAACGTGGATGATGAACAGTTCTGTCAAAAAGACAATAGACGCTTTCAAAACGTGGTGATTCATAAGAATGCTGAACATTAGATACGAGGATCGTGTGACTAAAGAAGAGGTACGGAATTAAATAGAGGAGGAAGAGGAAATTATGGCACAACTTTGACAACAATAGGGGTTAGTTGACAGGACGTATTATGGGGCGTCAAAGAGTGAGGACAAAGGGGTTGGTTGATACTATTCTGATAATAATCATCTGTTGAAATACTATTCTACTATTTTATCTGTTAATGTAAGCAGTGAATTTACTCTTCCATGCACTCCTCCACAAAACATTTAAACCAAAACTGAAATCAGCTGAACACCAAATCTTTCAACCACTGTCTGACAACTACTGGATTCACTTTCAACTTTCTATAACTATCACCGGCTAGCCACACACACATACAGATATAAGGAGAACGAAAATAAACAAACATTAGTTTTCAGCATATAATTCTGCAGTTTGGCAACATGTACATAAACAAACCAGACAGGAAGGGACATGAGGTGAACACACTGTAGTTACGACGTCAAATCAGAGTTTTCAGTAAAACGTCTACTGCTAGTGACAGAAGAAAAAAGAGCGAACATGAAAATGTGCTTATGTTCCATAATCTAAGTTTTAGTTCAACCTCCAGCATGTGACCAGGTGAGGGGAAACGCATATGTCCGCCAAAAATTCGATTCACTGAAAGTAAACAGTCATTCACGTAAAAAAAGATGTGAACTGTTTTATAATCTCCAAGTATCACATATCAAAACAAAACTGAATCATTCTAGATTCCACCGAAGATGCCTTAAAGTAAAAGGCGAAACGCGTCTTGAATCAGTAAAGTACACTGGATAAAGAAAAAAAGAAAGGAAATAATCAATAGCTCTACATATTTAGTAAATTACATCTTATGAGATACCAGCAAATTAGTTTCGGTTTAACTTCTCATTCGACATGCTATTAATGCCGTTTAAAAAAATTCATCTATCCCTTCTGAAAAACTGTAGTTACTTTCATATCTTGGTAGATAAACAGATTTAGGATATTTATCATGCGACGAAATACATGACTTTTCACAAGTTATCGTTTGCAAAAAAAAAACAAAAAAAAAAACATTTCGATTTCTTGAACCGTTTACGAAATTTGCGGTTGATACAACCACATGGTTTACGACGAGCAGGACGAAGTACCGGTCGCGTCGCCGAGCAACCCGCGCGCGGTCACGGCATAGCCCGTCCGCCGACATATCAGACAATATCTCGAGAACGGTGATAGCTATCGATCTGCTCTCAGCTTTAAAAACAATTTCGATATGTTGACTAAATTTCATACGCAATAATGTATTGCCTAAAATGGACTGTACGCAAAGTCCACGCAATGTGTTTTTACCTCTGCACACTCATTAAAATTTCGTGTAAAGGTTTACGTAAATGCGATACAGCAAGTAACCACGACGAATAACGAAAAGAAATTCGGTCCTTTATCGAGAGAAGATATCAGGCTGTAACATGCCCAAGAATCAAATTTTTCTACCGAATAGTTTCCTTGGAATCGGATGATAAGTATTTCATAGCTGCCGCCGCGTCCGCGCCAGCGGTTCGGCGAAAGTTCGTGTGGCCCGGGAGTCCGTACCTGACGTCACGCTCAGCGCGTTCTGTGATTGGCGGCGCGCACCTGGAGCGCGGCACGCGGCAGCGGAAGCGGTTCGACATGGTCAAACCGCGACGCAGAGCCCGCCGCGCCTTGCCGCTGACGCCATTTCCATGGCAACCACGCCGCTGACGCGCCGTTTTGACGCGCGGCAGCCCTAGTGGGAACCGGCCTTAAGCCGCCGTTCTGCAGAACACGCGTGCGCGTTGACTGAATAATGACTGCGTAACACATGTTCTGATTTTTAACTCTCCCAGATGAAGAGTTGCAACCTCTGTGGTTTGCTATTGAATGTCTATGTACCTCTTGTCTGAATATCAAGAGCTCAGATGGAAACCCAGTTCTAAGCAAAGAAGGGAAAGCAGAAAGATGGAAGGAGTATATAGAGGGTCTATACAAGGGCGATGTACTTGAGGACAATATTATGGAAATGGAAGAGGAAGTAGATGAAGATAAAATGGGAGATATGATACTGCGTGAAGAGTTTGACAGAGCACTGAAAGACCTGAGTCGAAACAAGGCCCCCGGAGTAGACAACACTCCATTAGAACTACACAGCCTTGGGAGAGCCAGTCCTGACAAAACTCTACCGTCTGGTGAGCAAGATGTATGAGACAGGCGAAATACCCTCAGACTTCAAGAAGAATATAATAATTCCAATCCCAAAGAAAGCAGGTGTTGACAGATGTGAAAATTACCGAACTATCAGTTTAATAAGTCACAGCTGCAAAATACTAACGCGAATTCTTTACAGACGAATGGAAAAACTGGTAGAAGCCGACCTCGGGGAAGATCAGTTTGGATTCCGTAGAAATGTTGGAACACGTGAGGCAATACTGACCCTACGACTTATCTTAGAAGAAAGATTAAGGAAAGGCAAACCTACGTTTCTAGCATTTGTAGACTTAGAGAAAGCTTTTGACAATGTTGACTGGAATACTCTCTTTCAAATTCTGGAGGTGGCAGGGGTAAAATACAGGGAGCGAAAGGCTATTTACAATTTGTACAGAAAGCAGATGGCAGTTATAAGAGTCGAGGGGCATGAAAGGGAAGCAGTGGTTGGGAAAGGAGTGAGACAGGGTTGTAGCCTCTCCCCGATGTTATTCAATCTGTATATTGAGCAAGCAGTGAAGGAAACAAAAGAAAAGTTCGGAGTAGGTATTAAAATCCATGGAGAGGAAATAAAAACTTTGAGGATCGCCGATGACATTGTAATTCTGTCAGAGACAGCAAAGGACTTGGAAGAGCAGTTGAACGGAATGGGCAGTGTCTTGAAAGGAGGGTATGAGATGAACATCAACAAAAGCAAAACAAGGATAATGGAATGTGGTCGAATTAAGTCGGGTGATGCTGAGGGAATTAGATTAGGAAATGAGACACTTAAAGTAGTAAAGGAGTTTTGATATCTGGGGAGCAAAATAACTGATGATGGTCGAAGTAGAGAGGATATAAAATGTAGACTGGCAATGGCAAGGAAAGCGTTTCTGAAGAAGAAAAATTTGTTAACATCGAGTATAGATTTAAGTGTCAGGAAGTCGTTTCTGAAAGTATTTGTATGGAGTGTAGCCATGTATGGAAGTGAAACGTGGACGATAAATATTTTAGACAAGAAGAGAATAGAAGCTTTCGAAATGTGGTGCTACAGAAGAATGCTGAAGATTAGGTGGGTAGATCACGTAACTAATGAGGAGGTATTGAATAGAATTGGGAAGAAGAGGAGCTTGTGGCACAACTTGACTAGAAGAAGGGATCGGTTGGTAGGACATGTTCTGAGACATCGAGGGATCACCAATTTAGTATGGAGGGCAGCGTGGAGGGTAAAAATCGTAGAGGGAGACCAAGAGATGAATACACTAAGCAGATTCAGAAGGATGTAGGTTGCAGTACGTACTGGGAGATGAAGAAGCTAGCATAGGATAGAGTAGCATGGAGAGCTGCATTAAACCAGTCTCAGGACTGAAGACCACAACAACAACAACATGTAGCTCTGCCAGTTACGTGTAAAGGCAGCTATCCACTCGCTACAGGTTCATCTCCCAGTTCTGACTTAAGACCTGTACATCTTCGAGGATATACAAACTAGTAAGAAACAGAGTCGTTCGGTTTCGATGAAAGTCCGTAAATACTTTCCTCAGTGTATTGCATCGAGTGTGTATCTGTGTCCTTTAGATGACGGTGATGGATGTTGGTGCTATGTTTTCTTTGCTATGGGGAATTAGGGAAACGAAAGAAAAGGTATCCATTACCAGCACATAGCCTGCTTTTTTCGAAACGGTCACCAACTTGGGGCTTCCATCTGACAGGAGAATCACCGTCACCAGTGTGAAATTCCTCACTCCAGAAGGTAAATGTTGTTGACAGGACACTAAATCCAGGGCTTCCGTTCCTTCTTCACTTCATGAACACAGAATACAGACTTGCGTTTTAACAGAGGATACTGGCATACAGTCTGCAGATCAAGAACCGCAAGTCGTAACTTCCTTAGATAATATCTGGTGATGATAATTTTTTGGATCTCAAGGACTGCGACCATGTACTTTTGGGTTGAGGGTTATCCCCAGTACATGTTTACTAGTAGTGGCTATTAAAACAAAAATTTCTGTGCACAGGTTTCTTGTCACGGTCCGCGTGTCCCCTCCGTCGGAGCTACGAGTCCTCCCTCGGGCATGGATGTGTGTGTTGTCCTCAGTGTAAGTTAGTTTAAGGTAGTTTGAGCAGCAATTTACTGCACTTTGTTGATGACCCTATTGTGCACGGTAAAGTATCTTCTTTGAGTGACTGTAGGAGGAAATAGGATGACTTGACCAGAATTTCTATTTGGTGTGATGATCGGCGGCTTGCACTAAATATGGAAAAAATGTAATTTAATGCAGATGAGTAGGAAAAAAAAAATCTTGTAATTTTTTGCTGTGTGCTGCTTGACACAGTCACGTCTATTAAATATCAAGGCGTAACGTTGCAGCATTGCAAAGCAACATGAAATGGAACGAGCTTGTATGTTCTGTTGTAGGGAAGGAGAGTGCTCGACTTCGGTTTATTGGGAGAATTATGAGAAAGTGTGACTCATCTATAAAAGAGACCGCGTACAAAACATGTATACGACCCATTCTCGAGTACTCCTCCAGTATTCGGTATCGCCACCAGGACGGATTAAAGGAAGACATCGAAAAAATTAAGAAGCGTGCCGCTCGATTTGTTACCGGTAGTTTCGGATAACACGCGAGTGTTAACGGAAATGCTCCGTGAACCCAAATGGGAATCCCTGGAGGGAAGAAGGCGTTCTTTCCACAAATCACTGTAAGTTTATATAACTGGCATTACTGACAGACCGTGGAACGATGCTGCTGCTACCAATACACATCTCGCAAAGACCGCAAAGACAAAATGTAAGAAACTAGGTTTCGTACTGAAGCATATAGACGGTCGTTTATGCTCGCTCCATTTGCGAGTGGAACGAGAAAGGGAGTTGCCAGCTGTGGTGCAAAGCACCGCTCCACCAGGCACCGTATGGTGGCTTGTGGAATATGTATGTAGATTTAGATAAAGGAAGAGAAAAAATTAAAAAGAGAAGAAAAACTAAGCCATGGTTTGATCAAGACACTGCAATCTTCTTTGCGACGAGCCGGATTACAATTCCCACCTTGCCATTTCAGTTAAGTTTTCCGTGGTTTTCAAAAATCGTTTCAAAGGGACGCTGTGATGACCCTGCAACAAACGAGCTTCAGGTTGGCTGCTGCAGTCTCCTCTTCTTCCTCCTCCTTCTCCTCCTCCTCCAGTGCCCAGGCAAAACGACAGACGAGCAAGACGCGGCGCGAATTCTCGTGGAGAGGGGGCCGGAGCAACAGGTTGTTGGCGTGGACGCCAGCCTATTTGAAAGTGAAAGTAGCAGCGGGTGGGTCGGTATTTCTGCCGGCCCGGCCGGGGCGCGGGGTCGTCTGCGGCGCGCCCTACATGGTAACAATGCTGCACCCGACGCCATGTGGTGGCCCACATCCAGCTAACGTCACTCTCGCGGAACAGAACACATGCATACACAAACAGCTCGCATATGTAGGCGCCGCTCACTAGGAACGTTCTTGTATGGAAGCTGAATTTCGACAAGTGCCAAGTGTCTCAACTAAAATTCTCCCTTGTAACAAGTTTACCCACATTTAAACGTCTCTGTTATTAAATGTTAAGCTACGTTGACAAATCAGTTCATCTGCTCAATACACCGACGAATGGTCTCGTCTTATGGAAACACCGAGCACGCCCAAAGCGCATTACAATCGCAACGCGATGCTGTAGCGTACAATTTATTAGCGAGATTAATAAGAAACAGAGACCTACATTCTAAGTTGTGCAAGAAACAGCAACTAAGAAGTCGCCTGTAAATTTAATGACAAAATAAAGAAATGACGCTGAAGGCAGGGATTAATCTTCGAACATTGCCGGAAATGATGTGAATGAATTAGTGAAATTAGCGAAGCCTGACCGGAACGAAAGAATTCTGTCGCATGCGCATCTCTTTCTCTCCTCATGCTACTGGGAGATCATAAAGATATTTGACATTTTCCCCTGCAGTTTATTAACTGAGTATGTCCGAAATTATTCGAAACACGTATGGAAGCTACGTTCGACACGTTGAATCGTGCATAAACAGTGCTGCAACGACAATAGCGGCCGAATAGTCAGGTATCACATCCATATGCGCAGGCTTTAACTCTGCAAAGAAAATTCGTCCACAGAAAACGCTCGGCAGGGCGAGATTTATGACAGTCTTGGTTCTCAGTTTGCGGGAGCTAGGTTACTGTCATCCACTAGACCACTACAAAGTATGAAACTTCCTGGCAGATTAAAACTGTGTGCCGGACCGAGACTCGAACTCTGGACCTTTGCCTTTCGCGGGCAAGTGCTCTACCAATTGAGCTACCCAAGCACGACTCACGCCCCGTCCTCACAGCTTTACTTCTGCCAGTACCTCGTCTCCTACCTCCATTTTGGAAGGTAGGAGACAAGGTACTGGCAGAAGTACAGCTGTGAGGACGGGGCGTGAGTCGTGCTTGGGTAGCTCAGTTGATAGAGCACTTTCCCGCGAAAGGCAAAGGTCCCGAGTTCGAGTCTCGGTACGGCACACAGTTTTAATCTGCCAGGAAGTTTCATATCAGCGCACACTCCGCTGCAGAGTGAAAATCTCATTCTCACTACAAAGTAGTTTGTACAGATAAGTGAGGGATATCTATGGACAGGGCTCTGAGCACTATGGGACTTAACATCTATGGTCATCAGTCCCCTAGAACTTAGAACTACTTAAACCTAACTAACCTAAGGACAGCACACAACACTCAGTCATCACGAGGCAGAGAAAATCCCTGACCCCGCCGGGAATCGAACCCGGGAACCCTATGGACAGGGCATAAAATCATCTCTTACATCACCTGACAGGTAGGTAGCACTGAATCATTCTTCGAAGTATTCTGCAGAAAATGTAAGTGTAAACTACCTGGACTCCTGGACATGCAGGGGTTGCACAAAAATATGGGAACACCGCAAGAAATGTATGCTTGAACATAAATGCAGATGCTAGCCAAACCTACAGGCTGCGCTGTTGTATTTGACCACGAAAGGTACCTGTGCGAGTGCCTCAATACATTACAAGTGTCTGTCGTGGTCAGAACAGTGTTCTGTGTACTTGTGAGCGCTTTATGTCGGAGCTAAGTGAATTCGAACGTGGGGAAATTTTTGGTGCTCGTATACTGGGTGCTTCCGTAACCAAGGTAACCGAAGTGTTTGGCGGTTCAAGAGGCATCATGTCAATATGGCATACAGGAGAAGCGGAGAAACATCATCCACTAAGATCAATATGAACGACAATGTTTGTTCAGTGGTTGTGACAGACGATCATTGAAGAAGGTTGTGACAGCTACGTAAGTCAACGCAAGACTCAACGTCGCGAACTCTGTCAGAACCAAAGCAACGCTGAGCGAGCTGTAATTCTAAAAATGCGTAACAGGAAAAGGTGGTGCCGAAGCTATAAAGCCTGTACTATGCTTCATGCCATTTAGTCGGATGAAGCTTATTGCTCACTGTTTCCAGCGACGGATTGATGCTCCCTGCCAAGAGTGATGCATGGCGAGGGTTCGGTGATGATTTAGGCAACCATATCGCTGTACTCCAAGGGCCCCATGGGTATTGTGTAAGATCGCTTTACTGTCAAGTAACATGTGACCATTTTGGTTGATTAGGTCCGTTCCATGACGCTAAGTTTTTTTACGAATGGTGATGCTGGATTCCAAGATGGCAGAGCCAGTATTCGGACAACTCGCGTCGTCCAGGGTTGGTTTTGTGAGCACGAGGATCAATTGTCGTATCTCTCCTGGGCACCACAATCACCAGATCTCAATATTATTGAGTCTTTGTGGTCTACTTTGGAGAGAAGAGTGCGTGATCAATATCCACTTCCATCATCGTTACGTAAACATGCCACTATTTTGCAGGAAGAATGGCATAAGATTCCTTTAAAAACCACACACACCTTTCATTTATCTATTCCGAGACGACTGGAAGCTGTTTTGAATTCCAATGGTTTTTTACACCTATTGGGCATGTTAATGCGTAGTGTTCTCGGTTTTTCTATACTTTTGTCCATTCTGTATATCTTCTGCCTCTCTTAGCAGTTTCTCAACATTTTTTTTTTCAACATCCCTTTGCTAGGCATATTTGTTGGATTTTAGAGAGGGAAGGAGCGTGTGGTTGTAGCTTATTGGCTCGCCTACATCGAGGTCATTTGGTATGTGACATTATTTCACTTGGCAAGGTGAGGGCAAGCATTAGGTTTGGCCACGTTTAACCTTCCAAGCATTCACCAGAAGCGACTTAGGAAAACCCGGAACATGTAAATCTGTGTAGGTACTCAGAGATTCCTCCCAGCTTCCTCCTCGAATTACAACTGGGCTTTCATTTATACTCTGCAGGTAACAGTCAGGTGCGTGGCAAGGGACTATATTTATTTTACCATCAATTAATCGTTGCTGTTTGTGTACACGCCGTTATTACTCCAATTTTATCTACACGCTTCCTACAAGAGCGATACGTAAGACACGGAAGAACATTCGTAGATACCACTCTGAAACTTGGGTTTGAAATATGTTAGTCGGTTTTTGCGAGATGTTAGACGCCATTTTTTACTTGCCAACAAATTTATCTTTTCAATCATTTCTGTTTCCTGCTATTCAAACAGGCCTACACGATCATTCATTCTGTCCTTCTTTGTATAAGCTGGATGTTACCTATTACTCCAGTCTCATGCAGATTTTACACAACTTCATATTCTCATGCAAGATATTTGCACGAAAAAAAAAACTGGTTTAGCTGTGGCCATTAATTAACAGTGTAGTGCTATTTATATTTTTACATTTTCTTAAGTGCAAAAATTTATATTTCCCAACTCCAAAAGCTAGCTGAATACTTTCTACCAGGCTGTTTTGTCAAGACTTGACTGGCCATCACTAACAACAGTTCCTCAAAAATGACCGCAATATCTAAAAAAAAAAAAAAAAAAAAAAAAAAAAGAATAAAAAAAAAAAAAGTTAAGCTGACACTAACTACATAACTAATATGTAATAACAGTTGCAGTGGCCATATCATAATTCCTTGGGGATCACCACAAACTTCCTCTGTTTCTGTGGATATTCTTTGATTAGGGTAATATGTAGCGTACTCTCTGTCAGTAAATCTCGAATTCCCTCTCAAGTACACTATCTTAAGGAATACTCTACTTCGTTCGGCCAAATTTCAGAGATGGCATCGCTTTTGCTAATGGGTGTCGGCGTCAAGGTTCGTTTCTGGTGTGTGTTAGGAAGCGTTTCCGCTCTTGACCAAGAGGCGGCATGTGCCAGGGCGAAGATGAGACGGAACGCCGCAAACAGTGAACTTCCTGCAGGCCCACGTGCACATGTTGCGCAAGAGCCTGCCACCTTTCTGGGTCAGCACCCGGCGCAGCCGCAGCCGCTGCACCCGGCCGTGTTTATCCTGCTAGGCGCGGCGCGATGGCGGCTACGGCGCAAGAAATGGCGACCGTGTCAGGATACACATTCACGTGCCTCCAACTAGCTGCGAACCTCGAAACCTAATTTTACCACTGATTAAAGCATATAGACTTCACAAGTCTGCGACCCAGTATCAGATGTCTTTCTGAACAGATTAAAGT
Organism: Schistocerca americana; assembly: GCF_021461395.2. Classification (NCBI taxonomy): domain Eukaryota; kingdom Metazoa; phylum Arthropoda; class Insecta; order Orthoptera; family Acrididae; genus Schistocerca; species Schistocerca americana. Next base: position 484,656,021 of record NC_060123.1, read on the forward strand.
AGTTCAGTAGGTACATAAAATTATGATGTCACACACAGCACGCATTTACATCTGACTTCCGTCTATTCCGCAAGACACCTTACAGAGTGTGGCAGAGGGTACTTCTGGTGTCACTGTCTCTTCCCCCTTTCCCTATTTCATTTACGAATGGTGCATAGGAAAAACGACTGCCAATAAACCTCTGTAAGAGCCCTGATTTCTCTAACTTTCTCTTTGTGGTTATTTTGCGAGACTTATGTAGTAGGAAGTAACACCTTACTCGACTCTTCCCAGAATGTACTCTCCTCAACATTAAATCTCTCCATGATGCACGACTTCTCTCTTGTAGTGCCTCCCACTGGAGTTTACTGAGCATCTTCGTAATGCTCTCACGCAGAATAATCGGTCCCCTGACGAAATACACAGCTCCTGGTTGCATCTTTTCTATTAATCCAACTTGGTAAATGTCTCGGTCTTAGACTGAGAGGAATACTTAAAAAAAATCGGCCGAACAAATGTTTTGTAAGCCATTTCGTTCCTGGGTGAATTTCATTTCCTTACGGTTATTACAGTGAATTTCAGCTTGTCATTTGCTTTTTCTACTATTTATTTTATGTGGGCATTCCACTTTAAAGAGTTCTGGATGATTACTCCTGGATTTGTTCTGCCAGTTAGTGTTTCCAGTGATTTGTAGCCAATTGTATAACCGAACAATAGGGTGGATTTTTTCGCCTATTTATGCGCAATACGCTCCATTTATTTTCGGGGCCAACAATCAGTTCCAGCACGAATCATCGATCCACTGCAGGCATTTCTCCAATTCTCTTCATTTTTCTAGTGTAACTACTTTCCTGCAGACTGTAGCACCGTCTGTGTCGAGCCTCATGTAGCTTCCAAAATTATCTTCCACATCATTTATATATGTTATAAACAGCAACACTTTGTATAGTTACTCCTGCAATTACCTTTACCTCTGTCGACATTTTTCTGTTCAGATGATATTTTTCTGGTTACTCAGTTAAGGCGCATATAACAATTTTAGCTCAAAAGCAAGCTATTAGGTCAGTAAGTGATGTTGGATCTTAAGTAGACATTTTATGCAACTGACTGGTGTTCTTACACTGACACCTCAGTATTCTATCCACTTAAGAAGTATGTGGTTTGTTTTAAAGGAATGGGAACATTTCCGTGAACAGGAACATAGTAGGGCCTCGTAATTGTGTTACACTTAGAACTGAAAAAACAGTTTAATGTGAATACTTCATGACTGCGCAAACGTGTTATGTTGGTTGTGACTCGGTGAAACGGACTAGAAACTGCGAAAATGCTGTTTATGTGTGAATACTCTAAGTGCATTTTATCGAAAAGTAGGAAAACTGATCACGCGAGGAGCATTCAGACCCGTTTACTAATATCACACACCTTTGTTTGAATTTGCTATGATTTTTCCAAATCATTCCAAGCTAATGTCAGGATAGAACGTATTGAGCGGCGATGGCTAACACCTTTTGCATTCTTTTCCCATTTATTGGGTCTGTGAAATGGTTTAAAATACTTGAATGAATGTTTATTATTTTTGTCAGGTACTTGTTATTTCCGGTACGACGCTTGATATTTGAAAATTTAGATTTTTCCGATTTTTCTTAACAAAAATATGGGGGTGCGGCGACGTAATCAATGGCCGCGTGTCATATATGTAGAAATTTATTGAAAAAAAATGAATGGTGCACTTGAGCAGCATTTGACAGGAGTGCGATCCAAATACCTGGTGGACATCCTCATTGAAGTACCATACGTGTCCCTGAATAACTTGACGTTAATGTCGGGATGATCCAACTTCCATCTTTGTCTAACTGAGCTAGTGCTCCGTCTCTAAAGCTCTTGTTGGCAATAGGACATTTAAATCGTACTTACGTACGGTTGTGGAGGTAGTAAACTTACTACACAAGCGCACCTGTATACGTACATAAGTTATAATAGTCTGACTCACAAATGAAAGGCTGTTTCACAATCTCAACCAAAGGCAAGTGAAACTCTAAAAGGTCACAGACAGCTGTTCTTAACTACGAGAATAAGCGGGTACTTGCTTCCCAGTACCTTCGGGTCGTATTGCGTTAGTGAAGAATTTACCATCGCTGATTAATCATTAATTTTTTGAGCGAAAATAAAGCTGACCCACAGTTAAAACGCAGCTGTGAACAAGCCACCCACTTTCCAGTGGTGCATTAAAACGCTAAACTGACCCTTTCACTCCAGCGAATCGTCTCTTATCCTCACTGAATTCTCCACTCGAAGGAACTCCAGACAACTTCCCGTACGGCACTTTAGCGTTGACCAATGGCTTTCAGCAAACTACTCGGGAAAACGACACTTACGGGATAACAGACGTGGAGAGTTTGCAGACATGTGTTTAGACGTACAGCAATAACATTTCACCATATTTTAATGTAGGACAACGTGAGTATGGTCTGCCAATCTGGTCGTACCTCCAGCTTTACGTGTTATAGAGAATGAGAAGGTTCTTTACTTAAGTGCTTCTGTGCAGACAAAAACACGATTTGCTTAGTTCTCAAAATTATTAATATTATTATTTTTCTCTTTTACGGTATAGGAGAGTGGTGCTTATGGCACTTCTGGCGAAGATTATCCTTTACAAAATTATAAGCTGCTATTACTCAATTACTGACGAAAACTGCTTTCCGTTGAAGAAAGATTAACGTATTTTCTTTCGATTCTCGAGTACCAGACGGTCATGCTATTCTGCGTCGCTGACCCAAATCGTGCCAGTGAAGTGGTGCGAGTGTGGCAGTCGGTAGTATGGAATCAAGATGGGACGATGTGGAGACTTGACAGAGTGGCAGAAAGGAGCTATCGTGTTTGGACATGTCCATGACAACACTGTGAATGAAACTGCGCTATTTGTTGGTACGTCAGTGCGGAATGTTCAACTCGCAATATGTCATTGCTCACTACAGCAAATGAAGCAGTGCGTCTTCAACAGGCCGAACAACACAGTATATGACTGGAGTCATGATTGACCTTTCTTCTTATGATCCAAGACGTCGAGTGCACCGACGGCCAGATGATGCAATTAACACGAAGTGTGTGGAGGGTTTAGTTAATCGCGAAGATGGGTCTATGATGTATTGGGGATGTTTTTCGTACCATGACTTGCCTCCGCTCATTCAGATTCCCGCAAACACGAGCCAGGATATTTATTTTAACAGTCTCATGATCAATTGTTGCTATCTCTTCTGCATCTTCATGGTCCATATGCTTGGACACCCCTGTATTCCAAGATGACAACATACGTGTTCACGGGGCTGCACGCGTACGCTCCTATTTTGACGAATGCTCAAGCACTCTGTCGTACATCGACTTACTTCGAAATCATCGGGTCTTAATCCCATAGAAAATCTCGCGTACTTTTTGGAAGAGTAGATCTCCAGGATTTAATCAGCAACGAGTGCATTCAACTGGATATGGCCTTAATTAAGAAACTTACGGACTCTCTTGATCGCCGAATAGAGGCTATTAATAAGGCTAGAGACGGTGTTACTCGGCATTATTGTTGTGCATCCTGTGCGTGAATATTTTTCGTGTCGTTTGTTTATAACTGTTTAGGATCTGATACTTCCCTGGAGGTTGCTTTGTGCCGTCCAGCAGCTGAGAGTGGGCAACATGGTGATCAATAGTAGGTTGTGGGAGGTCTCGAGCGTAATCTTCGGAAGAAAAACTTTGTTGAATAGCTTACGCTGCGAGCGCAGAGACGAGGACACTCGTGTCGACACGCGGAGGACTGGCTGGCAGGAAGCGGGGCCGTGGCCGGCACCGCGATAACCCGGAGGGTCGCCCACACCAAGTCGATGCTCTCCGGCATGGATCGCAGAGGCGCGCCAAGCCGCCTATCCCATATACGCACATCTGGTCGACATTCCCTCAGGCCGATTAACCCAACATCGCCGCTGACGCTGCTCTCGCTTCTGTGGACAACTGTTATGCAAATTCGGATCAGGTGGGAATCAACACGTAGTCGATATCGAAATTTGGAGCATACACTGTAACATGCCATGCAGCTGAACACGGCGCATGTGGCGAAGTATCAGCGTTGCTATCAGAATTACTGTTTACGATATCTGATGATCATACCAGTGTGCAAGTACAATTACCATCATGACGGGTTTTTACCAATGTTAGGTATCTTATAAAATCACAAATGGCTGCTTATGATCGTTACCACTACAAGATGTAACTTTTGCATCTGTGTACAACAAGATGTTCCAGGATATCTGTTGATTTTGAAATAATGAAGTCAGCTTGCTTACAAAAAAACGGCTCTGAGCACTATGGGATTCAACTTCTGAGGTCATTAGTCCCCTAGAACTTAGAACTAGTTAAACCTAACTAACCTATGGACATCACGCACATCCATGCCCGAGGCAGGATTCGAACCTGCGACCGTAGCGGTCACGCGGTTCCAGACTGCAGCGCCTAGAACCGCACGGCCACTTCGGGCGGCAGCTTGCATACAGTCAATGACTTTTTCCTCGGCGACATGTTCAGCAGTTTTCAAACTGCACTTATTTTTCAACGTGGTCGCATAGCACCTCCCTAACTGCATGTCGCAGCTATGTTATGCAAAAGTGTTATGTGGTGTACTAGTACATTCTGATCCTGTGTGGTTTCCACATTTAATATACTACTAACCGTTGTAGGCAGTGAGTAATAATAAAGCGTTTCTGGACCTTATGCACATAACATATAATCGTACCTTTTGATTACACCCTGCACATACATCGCCGGCCATTTATACTGAAACAAGCAACAAACGTCAAACTGTCATGAAGTGTACTTCATGCTTCGATATGCGGATGATTAGCATTCAAGTGCAATCTTATAACGTAGGTAAGAGCAATGGATCTACGTTCTGTGTGTAAGGAGAGATTACACAAGGTGTTTCTCCGCATTTCAGTATTGTCTGTTTGTGAGAAGGTCGCGTAATGCCTAGTGTAAGAAGGAAAACTTCTACTCAGTGAAGTTCGACAGCTGTAGGATCTTGCCTATCGTGGCTGCAGATTATAGTTCCGCAATATTGCTGCTCACGGTCGACGAGATCTCACAATCGTCATGCGGAAAGGGAAGCGATGGGCTCACAGGACCACCGTGCTCAAGCAGGATCTCAGCACCGCCCCCCCCCCCCCCCCCCCCCCCGCCCGGCCCCTGCTGCGCTCCTCCCGCGACTAGCACCCGAGAGGACAGACTTATGGATTGTTCCACCCTGCAAGATCATAATGCATATCACGCATATTGCGTCATGGAATGAGCTTGTTTCAACATTCCAAGTATTCAACAGACTGTGAGACTACCTCTGGAGCACCAAAGACTATCAGCACGATGACTTGTTGAGGCTTCCCTTGACGCGGCAGCATTTAGAGCACGCCGACTTTGGGCCACTTTGGCACCAAGTCGAGTCCCAGTTCTATGTCATTATTACGATGGATGGCCGGCCAGAGTGGCCGAGCGGTTCTAGGCGCTACAGTCTGGACCACGCGAAGCGCTACGGTCGCAGGTTCGAATCCTGCCTCGGGCATGGATGTGTGTGGTGTCCTTAGGTTAGTTACGGGACTGATGACCACAGATGCTAAGTCCCATAGTGCTCAGAGCAATTTATTACGATGGATGTGTCCTAGAGCGCAAGCTCTAAGGAGGATGAACGTTGCCAGATTGCATTAATCATAGTGATGTGGGTCCACCATCTGGCCCCATGGTAAGGATTGCCGTTGGGTACACAACACGATCACCTCCGATTCGCATAGCCTGTAATTTGAACAGCAGCCATTACATTTCTGATGTGTTAAGGCCGGTGGGTGTCTCTTACCTTCGAAATTTCCGTAACATTATCTTTCAATACGGTGGCATGTTGGCCATTCTGCCTTGACTGAATTCGATATAGAGAATGTTCGATTGTTGCCCATTGAAATCATCTGGTCATGGGTTAACGAGAGACTGGCCCTCCAACACTCGCCAGCCGCTGCGACTGATGAACTTTCACGTAGAGCTGAAGTAGTATGGCATGACGTATCTTGTCATCAAAAAGCAGTTTGACGCGACGCCGAACCAGCTTAGAGCCGAGCCGTTGTTGGTGGCGGAGGTGGCAGCTCTAACTTCTGAATTTCGAACCTTGTATTTGTGGCATCGTCCAGAGGTCGCAGTGCCACACTAAAGTGAGTTAAGACAATCTTTTATTAATAAATGTAATAAAGCGAACTAATATTTCATAAGTTTCAGTTCCTATGTGCCACCGCACCAAGCAATCAAAGAATGTTTTGACTGGACGAAAGTAGTTTCGCCTTCTCACAACAGTATTCCCCCAAGTAACCTACAAATTTAATTTTTCTTCCTACTGTACTGTATACATACAACAAGTAAAATTTCGTTTTACGTTTTTTCCCTTGTTTTTCAATTTTAATGACCATCAGTGTACATAATCTAATGTGCAGTGTAACTGTGCCATGTACAATTTAATATACTCAGCCAAATTCACTTTTGTTCGACCTGGATACTGCAAACAACTTTGTTTTTGAAGTGCTGAATATCAGTCCGTCAGATTATTTGTGGAGCAAAGTGCCTAATATGTGTGTCGGGGTGAGACTGTCTGTCCGCTGATTTATTTGGTGGCCCAGACACTTGCTGACGTCCGCGTCGGGTTCGGGCCCAATTAATGGAGGCCCACGAGCAAAAAAGAGCAACAGCGTCGCGCCGGGCGTTGCCAAATGTTCGGCGGGCGACGGCCACATGATAAGGCGCTGGCTGTGCCCGCGCACAAAGGCTTCGGGGGCAGCGACAGCTCTGCGACTTCCTGCTCACGCCCTAGGCGTGTGGGTCTGGTGGCAACGCAGCCAGATGCTCTTCAGTGGTTAAAATTATTGCCATTTTTAACACAATAGACGTACGTCCCCTGGATCATATGCATGTACATTAACGATGGAAACATTCGTAGGGACATTCTCAGGACGTGTACATACACTATCAATAGGTGATGAGACAGAGTAGCAAAGCGATCTTTAACCGGAAAGAAGTACTTGACTACGCAAGGTATTTCCTTGTTTGATTCGACCGAGTAAGGGAGCAGTGGTTGAGTCAGTGAACTAGTATTTGAGAGGAAGTGAGTTCAAGTCTCTATATAATTTATGTCTCCTATGATTTCTCCAACTTGTCACTGTCTGGTGTTGACAAGACGATAAACTCCAGTCGTTTTGCTCCGAGTTGTGAACCAGTTGTAAAGGATGTACAATTTAACACGGATTCTGCATTGAGCATAGTTGATAGCAATTATGGACATGAAAAAGTCATATTCAGAAATTTCTGGACCTACCACACGTACGATTTTGAAAACGAAATCAAAACTAGTCGATACAGCCAATACGTCTCATATATTCAATTTATTAGGAAAGGAAAGTGTCTATTAGCTAGTGAGTTACACCCAAAACGAAAGCAGATTTGGTACCTTTATTTTTGTCGTAAACCCCTGTGTAGCAGCTGGAATGGAAGAGGAACAAGGTTGTTGCGCTGTTAAAAAGCTTAAATGAGATACTAACAAGCACACAAGTGTCTCTCGATTAACATTGTGAACATTCAGAGGCATGGGAAGTCTGCACACATTCAGTGATGGAAAGTATAATTGCCTTTCTCTCAAAGCGAATACATAAAGCGTGAATAGGAAGAAAAGAAGACAGAAAGAAAAGCTGAAGTTTACTGCCCTGTAGACATTGAGGTCATTAGAAGATGAGACAAAGGATGATTTTAACTTTTTCTTGACGATGAGGTCATTACAAACGGAGTAAAAGGTCAAACTGGAGAAGACAAAGTAAAGTCTGTGCCGGTGATCGAGCTATTGGCCTCAGTGAAGGTGGAGTACAGTTTTCCTCCGCCGCGGCAGTAGGAGGGAGAGGCTGGCGGGCCGATGTCCAAGACCGCCTTTTACCCACGGTAAAGATTCCCGGTATTCATTCGATAGCGGGCTGAATGAACATGGGGCCGTCCTAGATGGATGAGAAAGAGGAAAATCCCACCGCCCTTGTGTCTGGGAAGGACTGAACCAGGACTCTACTGCTCTATCCACCAGATCACCGCTGCCACTTGGATTGTGGAAGAATGGGACGAAAATCGCCCATGGTCTTTTCAGAGAAGCTAAACATGGCTGACCGGATGAGGATTTGAATCGCTGTCCACCCGAATGTGAGTCCAGTATCTTACCAGTGCGGCACTTCGCTCGTTGAGACAAGTAGATACGAAGCAGTACCTCAGTTAGGTAAGCACAAAAAATGAATTTATCAGTGGAGTAACCGTATCGGCATTTGCGTTAGTCATTTAGAGAAACAATGGGAGATTCAAGTCAGCTTAGTGGACTGGAATTTAAATCTCATTCGTCCCCGACACATCGGTGTGTAACCATCTTGCCATGTTGCTGGTTAATAGTGTATTGTGAAAGAGTTTTGGAAAGTAAGCTATTTGAAGATGACAATAAATTGCGACAATTATGCTTTATCAAGTAAGCTATAGTTTGTTCACAATGTTCGATATCAAATTACAGTATAATAATAATGACTTAGTGATGATTTCAGAAGTTTTATACCAATAAAAGGTGCGTAATTGTTCTGGAGAATCGTTCCGGTATCAATAATTGGCGACAAAGATGCGTATTTCAAATCCTTATGATCCAAATGAATCGTAGGCGAGAGGTGTCTAATTTGACGATAATACGAGGACACGCAGAAGTACGGGACCTCCAATTATTCTTTAATAATTCTCATTTAAATTATCATTCCTTTTTCAGATCACTTAGAACGGATGTCAGAGCAAGTCGTTTATCAAGACAACCAGCATTTCTGCCTTCTGATTTTACCAGAGTTTAGCAAATATGACCTGTCTGTTGTTGTCCTTCACTGAAGAATTTCAAACAGTATTTAAACAAAAGTAAATTATGATTGGTACACCTTATTTGGAGATGCTGCATTCCAACGCTGAAAATTGGCACGATTTTTTTGGATTGTATTTGTTCTTGAAGTAAAACGGTAACAGATATACATGTGCACTTGGATATAGAAGTCAATCATTCCAATCGAGTTAAGCACCCGAGAACTCTTAAAATGGTGGGATACGAAACGCTCTAGCTGATTTACTGAAATGGACACAATGGCAGAGCGAAGTAGCAAAGTATACGTGGGCGAATTTTCGTGAAAAGGTAGAATTTTATTCTAGTTTACTGTGATCTTGTAACCGGCCGGGATGGCCGAGCGGTTCTAGGCGCTACAGTCTGGAACCGCGCAACCGCTACGGTCGCAGGTTCGAATCCTGCCTCGGGCATGGATGTGTGTGGTGTCCTTAGGTTAGTTAGGTTTAAGTAGTTCTAAGTTCTAGGGGACTGATGACCTCAGACGTTAAGTCCCATAGTGCTCAGAGCCATTTGAACCATTTCTATGATCTTGCAAAACGCTTCACTGAAATGTTAGGATGCTTTCTTCCAGTTAGTGTCATAATTGATCTCGATATTATTAATGTTAACGTGGAAAAAACATTAAAATTTTACTGAAAAGAGGAAGTGAGTGAGAACTTTTACTTAGTAATGTCCGGTTTGGGCTTTCTTCATTTCGATGTATGAAAGTATGAGGACTTACACACGTAAATGACACTTGAAAATTTGTTTTCTACCCTCATGTTATTGCTGGAAATGCTTCCGAATATTAGGCGTTAATTTCTCGTGAGTGGTGCCGTTGTAGTAGGACGAACATAGGTACGACTTATTGTCTACAATGATGAGTCAGACACTTTTAATTAATGTTAGCTATGGTACGAAGATTCTAATCCGAGTACTTTTGATCAGTGGCGCCATTTTTCGCGGTCGTTGACTCGTCCAGCCGACAAACTTCCGCACAGGTGCGGGGTTCCTCCACTTCAAAAAGGATGTTGTATAAAGCGAGACTGCCTGTCACTGCTGACAACATGACAATGTATGACGCATGTAGCATGTGTTGTCGTTTCTGTCAGTCATACTTCTCTCAGATATAGACGTAAACACACACACAGACATACACACACACACACACACACACACGCACACACACACACACACACACACACACACACACACACACATACACACGTTTCTCTAGTTCCTAAACAAGCGCGGACTTGTAGTATAGATAGGACGTGACGCTACAAATAGAGAGTGGGTTTTCCCAAATATTTTTAAAAAAATTAATGAATACAACTACTTATGAACTCTTAGCTGAATTGAAAGTCCCTCGGTTGAGGCAGAGGTTGCTTTTTCATTTTGTTGATTAAATTTACATGAATTGTGTACAGTCTATTGATACCTCGAAATACATTATTATTTTTTCTTGTTACTATGTACGTTGTTGGAATGGTCTGTGGTATGTGGTTCCATATTGACACATAGTGGCTCATCAGAATATTAATACAGGCCTTTTATTTCTGTTTCAGGTATGTACCTCGTAAGCCCGTTAATCATAATGCACACACACATCGTACTAGTGCCATATCACAGATCTGCCATGCCGTCCAGTGAACTGCGACTTCTTCGTGTGAGTATCTACGTTCTTACTCAACGTATGTACCTGGAAATTGCTGTTACTTATAGAACTTCTTTCACAGTTTTTCTGAATCTTCATTTTGTTATTGATTGCTATTGGCAACAGAAAGGGACGAAACGGAAGATGCTCGTATCATCTGATATTTATACTCGGAAACGAACACAGATTTACTTGTGCTGTAGTCTGTTTGAGGGAAGTATTAAATGTTTGCTTACTGGGCAGAAAGGTCACGCGCAGGCACAGCTCATCTCTGTCTACGCTGCTGTTTTCGATCTCCGCCACCGCACCACAAGCAAATCGTTGGACAGAAACGCTGAGTGGACGCCGGGAGCTAACAGACCATTCATTGAGTACAAAGAGCGAACGTGGAGCCCACACTCCGGGTGGCCCCCGTGCCGCCTCGGCCGGCCGATGCAACCCGCTCTGCACTGATGTTTCGCGGTTTGCCTCTTTTAGCGATGTGTACTTCCCCAAAAACCGCGCGTCCGGTCAGTCATCAGTATTGCAGAATTAAGCTTGTAAACAGCTTATCTTACGCTTCTGTGTGTTAGATACAATGGAGTAACAAGATCGCTTAATTATTTTCTGTAATTTTAAATTACTTATATTCACTAGCAAAATATTAAAAGAGGCATACCCGGCTATTAAAAAACAATTGAAAATACTCAAAACCAACAAAGCTGCAAAATACGCTAGTATTCTCATTATATTTTAAATTGAAAGTGCATAAGATTACAAGATAATACTGCAAACTGCGCATTTTGCTGAATGCTATAACGTGCCCCTAAATCGAAGACTACGACGTATCTGTAGAGATAGGAAAGCTTCTGTCGAAGAAAAAATAAAAAATAAAAGAAAAAACAGCAGTCCGGGAGGCACCACTCGTGTGAAAAGCAGCACGTTTTCTCTCACGTACGATATCTTGCAAACTGTGGCCATAGGCAGAAGACGCAAATTCCATCTTAGTGGTTTCCCGAAAGGCTTACAGAACTTACAGTTTCGACAGCTAAGTAAAGTAATTGGTTCAAAAAACGTTGGTAGGTGGAACTTAACACGTAACAATGGACGGAGAGTATTCATGAGAAAGGAACGGCACATCGAGGAGATCCCAAAGAGGCGTAATAAGACCAACAATGATCTGAATAAACGTAAACGTTTTAAAAAGTTGTGTCAGCAAAACTGTCAGATTGTTCACTCAGAAAATGGTGTCCACAGGAAGGACAGCCGTTTTGTAATTGTAAGGGAATGGAGCACAACTTAGTAAGTATTTTAACATAGTTCACTGTTTCAAGCTCTTTTTGACTGTGGATAAACACGACATGTAAATGAGAAATAGAAAACGATTAGAAGCTTAGATGGTTTACCTGGAGCCTGTTGCGTAGTTTAACCATCTGGGGACAATATTACGAAGAAACGATGTAAACAGGAATCAGTACATGAAATTAGCTGTAGAGACAGTGTATGGATGACTTACACGCTGAAGCGCTAAAGACACTGGTATAGGCATGCGTATCCAAATAAAGAGAGATGTAAACAGGCAGAATACGGCGCTGCGATCGGCAACGCCTGTATAAGACGAAAAGTATCTGGCGCAGTTGTTTGATCGGTTATCAAGATTTAAGTGACTTTGAACGAGGTGCCATAGTCGGCGCAGGAGCGATGGAAAACAGCATCTCCGAGGTAGCAGTGAAATGGGAATTTTCCCGTACTACCATTTCACGAGTGTACCGTGAATATCAGGAGTCCGGTAAAATATCAAATTACCGATATCGCTGCGGCCGGAAAAAGATCCTGCAAGAACGGGACCTACGAAGACTGAAGAGAATCGGTCGACGTGACAGAAGTGCAACCCTTCCGCAAATTGCAGCAGATTTCAATGGGGCTATCAACAAGTGGCAGCGTGCGAACCATTCAACGAAACATCATCGATATGGGCTTTCGGAGCGTTTATTCAGTCTCTGAAGCCCTTATCAAGTACCCCTGACTGCACCGTCAGAGATGTGATCTAGTATTCAGCCTACATGAGTGTGTGAGAGAGACAGAGAACTGAAACGATACGTATTAGCAATACGGCACGTTATTACAGCTGCTAGGGAACAATCGTAAGCACCACCATTTCGTTTATTAGAACTGAATCTTCCGTTTCTGTTGCCCTACGTGCTTTCGTCTCTTGTTTATCTCTCATCACTTCGAAAGAGGAGAAACGTTTTATAATTTTAGCTAACGGCCGGCGCCACCCACAGTCGTAAAAGCTGATTTCACTTGGTACGGAATATTTATTTGCCAGAGTACAGTATTATTTTCTGTTGCTGTGTTAAAACATAGGTTATATATTTCTATTTATCGTAACTTGTCACTGGTTGCGTAGTAAATATAGAAACTTTGTTAAAATTGATCCACCTTGACAAAACTAAACAACGATGCTAATAAACTGCAAATAAATAAATAAATGAAAACAGCGCACATGTAAGTAATAAAACTCATTTCGTGACAACTCAGTGTTTTCTATGTTAGAAAGATGTGAGCAGTATGGGACTGAAAATTAATACGTGCTTTAAAAGGACAATTAAAAAGGGGGGAGAGGATCAGACATTGTTTCTAGGAATAAAAACGCCTACCCAGATCTATCAGATTGGACGCGATTTCGAATGGCTCTACTAAATAATTTATTGGTAGTCGTATTCTCCTTTTCTGACGACCTTGAAGTTGTGGAAAATTATTTGTCAGTTTTTGCAACTGGCTGCATTGCGATTTAGTTTTTCTGTAATTTTTCTTGAAAATATTAGGTGGCGGCTGAACAGCGTCTAGAATAAGCTAGTATCACTTTCTACGAAACGAAGATGACCCATGGTTGTCTACAAAACACTATATCTCAACATAGCATTAACTTGGAAAATATACCGAAGTAGTTATGTACACGAACAAAATAAAGCTGTGTTACAGTTACTACTAGAAACATTAACAATTTCGGTTTTTGTGAAAATAACTGAATTTAAATTTCGCACTTTCGTTCAAGACCTCTTTTTGCACGCCAACTTGTAAAATTTTCGATTCTGGTTCAAATGGCTCTGAGTACTATTCGACTTAACTTCGGAGGTCATCAGTCGCCTAGAACTTAGAACTAATTAAACCTAACTAACCTAAGGACATCATACACATCCATGCCCGAGGCAGGATTCGAACCTGCGACCGTAGCGGTCGCTCGGCTCCAGACTGTAGCGCCTAGAACCGCACGGCCACTCCGGCCGGCTTTTTCGATTCTGCAATTGTCTTTATTTTGTGAAGTTCATGAACAATAATTGATAAATGTTTATTGAATTGAGTTAGTAAGTGTTGGTGCTGATTGTATTTGTACGAAAGACACATTTCTCCTTCGGGGAGGATGCCCTACATTATTACATTATGCTGCTGGATGAATGAACTCACGAGCGTACGCCTACTCGTAAATCAACAGTTCGCACCAGGGCATCAGCACGTGGCCTCGTATAGTACTGACGTTGCTACTTTGTGGAGTGGCCTGAAATTTTTTCGGGGTTCTTCCGTCATTGTTTATTAGTGTGGTGGAGAACACGTAAACAAGTTTCGCCAGAGATAAACTTCCCAAAGGCTGCCCGCGACCTCCAAAAAAGGATCAACGAAGAATAAACAACGTCTGCGACCCGCGACGCTGACCGAGTTTAAGCTTATGCCGCGCGCTGAATTATACGTTAACAAACGACTTAGTAGACGAACAAAAAATTCCCAGGGTACTGCGCTCGCTTAAGTCTCTATGGTTTTGGTTTCTGTAGAACAGCAAGTATCTATTCCACCGATTCCGAGCGAGACTTACTACTCTTAAAATAAAATCTGTAACAGTTCGAAAGCTCACTTGGGAAGCAATATTTATCGTTATTTTACAACTTGGAATGTCTTTCCTGACGTCGGATAAATAATTTGAAATAGTAAAGTCAGAAAAATTGTCATGTCCAGGGACGGACAGCGAAAAACTATATCAACTTGGGACAAATAAATGTCAGTGGAGCCTAACACTAAAGGGCATGACGAATTTTAAAATTTCTGCCCTTGGTGACTGAATGCACCGGGATCTACAGAGTTACTTGTGAAACTTAGCAATTACTTATAGAAGTGCTGCACTTGTTGACTCACATTCGGGAGGGTCGGGGTTCAATTCCCGGACCGGTATCGAAATTTAGGTTTTCCATAGTTTTCCTACATTTCTTATAGCTAATGCTGGGAAGATTCCTTTGTAAATGGCATGGCCGGCTTCCTTCCGTCATTACTCTCTATCCGAGTTTACACCGTCGTCGACTGGACGTTAAACTTTAATCATGTGTCATTCCTTTATTCTCTTTCTTCTGCTTACGTTACGGCTGTTGTTGGATCATGAGTAGCTCTTCATGGATTGCATTTTCTTCTCTTCTCAGAACATTTTAATTCTTTCTCTTCTTCTGTTCTTCTTCAGAGATCTTCAGTAACCTCTAGTCTTCTCTGCTCATCTGGTGATTCTCTACCCATTTCCTGTTTATTTCTCTGTCGTTGATCGCCCGTATACTGGTCAGTGTGTACTTGGATCTCCAATTTTCCTACCCTTCCATCTTGATCCTCAATTCCGACCAGTCCTTCCTGAGTCTAACAAGATACTTAGTTCGTATCTTTGTTCTTGTCCTCCCCGTCCTCTTTTAGTCGTTCTATTCATATGCATCCTGGTCACATGCCCCTCAAATCTTGTGCTTTCCAGTCTGATTTCTTCTGATATCGTCGTCATGCTCCGGTACAGCTCTTCCCAATGTGATCGTTTCCGTCTCTAACTAACACTTTTACGTACCAATATTTTTCTAAGTTCTTTCTCTAGTTCTGCGCCATGTCTTCCTATCGGCAGAGGTGACTCGTCGGCAATAACATTTTCGAACAGCTTCGGGTTTAGTTACCTCTGACAGTTGGGAATCATTAGCACGGGATGTATTTTCCTAATAAAAGAATCCTTGGATGTAGTGTCGACTGCGTGACACCCAGAATATTAGTACAAGAGATTTTGGTCGATCTGAAACGTCAGAGGAGAGTTTTCCATAACATAATGAAAACTAAGTCACTAAGCTCAATTAACAGCAAGAAAAGGGCGCGCTCAACTGGTAGCTGACTAGAAAGAAATACAGTCAGTATCTAGTCCAGTGCTGATTGGCAGAGGCCGCTGTGAACTCGAGAAATCGAATATTTTGAGATGGAGATTTACAGAATGAAATAGATCACCCAAGCACATTGCTATAGGCAGTTAATGTCCTTCGTACAGTGAAGAGTAAGCTATAAACGTAGAGTTGTCATTTTGAATATATCAGAAAACTGTTGTTCAGTAGTTATCCAACATAGTTCGAGAAAAAGAATTTATGTTCGAACAAGACCAAGTATAAATATAAAAATGTGAATTTGATATAACGCAAGAAGCTTGAGCACGTTGTGCGATTACCCCAATCAGCAATTCAGTGCTCTTTGTGCTGTTAACTGTGGCATCTATTGAAACCCATAACAAGTGAATATTATTCGAGATGCAAGTCTGTACTCCGCGTGTTAAGCGTCTGGAGAGGAGGACTGTAAATGGCAACGGCCTCCAGGTAGCAAATCCGATGTGTCTTTTAGATCACAGGAGGGCTGGCTACTCCAGTAACAGAACAGTTTATTTTTGGAAATATCCATCCACATGGCGAGCGGCAAAGCTGTGAAGTAATAGTGGAAAGACTCCGCAATGATGGCACTCGACGAGTTTGTCAGGGATACACGCCTGAAAAAAAAAAAAAAAAAGACAAAAAGGCGTCCTCTCATCTGCCGTGCGGAGCGTACTTCGCGTGCTCAATGTAAAAGTCCTAATTTGTGACGATCTGTACACTTCCATGAAGCTCTCTGCGCTGATTACTCAGTAATTTTACTCTTCCTGTAGTTGTAGCAAGGGTAGACCGCAGTTGGGATAAAGTCGCGCTCTATTTTTTTGATTGCATAGCAGCAGTACACTTCCTTGGATGAAGTTCTTAGATTTCTGGTCTGTTCTAGAAGTAGTTGAATTTGATCCGCCTCCATTGTTTTAATGATCGTCCATGACAGTTTACCTTGTAAATGATACCCCGACGCCATACCGAGAGATTGAGAAAGCTAGTTGTCGACTCTCACTTTTACAAGACTAATTAGTGCCTTCCTAAACATGGATTTGTCTATTATGTGAAGACTACAACCGTCACAATGTACTCAACTTTCAGTATGTTCTCCCGACACATTTTTCTGTTTATATTATTTTTCCCGAAAATAATTTAAACCATTAAACATTTACGACCGGTCTCTGTAACCGAGTCCCTAACGCACGTTTATGCGGTGGCGCTCGGCTTACCTCCGAGGTAAGCTGGTTCAAATTCTGGTAGTGCATGAAATTTTCACTGCCAGTATTTAATCGGCAACAGAAGGAGAGATGGTGGCGTTTACTTCCTGGTCACCAATCTTTGAACCAATTCCCTGTATTAAATTTTGAACCTCTCCAGAGTGATCCGTCCGTCGGATAGGAACGTTAAGCTCGGCGGCGCCCCTGGTTCTATTCGAGAGGCGTAGGCTATGTGCCGGCGCCGGGTTTCGCCCTCTCCCTCCCATTCTCCCCAAACCCAACACTGCACTGTACAAGCACTGATCACAGTCATCTAAACGACACACATGCACACCTGGCGCTCCATAATAAGTCGGAGAAATGCCTAAGCAAACAACGTTCACTAGGACCTTGTCTACAACGGCGCTGCAGGATCCCTGCATCTGCTAGCTGCACTCATTCCCTGAGTCTTAGAACTTCTTTGACTTCCAATGTTTTCGAATGAGAAAAATGCACATTATTTTCATTCTGGTGTGAATAGCCATATTAGTGCACGTTTTTGTGTCCACAGAATGAGTGGCAGCTTGTTTTGTCTGTGTGGGTCACAGGCGACCATTCTGCAAGGACTGGGCCAACGGTGGCACTGTTTCCGGGTCCCAGGCTGAAGCTGCTGCGGGAGTTTTTTAAGTTGCACTTTTCGCGTATATTTAGCGCAGAATAAACCGTGCATCCAGGACTGGACTGGGGCACAGCTGTGGGCCGCGTGTTTAAAGGATGCCGTCCTTATTTGGCGAGACGGGATCCCTGCGCGGTTTTTCGCTTCGCTTGTTTGGCCTGCGGTCAGGCGCGCCTTGCGTCTTCCCAGAGCTGCTAGCGGTCGGTGATGCAATTGTTTAACACGTCGCCCGCATCGGTTAACCGCGACCGTCGCCGCGCCCCACGCGCTTCTCACAAACACACACACACACACACACACACACACACACACACGGACGCGTGCACGCGGAGAGCAGAAAAAAGGCAGGCCTTGTCGATGTAAACTGGGCAATGAGACTGCCTCACTGGCGCGTGCTTTAAATGGATCCCGTCGCAGTGCTCAGTATTTCTTCTTACACTACTCGCATACTCTGTTTGGACGTTTAAACATAAACTCCGAGCCGTCACTTGTAATTTGAGTTTCCACTTAAATTTACGTGGGAAACGACTTTCCATGCTGACTGTAAACTGTACAGCCTTACTGCAGTATGACATACTTTGTAGTTTACGAATAAGAGGCGTACCGCGAATGACTTGGACATGTAATCCAAAACTGTCATGAGCTCTGGAACAAGTGGCTAGGAGAGGGACCATAGGAGATCGAGTAACTCCAATCAACGGTAATTCTGGAAGCACTGATCGTGCGAAGTCAGTTTAGCTCGTTTTGTCCATGGGGTACAGTAGACTGTAGATGGCATGGCTCAAGATGGAAGTGCAAATGTCTCGACACAGTTGTACACTGTCGGATAGAAGACTAAATGAGATATGATTTATTATTATGTTAAGGACTTCGTAGAAAGCAGAACTCAATAAATTATTTTCGATGGGAAGGCTTTATCACAAGCGAGAGTAGTATATATGGTTCCTTAAGGAAGTTTGATACGACAGTGGCCATTCTTGATGTGTATACACAACCTGATAAGTCCTCAGGCCGCTGTCCTAGGCCTATACATTCAGGTCACACCATTAGAAAATTATTGCGAAATGCAAGAAGACTTGAAGATGATCGATACATCTTACTTATTCTCGGCATAATCAAATAAAATGTAAGGCTAATAAATCGAAGGAAGTGCTCGACGTGATAACCTAGCAGGGTGGCGAAGTAGGCTTACTTTCGGTTGTTCAGATTCCCTTCTGGCCTTCTAGATTTATGTTTTACGTTGTTTACATGAGTCGGTTAAGGAAAATGACATGATAGTTCCTTAGAAAAGGACATTGCCGATAACTTCCCTATCTTTTCCTAATTCTATTTTGTGCTCCGCCTCTAATGCCATTGTCGTCGTCTGGACGTTAAATCCTAATATTCCTTCTTTCCATTTTTCGGTGTTACAATGAGTCATAATCGCTATATATCTAAGCCTATCCAAGAATAGGCTTCAAGTGGTGGATGGGACTCCTAAGCAATCTTACCCTTCATAAAAAAAACTCTTGACCATTCCTTGCAACATGCGCAGGTGCAATGCCATGCAAATAAGGCGGGTGGTGGCCAATACAGGTGTGACACCTAGTGCTTAAACCTCCCTGGCGTGGGGGTTGCAGCAGCTTACCAGCATTGCTTGATTGTTCCATCTGAAGTCTGAGGAGTTCTTCGTTTCAGGGTAACAGAAGCCAACGCAATGGTATACATGTTACCAGTCCATCTTGCAACATACAGGTGCTCGAGCGTCGAACCGGCACAGAAGAAGAAGCTGTGTGCTCTGTTACCGCCATGTGGACAAGAAGGCTGTCATCTAACACCGAGCTTTCGGTCACCCAAGGGAGAGCACCAGCAGACCTTCGTGAACACCGTCTCCCGACAATCTTATTCACTGCTTATAAAACGAATCTTTCACTCTGCAGCGAGGCCTACTCTGTTATGAAATTTCCCGGCTGATTAAAACTGACGAGAAGAAGGGAATCGTTTAAATTACGTGCAATAGGGCATTAACTCAATGAAATCCCTTTTCTTTCAAGCTAGTGGAGCCTGTGCTAACCAACAAAACATATGAATAGTGAGCAGTTTGTATAAGTGTCGATGGTTTGGACATTGTAGGTCTCATGGCTCAGGGATGCTTTCGTCGCGATGCACAAACGTCTTCGTAAAAACTCGTGTGCTACGAATCCGCGAGACAGCATCACATTGTCTTACACATGCTCGAAACTGTTTCCTAGAAGGCCTTACTCACACGTTCAAAGATGTGAGATGCGGCAAAAGCCAACACCGCACTAAGAGAAAAAACTGGAAGGGATAATACGTACGGTTTATCGTCCTATCAAAGTCAAGGTATTTGAAGCCTAAGCTCAGATTGGACAAGGACAAGGGAGAAAAGTGGCTATGTGCTTTACAAAGGGATTGTCCTGGCATTCTACGTAATTGATTTAGCGAAGTTGTGGATAACCTGAATGTGAATCACCGCTCGTGAATTCCGATGTCGTTCCTTATTTCGAATCATTTGCCTCAAGCATTATAGCTATGCTACAAACGCATCAGACGCCCACACTCGTGCTGTAGGGTCTAATACCTAAATGCAGTTATAGAACGTTTTCTATAATGGAATTGATCTCCATGCTTCAGCGTGCGGCTACAGTGCTTCACCGTGATTACGTGCCATCAGCCCTGAAAGTGGCTCTTCCAACTTTCTTTCTTCCTTCTTCTTCATCTGCTATCTGACTGGTTTGATGCTGCCCGTCCCATTTTCCTTTCTTGTGACAAACTTTTTATCTCAGACTAGTGCGTAACCCAATGATCTCAATCATTTGCTGTATATATTCTAATCTGTAGTGTCCCGTGCAATTTTTGCCTTCTACGGTTCGCTGTAGCGCCACGGAAATTGTTTCCTTTTGTGTCGACACATCTAACATCCGTCCCTGCTTCTAGTCAGTGTTTTGTACATATTCCTTTCCTCGGCGATTCTGTAGAAAACCTCGTCATTTCTTATCAGTCGATTTAATTTTCAACGTCCTTCTGTAACACCGCATTTGAAACTCTTCGACTGCCTTGTTTTCCAGTTTCCCCACCATCCATTACCACTTCCATGCAATGTGCTCCGACACCAAACGTACATTCTCGAAAATTTCTTCTTCTACTTCTACGTCTACCTGAGTACTCTCCAATTCACTCTTGGCAGAGGGTTCATCGAACCACTTTCAGACTATGCCTCTACCGTTGCACTCTCGAATCGCGCTTGGGAAAAACGAACACTAAATCTTTCCGTACGAGCTGTGATTTCTCTTGGTCATTTCCCGCTATGTAAGTGGAAGTCAACAAAATATTTTCGTGTCCTCGGAGTCTTCCGCGGTGGCATGCTTCACTAAAATCTTCTCGGTTTCCAAACCACGTCACTTCGGAAAAAAAAAACTGACAATATTTTCGCTTTCAGAGGAGAATTTCGGTGATTGAAATGTCGTGAAAAGATGTCACAGCGACGAAAAATGCCTTTGTTTTAATTCCTGCTACCACAAATATCAATCCGCGAGACTGGCTCCCCTTTCTCGCGACAATACAAAACGAGATGCCCGTCTCTGAACTTTTTCGGTGTCCTCTGTCATACCTACCGGGTAAGGTATCCATACCGCGCAGCAGTACTCCAGAAAATGCCGGACAAGCGTGGTACAGACAGTCTCTTAAGTATATCTTCTGCACCTTCTAAGTCTTCTGTCAATAAAATAATCTTGGGCTCACCTTCCCTAGATTTTCTATGTGATGGTTCCAGTTTACATTGCCGGTAATTGAAATCCCCTGGTATTCAGTTGAATGGATAACTTTTAAATTTGTGTGATTTGTTGTGTACCCGAAATGTAACGAATTTCTCACGTGAAGAACTTCACATTTGTTATTGTTCCTCAAAATAAGACTGATGTTTGATTGTTGTAGACTTCTTTTGGCCAATAATGCTACCTTTGGGTTTGGCAGTCTGCCCCTTTTTCGTGACAATACAAAACGAGCTGCCCGTCTCTGAACTTTTTCGGTGTCCTCTGTCATACCTACCAGATAAGGTATCCATACCTTACTTCATGCGTTAATTTGCTTCCTAGGTAGCAGAATTCCTTCACTTCCCCTATTATGGTCCCTAATTTTGAGGTTAAATTTGTCACTAGCTTCATATCCACTACTCGTCAATATTTTCGCCTTATCAAGCGCAGTTACGCTTAAGATATTTTTTAATGGAGTGAGTGAAGCATTGAACATATTTGACAAGGTTAGAGGTGGTCACAGACACTGTCTTGTTAATAGCAGTATCATTACAAGATAGCGAAAGGTGTTGGTGTTGGACTTATCAAAATGAACCAGCCAAGCGTTCACCTTAAAATATTTAGAGAAACTGCCGAAAACGCATGTCTTGGGGGATGGGGGAGGCGTATAAGCATTTGAGGTCTCCATCTCTTTGCGGGGCCAGTGCATTTCCATTTAGAGTTTGGAGAGAGATTTATTGGCTAGTTGAAGCTCTGAGTCGGTCCAAGAGGCGATCATCCACTGTCCTTAACATACAGACTTCCGGATTCCACACTGATATAAAACTTTTGTATAAATATTTTGGATCTGTTCTACGAGCGGAAAAATACATAAAGTGTAGTATACAGCAGCTACAAACAAGTCCTTCCGTATATCAGAAGCCAGTTTAGAAATTGAGATGAGGTAAGTCTACTATTTCCGCACTAAAGAGGAATACGGTCAAGGACATCATAGGTGTGAAGCAGGTCATAGGTGGTCAGTAGGCTGTGTGGGTAGTTGCTCGGTAATTTGAGATTCGATGCAGTAGTGGGGTACGCGGCAAGTGTCGCCACGAAAGAAAGGGGAGAGTGGGGGCGGTGGTGGGCGTAGCGCGGTGGCGTTCCCACACTGTGCGGAGACCGCTGCTTACGCAAAACCAGCGAGCCGAGCTGACATTTGTGCGGCCGCAAGCTCCAGGGAGTCGCGAGCCGCGGCTGATGTCACAGCCGGCAGCGTCACCGTCGTGACATCACGCCGGCCGCAAACAAGGCGGCACCCACACAGCCTGCCTCTCCTGAGCTCAATAGCCTATGTAT
Organism: Schistocerca americana; assembly: GCF_021461395.2. Lineage (NCBI taxonomy): Eukaryota > Metazoa > Arthropoda > Insecta > Orthoptera > Acrididae > Schistocerca > Schistocerca americana. The sequence continues at coordinate 484,678,713 of NC_060123.1, forward strand.
AAACATTACGGGATGCGCTCGTGGTTATCGGCAGCTGGATCTGCGGACGTGAACATTACCCACTGCTCAAGAAAAACGGAAGGGAAAAAGTGTCTTGTTAAGGGAGGGCAAAGAACAGGAAGGTGGAGAGCCTGAATGAGATTTCGACCGGAGAAGAGATTTTGTCATTAAGGAGCAAAGGAACAATGGAACGTTAGAGTGTATCAGCCCGTGGACGTCGCGATCATTAGAGACGGAAAGAACGGAAAGAAAGAAAAGTGTCGTACTGTTGGATGGCGACCCCGAGGGGATGTTCAGATGTCTGTTTGGAAACGATTTGCTTCCTCCATGCACAACAGTCCCATTACAAGCGCTGTGGCGTTGCGGGCAACGTGGCGCGGTAACAGAAGTATGTAAGCGGAGCAGACACAGACGGGAGATCAGCCTAGCGAAGATATGGGCTGAAATGGGGGAATCCGTTGACATAATCGACGTTGACAAGGGCAGATTATTATTACGCAGAGCTTTGAACGACTATCTCGAAAACGGCGAAACTGGTCGAATGTTCACATGCTACTACGGAAAGAGGTAGAGGGACGTGAAACTACAACTAGGCGTTAAATGGTTGAACGTCCACGACCCTTCACAGGACGTGGGGTTTAGAGGCTTGCCTGATAGATGGTGATGTGTGGGATCTCTGCCGAAAGAGCACAATGCTGGTACACGAACAATTGTTTCGGAGCACGTCGTTCATCGTACGTTGTTGAACACGGAGCTCCGCAACAGACCAGCCCCAGGTGTTCTTACGTTGACCAGATGACATGGTCAGTTAAGATTGCAATGGGCATGGGACCATCGAGAATCGACCGTCGATCAATGGAAACGTTTCGGCTCTTCGGGTGAATCACATTTTTGCTACCTTAGGTCGGTGGTCGTCATCGATGTGAACGGTGGCTTGAAACCTGCAGCGCGCCACGGACGTAGGCTGGTGGGAGTTGTGTTATGCTACGGGAGACATTGTCCTGCGTTTTCATTGGACCTGTGGTAGTAATCGAATACACCCTGACAGCTGCGAACCACCTTCATCCCTTCATGCTTGATATCTTCCCCGACGGCGATGTCAGCTTTCAGCAGTCTAAGCAGTCTAATTGTTCGTGTCTCGGAGCAAGAACCGTGATGAGGCGGTTTTAGCAGCATTATAGTGAACTCAAGTGAATGTCCCGGCTGTCAAATTCGCTTGATGTAAATCCTGTTGAACTCATCTGGGTTGCTATTTGACGACATCACCGTGTACGCAAATCAGCGCCCCCTTTTTTACTCGAATTACATGACTTGTGCGTAGACATCTAATGCCACGTACTTACAAAAACCTACCAATAAACTGTCAGAACTGTGATACGCAGAATCAGTGTTGTATTTCGTTCCAAAGTTGGACAAAAAGGCTATTAAGCAAGTGGTCATAATGTTTTGGCTCATCAGTGTGAATGTGTGTGTGTGTGTGTCACGGTAATCAATGCGTGTCGTTCTTCTTAGGCGCCATCCGCGAATGGAAGCTGGAAGGGGAGAAACAATGGTGGTGAAAATTTCTTTCAGCACCATGGTTCGAAGCGGTGGCCATAATAGTCACCTAGAAGTAAGCACATGACAAACTACACTGACGAAAAAAGAAGCAGCAAACTCAATAATTCAGCACAAAAAAAGGAAAATTTGCGTGTTCTGGTCATAGACAGGCCAGTCGGGGCCGACTGACCGCCAGGTCATCCTCTGGCAGTGGCATCATTGTATATATGGAGGGGCATGTTGTCAGCCCACCTCTCTCCCGGTCGTTTTGGATTTCTGAGCTTGGCACCGCTACTAATCGCTAGAGTAGCACCTCACTGCTGGCCCTCAGGATGCTGAATGCACCCCATACATGTCCTCCCACCAAGGAAAACTCTCTGGCACTCCCAAATGTGTGTGAAATCTTATGGGACAACTGCTAAGGTCATCAATACCTAAGATTACACACTACTTAACCTAAATCATCCTAAGGACAAACACACACACACACCCATGCCCGAGGGAGGACTCGAACCTCTGCCGGGACCAGCCGCACAGTCCATGACTGCAGCGCCTCAGACCGCTCGGCTAGTCCCGTGCGGCGTCTGGTACTCCCGGGAACCGGACCCAGGCCCGGCGCATGGCAGTTAACCGCGCTGACTACTCAGCAACGGAGGCGGGCAATAATTCAGAATAATTCAATATAATTCACACTAACAGTTACCTGGGCTGTTGTGACAGAGATTGTATAACATGTTAGCATATCGATTTGTCCATTGCAGTTTCTACAAGGTAGCATCAACCACGTAAATACTTAAATGAAACGTTTCTCCGTGTTCGAGTTATTTAATAACAGCACAAAATTGCTAAATATTCACTTTTGTGTTGTTCGCTTTTGTCGTTCCTAGCTACTTCGCTGCAGCAATGCTGTGTCTATTAATGTAGGAGTAATATGGAGAATTGTGACGCCTTTCCTTTCACTGGATAACGAGAGATCTGATAAATGTGTTTTGAGTCGAGGAAACTTCGAGATAATCCTTACAACGCAGGAGGAGGGAGCGCAGTAGGCACTGGACTTGCTTTCGCAATAGGCGGGGTCCAAATCCTGGCCTGGAACGGTCTGAGTCGAGACTTCAAGCTCTAGCCTAGGTTGGTTAGTTGATTTGGCTGAGGGACCAAATAGCGAGGTCATCGGACCCATCGAGTTAGGGTAGGATGGGGGAGGAAATCGGCCGTGCCCTTTCGAAGGAACCATCTCATCATTTGCCTGAAGCGATTTAAGGAAATCACAGAAAACCTAAATCAGGACGGCCGGACGCGAGATTGAACCGTCGTCCTCACTGATGCGAGTCCAGTGTAGTGACCACTGCGCTACCTTGCTCGGTGGCCTTTGTTATTAAGCACAACAGCTTCATTGCAGTAGTGTATTAGTACCAGTAACATGCCTTAAACTTTAAAATAACTGTGTGAACGGCTGGGGTGCAAGTTAGGATAACTCGAAAATTCTTTAAGATTACTTTTGTTTCTCAGTTGAGTTAAAGAGGAAATATGTGCTCAATTTTGAAAGCTGAAAAGGGATGATTGTACGATTTTCTGCTAGAAGACGCTGGACGGCAGTGGGTTGGCCAGCCTGACTATGACACTGTCTCAGTAAACAGTCACTCGTACCAAGGTCTGCCTGAGATGTGGTGTTTGCAAACACAACGGAGGTATATTTCACCAAACGGTCCTCGTTTGCGCAGCTGTGCGACTGTCGAGCGTATCATATTCACTCTAATTTGGGTTCAGGGACAGTTCTCTATGTAATAACTGAATTGTATGTTGTTGTAGTCTTTGTTATACCTATTTTTCCCTCATGACGACTTTGCCTGCCTAGAGAGGTAACACTCAACATGTCTTCTTACGAGCCGTTTAGTATTTGCGCATTGGCTGCTCCTGTTTCTTGAACACAAGTGCAACCAGAGATGCTCTATTTCGGAGCTTTAATACATTTTTGAAACGTTTTTTTCCGCTGAATGTTTATGATACTATCATTCTGGCATGTGAGGATGCTGTCTTTAAGTTTGTTTTATCTGTCATCATAAGTGTACAGGTATTTACAAGATTCTGTGTTCACGTAACAGAAATGACGAATATAAATGATCGAGTTACGTTATGCATATAACGAACATTTTGTTTCTCTCACAAACGTAATCTCTTCTTGACATGGCAGTGTTTTCACCACAAATTTGTATGAATTCGCTGGATTGTCGTATACTGATTCTTCTAAGTACTAAAAAGTGATGCTGTTTGAATTTCCTACATATAATGAGAAGTACTGATTTCGAGCTGAGATTTTCAGCATGTCAGGGTTTTGTTCTTTCGACTGCTTTTTTTTCTTAGTTTTATAATTGTAGGCTACAGAGTACAAGCCCACTTACGTTAACGCACGTTGATACTCGCCGGAGTGGCCGTGCAGTTCTAGGCGCTACAGTCTGGAACCGAGCGACCGCTGCGGTCGGAGCTTCGAATTCTGCCTCGAGCATGGATGTGTGTGATGTCCTTAGGTTAGTTAGGTTTAATTAGTTCTAAGTTCTAGGCGACTGATGACCTCAGAAATTAAACCGCATAGTGCTCAGAGCCATTTGAACCACTTGATACTCGGTGGGGATAGTAAACCGACCTTTGGTGTGGAATAAAAATGTTCTGCAAGAGGTCAAGCGTGCCAGTTCTCGGAACCGGTACTATAACACCTGCAAGATACACGTACTTAGTCAATCTAGTCACCAACAAGACGAGAGGAAGTCAGCTCCGAACATGAAGACACGCACACTAAGTGGACGGAAGTCGCGAGAAAAGCCTAAATCACTATATTCACAATATGAAGACCTAGACAGCACTGGGGCGACACATTATGTAACACCCGGAAGACTTTAGGATTCCGCCCCATCCAGGTAGTGGTGCCGTCAAAGAGCCGGAGTAACGGGCGCTGCTTTCTTGGCCTGTAGACTGTTTGAAGCACTAGCCCAGGATTCAATTTAAGTTATTTAGAAGAATCTAAACCTGGAAGACCTAAAATTCGTTAGCTGTATAGGGACTATAAACAGGAGTTTAATGTGTTGAATAATACTATGAGTATCACTGCCATCATTGTTGACACTATTCAACCGCCTAGAATTGCCTATTAACTTGGCGGTGTCTGTAAATGAAAAGTTCGTGGGAAGGAAGTACTGATGACTTTGACAATTAAAATCAACCTTTTCCAGTACGTACGTATTTTAATTGCAGCAGGCCGGTAGAAAGCACGAAATTCTGAGAGTAACTAGTGAAGGCCGCTCCGTTATAGCAGGCACTCCAGAGAAATCCGCCTGAGACATCTTTCTGTGACCCAGGGCTGTTTATCCCGCAGTGTGTTGTAGATTGTATCTGTTGCGTCTCGGCAGCCGGTGATGTAAGAGCGCTGCACCCACGCTGCGGTGCGAGATGTCCCAGTTTGTCGCGGAACAGCGGGCGCGTTCTTGAAACGCGAGAATAGAGAAACAAGTAGGAAGCCGTCTGATGTCATGGGCTTACGCACTTCTTTCCTCCAACGCAAACCAGCGCTGCCGCCTGGTCGAGAAAGCTGTACTGCAATGATAGAGAAGTGTCACTGGCAGTAGTTAACACGATACGATATTGTAGTGCCTGTCTTGTTCAGAGGTGCGATGCACTGTTCCATCGGACAGGCATGCATATATATACCTAATGGATGTACGAGTGCAGGTTGGTAGGCACCTAGTTGACGACATATGGAAATTTGGGTGTGGCCATGACCCGTGCGTGGTTCCTATTGGTAAGGCGAGCAATCGCGATAAGCGGGAAATCCGAATTTGGGTTGCGGTCCGGCACAAATCTTCAAAGTCGTCATTCCATTATACAGATGATGGTTCAGCATATTCGCAACCGCAAATACAATTCAAGCAGTACAATTCAAGTAGTTCATACGTCTACTTAACGAAGGCTGTTTCTGTGCTGTTTGCGTTAACTGAGTCACGCTCCAAATGGTTCAAATGGCTCTGAGCACTATGGGACTTAACATCTGTGGTCATCAGTCCCCTAGAACTTAGAACTACTTAAACCTAACTAACCTAAGGACATCACACACATCCATGCCCGAGGCAGGATTCGAACCTGCGACCGTAGCAGCCCCACGGTTCCGGACTGCAGCGCTAGAACCGCACGGCCACCGCGGCCGGCAGTCATGCTCCATATTCATAATGTTCTCCCCTGAATTCTGGGGTGCGACGCTCTGAATTACTGGCGTCATGGTTAGAAACCACGATAATTAGGAGTCATCAGGCTGTTTAACTCATATGTCATTTACGCTGCTGGCTTGTAATTTTATCATCTAGGATCGCATAGTAAACTTAAGATTATGCAGGATGAGTCACGTAAGCGATTAACGTCAGGCCAAAGGCGTTTGTTAATTCCCCCTACAGACTCTGCAGATTTGAATTCGGGAAGAGAGTCTACAACTTATATCGTTGCGTCACCTCGTTCGGCTCACTGTTTGTAACTATAGCACCGTTTTAAATGAATAAACACGTAAAGTAATGTATTTCAGTTCTTCACATCTACAGCGTGAAAAAGCAAAAGCACTTCACATAGACTCTGGCAATAATTGTCAAATTTGGAACCAAGTACTACACTAACAAGATCCAACACTAACCACTATAGTAGTAGCGAACAGGATTCGCACCACCAGTGGAAGAAAAAGGACAGGGAAGTGTTCCCACAGTAATTAGATAGTGCCGATGCCTAGTTACAGTGACTCAGTAAATTAGCATCGCTCTTTCGGCCGGTAGACGGTGGTTATTGGGTATGTTATTTTACATGTTTGTTTCTGTAGTACAGAAAATGTATTTTTTCAAGCACTGTGAGACGACAGTACAGAATTATGAACGAAAATGTCTTAGAAACCACTCGAAGCTAGATGTAAACGACGTCCGAGTGCAGATAAATCCAGCCACTACCGCTAAAGCAAAACTACTATCGGAAGAAATGAATTCAACACACCCACGTAATGCAAAATTCAGTATTTGATTTCATCAGAGACCGCCCGCCAGTATAAAATTAGACGGGGAGTATTGTCAGTAGAGAAGCAGTAACAGCAAGGTGAGTCGGTCAGTGGAGCTCAGCGATTTCGAACGTAGACTAGTGATTGGAAGTCACCTAAGAAGCAAATCTATCTGGGACATTACAGCCCTTCTAAAGCTACCGAAATCGACTGTTGATTATGCGACTGTAAAGTGGAAACGCAGAAGAACAACAACAGCTAAACACACTCCAGGTAGAGATGTACTGACAGGCAGAAACCGTCGAGCTCTGCGAACGTTGGCTGTGAAAAAAAAATTGAAATCAGCAGAAGGAATTACTCGTGAATTCCTAAATGCTACCACCAATCCAGCTAGCACAGCGATTACGCGTAGAGAGTTGGTCAAGCAGCCCGTCAAAAGTCACACATTTCTGCAGTCATTGTTAAGCCACACATATTTGTAGTCAGTATTAAGCGATGCTAGAGATGTTGTAAAGAGCGACGCAACTGGACAGTGGGTGACTGCACGCGAGTGATTTGGGATAGTGAATCACGCTATAACCCGTGGCAATCCGACGAAAAGGCTTGGGTTTGGCAAATGTATGGAGAACGTTACCTGCCGTATGTATAGTGCTAACAAATAAGTACGGAGGAGGTGGTTTTATGGTATGGGGATGTGTTTCGTGGTTAGGGTGTGGCCAGCTTATTGTGCGTAAGCAAATGCTGAATGAGGAAATATATGAACACATTTTAACGACGTTGTGTATATCCGAACAGTAGAGCAACAGTTCGGAGGCGATGATTGTATCAGCATGACAAGCACTCCGTCATAAAGCAGCGTCTGTGAGGCAATGGTTTTTTTACAATAAAATTCCTAAAAAGGATTGGCTTGTCCAAAGTCCCCATCTGAACCCAGTGGAACGCCTCTGAGGTGAGAGTACGACGATTTTCGACTTTGCAACCAGAACTCAGTATCCAACATCACTACCTTCTCTGATTTCAGCTTTTGAGGAAGAATTGGTTGCGAAACCTCCACAGACTTTCGGACAATTCATTGAAAATGTCGCCAGCGGGATTCACTGCATTATACACCCGAAAGGTGAACACACTCTATATTAATATACACTAACAGGTGTTCGTATACTTTTGAACAAATAGTGTAGACTGTCGCACGACAACATATTTTCCAAAGTGCTGCAAGCTACAAGATTTTTTTGCGCAAACAAGTGTAAACTATTCGGCCATTGAACTGACTGTACAGTCTAATTCGACAGGATACTCTTACATTTTCTCTTCCGGTATGTGTTACGATACATCAGTTTGGTCCTGTTAATTAGGCACGGTTGCAATTCTACTTTTTTTTTTTTTTTTAAATAAGCAGAGCTTTCAAATTGAGTTGTCACAACTAGCATCCGATTTCTGATCTCCAGTCGACGTGACCAATCCTTATTATCACGAGGTGTCCGTAGCTTGTGAACTAGTGACTGACGTCGCCACCTCTAGTTCGGAGTCGGGGGAGGGGAGGGGGGGGGGGAGTGTCGGGTTCGATTCCCGGCAGTGTCTGAGATTCCCTTCGCTCCTAGATTGCGTGTTTGTTTTGTCCTTTTCATTTCATCTCATGTTCATCACAAAGATCCGCCAGTAGCCGAAATGGCGTCAAATAGAAAGAGTTGTTCCTGGAGTCCGAAAAGCCCCAGGCTGTTTCCGTACATCCTTCTTTTTAACGGATAATGGGACAGCAGCAGCTTTTTTATTGATGTGTATGTGTTAGCTTTATTTAATTGCAACCACTTTCGGTGATAAAATGCATCATCTTCAGGCAGTTTTGTAACATAGGACTATTACGCTTCCACGGACACCGTCGCCATATCTCTAATAAGAGGAGCAGAAACCACTGACGCCCACAGATCTTACCGTTTATGGTGCGTCTTGTTACAGCACGTCAACTCAACTCCTCCTGTTGAAAACCACCAAGGGGGACCGCTGATTAATGCCCCCAACCGACGAAATGGATGCAGATAAAGACAAGCAGATAACTGAGCGTATACTTGCGTGAAATATTCAGGTAGTAATAACAATCTTAAAACACTGCGCGTATCGCAGGAAGTGATATACGACACAATGAAATAATAAATATTATCATTCAGTTTTTATATTGGGTGTACTGAGATGAGAGAGAACCTTACTCCGTACACTCATAGAAGAGGAGATGATCAACCATAAAGATAATTGGATCATTACTCTCAGCAGTAATTAGCTCTTAATATTATCAGTCACTGTGGAGCATATCACGCATAATAAAGGTGACGTAATTATGAAAACGCATTTCCCGAAGTTTAATGAATCAACTATTGCACCGCAAAAAAATGAACTTGCACAACAAGAAGAGGTTACATCAGTACAGTGAGTCTGATCATCAGTACTCTGAAATCACCTTGACGGAAACAAACCTATTCCTTTCTGTTATACTTCCCTTTATAGGCACGGAAAAACGATACCGTTTCACTACATAAGCACTCATAAGCACTCAAAACATTCTCCAAACTATAAACAGATACATTTACAGTGTTCGCGAAAGGAAAAATGATTTCCAGGTATAAGATTAAATTGCGTTAACAGAGTGTGAGTAGCTCATACACAACACGGCCCGCTTGCCCGAATGTTCCGCTTATGATTCCGTCAGAGCGTACCTCTTACCTATTACACTAATTGCTTGCTGATATTGTAACGCTTCCTTATTACTGTAACAGATAAGAGTGAATATTTTGTCTCGTTGTAGTAGTAGTAGTAGTAGTAGTAGTAGAAGAGTACTAGTGCAGGAAGGATCATATACCGCAGTTTCTTCGTTTGATTGCTTCTGGCGGACAAATAGTTCCTTCTGTTATCTATATTACTGTTGTGGGTATCGTGCTGTGTGTTTGACTGTCAGACAGGTACAAATAATGACGCGGTAAGTTTCGGGAAGACTGGTTCAGGTACATCTAATACTCCCTCTGAAATTTTACTCATCAACCTCAAATGTTCATATTTGCCTCAGGTTCCTCAGAATTCATACCGTCGCTTCGGTTTCCCGATGATTAATAAAGTTGGCCTCTCCAACTCCGGAAGCGGCAATTCACCGAAAGTGGAAATTTGGAAATTTGTGGTAAGTTCCTATGGGACCAAACTGCTAAGGTCATCGGTCCCTGGGCTTACACACTATTTAATCCAACTTAAACTAACTTAAGCTAAGGACAACACACACACACCCATGCCCAAGGGGAGGAGTCGAAGTCCGAGGGGGGGAGCTGCGCGAACCGTGGCAAGGCGCCCTCAGACCGCTCGGCTACCCCGCAATTCTCCGCACTGACATCGAGTTCTGGTTCAGGGCTCGGCAAATGCACCGTGGGCTTTCCTGAGCCCACGAAACGACAAAATCTGCAGACGATCTACAAATCTCTCCATGCTGTTCAGAATCTTATCGAAACGCAGGAGACTTTTCCCGGAATTCATCGGAAATATTCTGTGCAGGCGGTACTGGACAATTTTTTATGAATGTTAGGAACTGCATCGTAAAATAAACAGCTTTAGTTATTACTTTACTAGCTGACAAACTCGGTATTGCCCCGGGTACTTTGTATTACAAAAAAAAAGAACTCTTTTGCTGTCTAATATCCCGGACAGTTCATATATGCTGTGCGCAGCTGCTTAGCGTTTAGACAGCAGGATTTTGTAAACGTGTCTACGGCGACATCTCTTCATAGCTCTCTACAGATGGCGATTGTTTTCACCTACGACCGTTTGCGCATCGCATTTGAAAGCGGTCAAAAGCACTGCCAGGTACCAGGGATTTCCATAAGTTGGCTCGACTATGGGAGCGCATTATTAGTAAAAAATAAATGTATTAAAATTTCATCCATGATGCGGAATTTTTTCACGTATCTTTATGTTAATGATGACATATTTCTTGAGCTACTTGTCGTGCGATGGTATTTTTGTGTGTTTACATTCAGTGCCATATGTGGATACTGTCTGCAAAATGTATTGCGAATAGAGTTATATATGCTGTTTATGACGATATGTCTTCTAAACTATGACAGGCAGGTGGTTCTTACGCCAACAGCGGTTGCTGCCAGACAAAAAGGGATATGTGAACCAACTTTGGGCTCCTATCATTTAACTTTTGCAATACTTAAATATGCAACAGGTGTACTTGAGACGAAAACAACATATATGATTTATTTATTTAACGACTGTATTCTTTCTAATTATGAATTTTCATACATTACAAACAAGCAGTGGGAGAAATCTATGCATAGCGAAATCATGTTTCTTATCGAATGGTTAATTTAAGCTCTGCGGTACCCTGGTTCATTATGGTCTACCGAGCGAGGTGGCGCAGTGGTTAGACACTGGACTCGCATTCGGGAGGACGACGGTTCAATCCCGCGTCCGGCCATCCTGATTTAGGTTTTCCGTGATTTCCCTAAATCGCTCCAGGCAAATGCCGGGATGATTCCTTTCAAAGGGCACGGCCGGCTTCCTTCACTGTCCTTCCCTAATCCGTTGAGACCGATGACCTCGCTGTCTGGTCTCCTTCCCCAAAACAACCCAACCCCATTATGGTCAATGGAGGACTAGTTCTAGCTCTTATTAATACAATAATTTTGTTGCAGAGTCTAATCAGTGTATTTAGAGTGATACCTTTTTTTTCAAATTTATTAAGAATCCTATCAGGTGGTATCCGTTTCCTGTTTATAAAACAACGAAGGTACTGCGTTTATCCCGAAAAAGAAAATCGAACTAAGAGCATTAGACCAGGAATTTTAAACTTTCGAGATACCAATTACAAGAAATTCACTGTAACCGTTCTTTGCTTAATTTTAGGTCACTTAAAAATTCAGAAATCCAGAATAATTACCTTAAATAGTTCGTGAAAACACCAGGACCAGTATCTTAATTAGTCACAAAGATTATGCAAGAACGAATGAACATTTCAAATTAAATAGCTGTTCAGCATACTTTTTCACTATTGTTGCTGCCTACCAGAATTTCCGGACAATTATTATAATGTTCATTTTGAAAATTCTAGTATGTATTTTACCACTGGACGAAAGAGAATCTGAACAGGGCGAACAAATTAGTTGCGTTTGAGAATATCGTTAATGTTATGGCGACAGTACGAGATCGTATCACTCAGCTCAGTTAAGAAGCGATGTAATATGAAACGAATACGTATGAAATTAGAATCAAAAAGTTGAATTAACTATGAGAATTGTGGGAAACAGTACCGCGTTTGCAAAGGAAAACGCACGGAAGATTGGTGTACCACATAAAATTTCTTCAGGTGTTTGACGTGCTCACTATGCTGGGCTGAAGAAAAAGGTTGAAGGTATTCAAGGATTTGCTGCTAGCATTGTAAATAACGGGTTCAGTCAGTATAGCAACTGTATGAAGACTCTAAAGTAACTTCGAAAGCTTCTGAAGAAAAGTGAAGCCGGAAAGGTAAGTTAAGAGAAATGATATTTGAAATGATTGGAACACAATTCTGCCATCTCAAACGATATTTCGAGTATGGACGATAAAGAGAAATGGGATAAGATAGGTGGCGTCCGAAAGCAAATGGATATCATTTTCTCTCTCGATGCATTTCACAATGGAACAAAGAGGGGAATAAGAAGAGTAAAAGGTTCTCGGTTTTCCAGCCGCGTCAATTCGAATAAAATCCTCGAGCTTTCGATGGCCATCTCCGCCATCGAAAGCTCGAGGATTTTATTCGAATTGACGCGGCTGGAAAATCGAGAACGTTTTATTCATGTATGCCGTCGCGAAAGACTCCGAGGACACGAAAAAAGGGAATAAATAATAATCACTTAAATTGAGCCTCAACTAAGAACTGCGCAGGGCTTGTGGAATACGTAAGTAGGTGTGGTACAGATGTATAATGTAGAACAAGTTGGCTACGTGATTAGATTTCATGTTGCGTCTTTTTTTCCCCGTGCCCGCTACGATACATGATTGAGGATGCAGAGAAACAAGTACCTTGTATTTGTCTTTATTGTATATTGCCTGTTCGACTCGACGTAGTATTTATAGCAGACATTTGATTTGCAGCACGTGTTCGCAGCTGTAGACAAAAACTGAAGTGGCCCAGGTGGACCTTCCGCCGCGCTTTCTGAGAATCGACTCTCGAAGGAGTCGATCTCGCCCAGGAAGCGAGTTGCGAAACGCCTCTTAAGACCAATGCTGAGGCGGCAGACAACAATAGCCTATTAGCGCAGGCGGCAATGAAGGCGCTGCAGCAGCAGCAGCCGCGAAGTGGGTCGGTGGAGGCAGGGAGGGGCTACGAGAAGACAAACCACGCTAGCCGTGGCGACCGCTGTTTACACAGCACGTCCAGTCCAGAGACTGAGAGTGCGGACACTCAACCATGGCGATACTTTAGTGCCGGATTTTTCAGATACGTATTTTGTTTTATTCAGTTAGATCACTGCCAATGGAAGGGTACTTGTCTGTTTCTTGCGTATAGTGTGAGTGAGATGTCTGCCTGTGCATTTCTCTAAAACCTCCCTCTTTCTCACTCATGCTGTATACAAGAAATAGAAGTCTCTGGGAGACCATAAGTGGTGAACAACAAAATACGACAACGCTGAAAATGCAATCTAATTAAGGGCAATATTTTTCTGACGATCAATATCACAAACCCGGGGAAGAAGGGAGCCGAGGAGAAAGGACTGTTTCCGCGCTGCAGGCCTCACCCCTCGCAGTCGTTCTTCTCAGCAGTCTACAGTAGATTAGCAATTATCGCAACCTTTGCTTGTCTCACAAATTTACTCTATTCATGCTACAGAAGAAACACTATTTTGACGAGTCTCGTCCCCGTATGAGCGCGGGGGCAGCAACAGGAATCAGCAACAGGAATCTCGCATTACCGTCCTGATAAGGGAAACACCCAATCGCAGACCCCTCAGATTTAGTGGTAAAATGGCCCGCTGGATAGTCCGTCAAAAAAGTCTGAACGCATGTCAAGTATGATGACAGGACGAAGCAAAATAGAAACAGTCAACGGTCCAAGCTCAAGATGAGCAACATCGAGCGAGTTGCAACAATCACGGCGTCATGATTGTGTGGTCACGGTGTTAGATTGCCAAGCGGGAGATCCGTGTTCAGACCTACATCGTCCTCCTTTTTTTTATGAACTATACTTCCGGTCATTGATGTGTCCTCCTTCTGTAGTCTTGGCAATTGTCATTGTATACGTTTTTATAGAATTGTCATTCTATACCATGGCAAGTGAATGTGAAGAAAAGTGAGAACAGGCGAAATGCCGCATAGACCTCTCACAGAAATGTAAATAACAAGTAAACGGGTGTGAACTATGTTACATCGAATTAAAGAGTCAAAACTTCCAAAACGGAGAGCAAGAGTTGTAATATGTAGTACTTGCGTAGAACAAATAGGAGGTACGTACGTTCTGGAGGTCCCTTCCTTCCACCTCGCTGTTGCAAATGGACGTTAGACCTCGACACAGACATAAATTTGAATACAGCGAGAAGTCACGACAATCACCGAACGGATAGTTCACAATGTGGAAAAAAACTTGGTCGCAAGGGAGATTGGAACATGGATGTCCTCCGTCACAGTCCAACACCATGACCACACAACCACGAATTCGCTCGATCTTACACATCTTACGGTTGGGCCTTGCACCGTTTCTATTTAGCTTCTTTTTTCGCAGTTCAGTACACCTTCTTCCTGTTTTCATGTTTGATCGACATCCGTTTTTGACGGGCAACTTGCAAACAGGAATTGCCGCACTGGGCCTTCTTACCACTATCTGAGGGGGGCACGATGGGAAGGTCCCTTGTGAACAAGGTCCTCGTGGGGATGGTTAGCCGCGCTTTCTTCCGATCTCCTTTGAAGAATCAAGAGTGTATCTGCGTCGTGTGGATGACTGTGATGAGTGTTTTCATAGCGTGTGGCGTTTGTATTACTACTGCTGAAAGGCAGAGAGAGGGTAAAAACACGCAGTCGGCACGCAGCCTACTCTTCTCAAATAGCTCAAAGGAGGCCGCCGATTTTATCGTTCCCATCCGACGGACGGATCAGTATCAGCAGTGACACATGGCCTCACTCGGATAGTTGCCGCAACAGGACTAATGGAGCGTATTGTTGATCCCAAAGTTGTTTTAGTCACCATGCGACTAAAACAGAGGTCCAAAATTACGCGTTAATTTCCGTATTCCAGTGATTAGTTTCTTGTGAAAGAAGTTTCGTTATCTACGCTACGACTTCCAAATTTGAACAGTGTCTGTCACCGATGGCGCGGAATCGAGGGTCTTGTTATTTTTATTCTCTGTGATGCTTATTGCGGCCATATAGAGCTTTCGGATACTCTCTTTCAAAGAGTGAAAATACACTTTTGTACGTAAAAATCAATGGCAATAAACTACACGCTATCGATTTATGCCTCAATCATTGTAATACAAAACTGAAACCCAAAGGTTAGGAGCGCGAAAAAAGGAAAGTATTAAATGAAACTGAGAAACTGAAAGTTAAAAGCAAGGTTGGAACTTAAAACTGCCACTTTGGCTAACACTTTTGAAATTTTATATCGTGGTATATCGGGGCACAAGGAGGATTAAAGAGAAACTTGTAACATTTCGAGGGATAAATCATTACTCTGATGCCGCGCGGAGTGGCCGCACGGTTTAGGGCGTCATGTCACGGACTGCGCGGCCCCTCCCGCCGGAGGTTCGAGTCCTCCCTCGGGCATAGGTCTGCGCATTTTTCTTCGTATAAGTTAATTTAAGTAGTGTGTAAGTCTAGGGAACGATGACCTAAGCAGTTTGGTCCTTTGGAAATTCATACACATTTTTTGCATTACTTTGATAATAGTGCCAGAACAATGCGTAAATTGTCAAATTATGTTGTTGTTGTTGTCTTCAGTCCTGAGACTGGTTTGCTGCAGCTCTCCATGCTACTCTGTCCTGTGCAAGCTTCTTCATCTCCCAGTACTTACTGCAACCTACATTCTTCTGACTCTGCTTAGTGTATTCATCTCTTGGTGTCACTCTACGATTTTTACCCTCCACGCTGCCCTCCAATGCTAAATTTGTGATCCCTTGATGCCTCAGAACATGTCCTACCAACCGGTTCCTTCTTCTTGTCAAGTTGTGCCACAAACTCCTCTTCTCCCCAATTCTGTTCAGTACCTCCTCATTAGTTATGTGATCTACCCATTTAATCTTCAGCGTTCTTCTGTAGCACCACATTTCGAAAGCTTCTATTCTCTTCTTGTCAAATGATAAAGGCAGGTTATTCCACTGCAACGATGAGGACTTTATATGAATTTGTTATATAAGGCAGAACAGTTAGTATTCGTGGTGCAGCGGTGCTGTATTTGACGGAAGTTTTACGTGAGTATATATAATGGCAAGCACTTACTATCACATGTTCTCTCTTTTCCTTTCGCAATCAGAAACATTGTCACGCCTCCGAGAGGCAGGCAGAATTTGCTCAAGCGCTTTCAAAGAGATGCAGCGTCAGCAGCAGACTGGTACTGCTCCTCCTTGGAATGTATCAGTTTTTTTTTCTTTCGTTTCCCTCTATTTTTTCGTTTCATAGTAGTAGTCAACTTGCAAGGAGGCGCTTATCGTTTGCGACGATTACGCAGCACTTTGTACACGATGTCTTCCTCCGTACATGTCGGTATGTTTACTTCTCTACTTTTCTCCTTCCCCTTTCCCCCCTTACATACTCCCTCCCTCCCCCCTCCCATCGTTTCCCCACTCTCTCTCCCCTTCCTTCCCCCACTCTCTCTCTCCCTATCCCACTCTCTCTTTCCCTCCCCCTTCTCTCTCTCCGTGTGTATGCTTTTCAGAGGGGGACAGAGAAGGGAATGACTGTGTTGGTGTGATGAGAGAGGAAGAGGGGCGAGATTCCAGAGCGCGCGTGGGTCTAGCGCGGGGAGTTCAGCAACCGCTGAGGCGCATCGCCTGCCAACTGCCTTAAAGTGACGAGATCCTCTGATAGGACGACAGCCGCGCGGCGCGGACTTCGCTAAAAAAGCGGAAAACAGCCTTATCTGCTCCTCCATCTTTCAGACAGTACGGGAAGCGTCCTGAAATGACCAGTCGACCATTCTCTTAACATCGGAGGCGACCTGAGATAAATTTAATTTTCTCTAACTTTTGTCTATATCGCTTTTCCGACTATCTATTTTTTTCTCTCTTGTAAATGGGTTGGACTAGCTTTTACACCAGCTTTAGTGTCCACCATCTGTTGCTTCTTTACGTGTCTTCCTTTCAACTGTATAGTGATTTTTTTTATTGTGAGATCATTACTCATTGTAGCAATCTTGTAATATTCCTGTCTTCGTTCTGAAGACACTCTGATACTTGAAACTTCCTGGCATATTAAAACTGTGTGCCGGACCGAGACTCGAACTCGGGACCTTTCCCTTTCGCCAGTCTCGGTCCGGCACACAGTTTTAATCTGCCAGGAAGTTTCATATCAGCGCACACTCCGCTGCAGAGTGATAATCTCATTCTGGACTCTGATACTTGTTGTGACCAAAATTTATCATTACATTTAGCCTTTTGTCAATCCCAAACCACTCATCAGTTTTCATAGATTTTCTTCTGCTGGGTTTCCTATGAATCAGCATTTTTGTTGTATTGCTTCTAAACTCTGCAGTGTGACTAACTGTGCGACATGATCTTACAATGCACTTATGTACGTTTGTTTAGTCACAGTGCGTTGTATATAAAAAAGTTGCCGATGAGTTCCTACTGCGTTTTTGAGAAGGGGAATTCACCACTAGTACTAAATTATGAGTAGCTAGGTGCCTACCTAGATCATAGACTGGGCATACTGCTTTAGAGAAGGGAACAATGGTCATCTTGTGATTGAAAATATTTAAGTATAGAGTTTCAACTGTAATTTCGTTTCTGCATTTGTAATACCCACCTTTCTCTGTCTTTTTAAGCGTATCATCTGATGATGACATGGTAAAAAGTCGAAACCGATCTTTATATCGGAAATATATAATAAAACGAACTCTGGACTACTTTTTATATCGAAACCCGCAGCTGCATGAAGATTGCTAACGATTCCCTGACATCGCATTAGGTGATATCGCACAGTACCAAATGAATTTTCTGTCAGTCATCCTCTTTTCGAAAACTGATTATTGTCTCATTGAAGAAAATTTTGCTGCCTTTTATCATTACTGACTGTCTTCCACTTTTGCTTTTGCCTCTGTTATGTGCAGTTACTTTTGTTTTCGACCCTAAATTAGCTGTTTCCCTATATGAGCGATCCAGTCACAGCATTTGTGTCCACGTGCAATGTATAATATGGGTAATTTTCCGTATTTGTCCTTTCATTTGTTTCTAATAGAATTAAGATAGGCCATTTACGAGACTGCTAGTAACATTTTACTTGTTTACAGTTATGTTAAAGAGGAAAATAATTTGCTTTAGCCTTTCGTAAGGTTACGTTCGTCTCATCAGATAATTCTACAAAAAATGAGCACTGGAAACTCTGGAAAGGAGAATGGGTAACGATCGAATCCGGTCTGACTTCCCCTGTCTCCAAGTGAGGCATACGCATTGATATCACCTCATTTTATCCGCCGAAATGATAGAAAGAGGCTTCCACATTCCAAGAAGATTCTGGCGTCATTATTTCTTCCAATATACATCGCGCGAATGTGCAATGATGAGAAATTCATAGAAATTAGATTTCACAATACCAACGCCTTCAAATGAAAGTACGTTCATATAGTTCGTGAAACGAAATTTGTAACTGGACTGATCTTAGCAGCGTGGAGCAGATTGCTCTTGAGGAGAACTATTGGTACAAGTAGAAGTATCTTCAGGCGTGCCTCAAGTAAATGTATTGGGAACTTTGCTGTCCATGTTGTGCTTTAATCAGCTGGTAGACAGCGTTAGTAGTAACCTCACACTTTTTGCAGGTGATTCAATTATCGATAACGAAGACTGTCTCGAAAAAGCTGCAATCTCATCTTCATCTTCATAAGGTTTCAAAAGATGAAAAGATTGGTAACTCGCTTCATATGTTCAGAAATGTAAAATTATTCACTTAACAGAATCAAAAAGTGTAGTATCCAGTGACTGCTGCATCAATGAATCACACCTGGGATCAATAAATTCATACTAAAACGTTGGTGTAACAGTTTGTAGGGATATGAAATGGAATACTTACATATACTCAGTCGTATGTAAAGCAGGTGGCAGGCTCGGTAAATTGATAGGATACTGGAAAAATGCAATTAGCTTGCAAAGGATGTTGGGTAACCTTACAAGACACTCGTGCCACCCGTCATAGTATTTTAGTCAAGAGTGTGGGACTCATATCAAAAGGATTAACAGAGGATGTTGAATATATAGAAATAAGGGCAATGCGTATGGTCAATTTTTTTAACTCAATGGAAACCATTACGGAAATGCTGAGAAATTTGAACATGGAGACGCTTGCAGACAAGCAGATAGTCACGGACTGTCCTGCATAAGCCTACAGCCTACATAAAAATACATCCAGAAGCAGCACTCCATTATATATCGCTCTCGTAGGGTGAGCAAAGAGAAGATTAGACTAATCACATAGCGCACAGAGGCATTGTAACAATCATTCTTCCCGCGCTCCATACGCGAACGGAACGGAACGAATCCCTAATATGTTGAATGGAGTGACCACTTTGGAGCGATTCTCCAGCGTGGCTGCTGTCGGTTGCACGTTTCACAGTCAGTTGAGGATGATTCAGCGAGAGCGGCCTACGTATACAGGCGTAGAGGAAATCACTGTTCCCAAGCATCAACTGAAGATGTAAGACGAAGAAATCCAAGAAATGCCATGTTTCATATCATTTACAATACTCGCCGAGTATAGATATCGATGTCTTAAGCGCTGAGGCATTTGGAAAACTATCTGCAGTCATTGCTTAGCCTACCGTTACCTAGTCTCGCCAGACTACTGACAAAATAAAATCAGTCGTCAGCTGCACAACTGAAATATGATATTGTTCTTAACTGTTTTCGACAGATTAATCTGCCGCCAACTGGAAATTTAGCACTGGATATATCAAATAAGGGTCGAACAACTAGGGAATCAAACTTCCTGGCAGATTAAAACTGTGTGCCGGACCGAGACTCGAACTCGGGACCTTTGCCTTTCGCGGGCAAGTGCTCTACCATTTGAGCTACCCAAGCACGACTCTCTCCCCGTCCTCACAGCCTTACTTCCGCCAGTACCTCGTCTCCTACCTTCCACTGCCCGCGAAAGGCAAAGGTCCCGAGTTCGAGTCTTGGTCCGGTACACAGTTTTAATCTGCCAGAAAGTTTCATATCAGCGCACACTCCACTCCAGAGTGAAAATCTCATTCTGTAAAAATCCCCTAGGCTGTGGCTAAGCCATGTCTCCGCAATATCCTTTCTTTCAGGAGTGCTAGTCCTGCATGGTTCGCAGGAGAGCTTCTGTAAAGTTTGGAAGGTAGGAGACGAGTTACTGGCGGAAGTAAGGCTGTGAGGACGGGGTGTGAGTCGTGCTTGGGTAGCTCGGTTGGTAGAGCACTTGCCCGCGAAAGTCAAAGGTCCCGAGTTCGAGTCTCGGTCCGGCATACAGTTTTAGCCTGCCAGGAAGTTTCATATCAGCGCACACTCCGCTGCAGAGTGAAAATCTCATTCTGGAAACTAGGGATTCCTTCCTTCATAAACGATAATAACACGACGTATCGCAAAACGTACATAGTGTATGTAAAAATTGCCGCTATTGACTGATAACTAGAGTAAATTAATATCTCTTGTCATATAAAGAGTAAAGTCTTCCAAAAATGACAGATTGATCTGTCGAAACCGGTTAAATTCAGTAAAATATTTCAGTTGTGCAGTTGGCCACTGATTTTGTTTTGAAAGAGTATTACCACAGTTACTGGAAAAATGAGAGCTATCAAGAAAATCCTCTGACTACTATTTGAAAAATAATAGTTGTTCACGTCGGCGACAGGAGGAGTCGCTACGAATAGTTTCACATCACACTTTGCAAAGGAAGTCGCTAATAGAGACGAGGAACGTAGTCATAAAGACAAGCAGCGTGTTCTAGTGTGTCGGATGCGGCGTTGCGCGCAGGTCGCGCGGGAACAAAGGCAGCGACCTATCACGTTCGCACGCGGCGGTAGGCGCGGCCGCTGCATTGTCGCCGGAATACACGCGCACACGCCTCGCACACAAAAGAGTCGGCGGCGCAGGCGCGCCCAGCGTGGATGCTCCTGCTGGTTGCAGCCTGCTCGCCTCTGGCGGCCGCACTCCACCATCCACCCCCTCCCCCCATCCGTGGAATCTGGAGTACAGAGCTTTTTTTTCCATTACGGAATTCTCATACACCAAGGATAACTATCAATTCTCTGGGATATAATAATTTTTTTTTTCCGCTTGGAAAAGTTAGTTCACGCGGCACGACACATCTCGAAACTAATCAGCTCAATAACATAAAAAATGGCAATTTTAGAGCTTTGCCTCTCCCCCTTCCCTCTTACCCTGGATAAATTTCTATACACTCTGTGTAACATCACAGTCTAACATACAACTTCGCGACGCTCATTGCTGAGATAACTCTCAGCCTCTGACAGCTAAAATGACACTAGCGCCCCAAGCGCCGAGAAACACTGCTATCTCTTAGTGTCATATGTGCTGTAAGAGTAATGTTTGTTTTTAATTTTTTTATACATAATTTGCCAACGGCATTGCCTCAGTGGTAACACCGGTTCCCGTCAGATCACCGAAGTTAAGCGCTGTCTGGTTTGGCTAACAATTGCTGGGTGCCGTTGGCGAGCGGGATGCACTCAGCTTTTGCGAGGCCAGGTGAGGAGATGCTTGATTCAGAATTGGCGGCACCGGTCTGACACCGGCAGGCAGAGCAGTGTGCTGACCACATGCCCCTCCAAATCCACAACTGGTGACACCTAAGGGATGAGGCTGACACAGCGGCCGGTCGTACCCTTTTTTGGGCGTTCAAGGCCTATTCGAACGGAATACATAATTTACGAAATAGTTATTATATTATTGGCTACCTAAGACTCGTTAGTAAAATCTCAAAAGAAAAGAATGGTCGCGTAACAAATGTAAAGGCATTCTAAACTTATAATTGAAATGACGGACTACAGTATATTCGTGAAGGAATGTTTTAGAATGTATTTTCGTCTTTCTATCGTGCCGCACGTATTGCTTTCAATCAAAAATTGCTCTAAGCACTTTGGGACTTAACATCTGAAGTTATCAGTCCCATAGACTTAGAACTACTTAAACCTAACTAACCTAAGGACATCACACACATCCATGCCCGAGGCAGGATATGAACCAGTGACCGTAGCAGCAGCGCGGTTCCGGACTGAAGCGCCTAGAACCGCTCGGCCCAGCGGCCGGCCTGCTTTGAATCCAATCTTAATTTCGCTTAACAATAAGTCATGAAGGTCTTTGTTTTTGCTTTTTTGTTGTTTTTTTTTGAAGAAACTGGTTCCAATATCTTTCTAAAAGTACTTGTCTTTTTTCATTTGGTTTCTACGATATTTCTGTGGATGTCTGTACCTATTATGATAGGCACTTACCTTGTCATGTAACTTCACGGAGTCTGATTGTTAACACTTTCTTACACTTCACTGCTTCACTCGATTTTCGAACTCTCGAATAATTTTATTTATTCTAATTACTTAATTGTCAAAACACGTCTACTTTTTTGTGTACTTGGTGTTTCTGGGTCCGATGTTGCAAGATTTGTGGAAATATTACGTGGAACTTTCCTTCTCAACAATTGTGATGCCGTTTATAAACTGGTTTGGTTCGAACTGTAGCGAACGAAACTTCACTTTGTTTTTATGGGTATAGGAGGCCTTTCTACACAAGAACTTGTCTTCTACTGTTTATTAGCCATTTCGTCCTCCAAAAAAGAAACTTTACTTTTCACCGAAAGTTTGCAGTTTGCTATAAAATCGTAATCCTAAGGAAACTTGAAGAATGAGAAATGCTGTTTCTTTTTCGTCATTGCTATAATTTATTGCACTATATACGCTCTCTTTTGTAAAAACCATGTTACTAATTGATATAGAAGATGGTACGTGCGTTTGTCGCCTATCTTATTCAACAGTGCGGCGTTGCTGAGCAGGAGGGTTAAGGACTGTATTCCTGAGACTGTGGTACCATGCTCTCCTGATAGGGAATCTTGCAGCCGATAGTAGCCATGTTCACGCTTACGCCAACTGCTCATACCGTCAACGACTTCCGAATGGTGTCATGTTTTCTTTCTAGTTATTTTGGTGTTTATATTTCCCATTTCGAAAACTGACTGGCCGAATGCAGACTTACGGTGTGTCTTTTGAAAACAATTAGAAACGTAAAACTATTTTTTAATGTCGAAAATAAACACTGATGGTTAAACGCTGGTGGCGCGCATTTTTTCTATGACTTGAGTTTCTCGTGAGGCTTCTCACACGGAGTGTGACAGATTAGCATGTACAAATAGTGTGAGACTTGTGTATGCGGAGAAATACTATGAGATGACGTGTAACTTTTCGGTGAGGGTATGGTTTTTCTGTTCATATTATGTGGAAGATCTTAGCATCGATGCCTACTTAATACCTGCAACAAGTGATAACTAGGGGATTGCATCTCCCCACGATTCTCCACACGTACAAAACCTTGTTTCGACATACCTTCACCTATGCCAACGTCGTCTGGGCGTCAGCATAGTCCAGTTTCTATCAGTCCCTCGAAGTCCTCGAACGTCATGCACTCCATCTTGCTTATTGCTTCCCCTTACCCTCCCTTACCCGACTCTTACACCTCTTAAATTTCCCCTCCTTCCTCTTCCACTTAGAATAACTACGTGTATCTTATACAACTCCCAAACTTGACCCCAACTACTCCTAACTGCAAAACCAGGCAGGCTGCCGAGCCAATATTAGTGCATCACATCGCTCCTACATCTACACGCTTTCCACTTTGTCCTCCAACGCAACTTTCAAGCCCATCCTCTTAGAAATTAAAAGCCGCCCTGACATTCATTCTTCCTAACCTCTTCCTCTGTGTACCTCTAAAATTAAGACTCCCCTTCTTCTTCCTCCTCCTACATTTTTCCCTTCTTCATAACTATTACCTGACAACCATTATAGGTACCTCTGTCTTAGTCCTATGTCTCCTTCGCATCCCGAGATATCATGCCACCACGTAAACTTCCGCAACACGTCTCAGAGTACCGCTTATCCTTCTTAATACGACGTGGTTCTCTCGTGCGGCATGTCCTAAAATTTGGTGCAGTGAAGAGCATCATCTTAATTGTAGAGACCATCATCTGTCCCAATTTTAACAACACCAGTAAATAAAGTCCTTTTTAATAATTAAAACAGTTAAGTAAATGTCTTAACCGCTGAAATATTTTTAAGTTCAAAATGGTTCAAATGGCTCTGAGCACTATGGGACTTAACATCTATGGTCATCAGTCCCCTAGAACTTAGAACTACTTAAACCTAACTAACCTAAGGACAGCACACAACACCCAGCCATCACGAGGCAGAGAAAATCCCTGAGCCCGCCGGGAATCGAACCCGGGAACCCGGGCGTGGGAAGCGAGAACGCTACCGCACGACCACGAGATGCGGGCTAATTCATTTGCCTCCTGTGAGGATCGAACTCACGACCTATTTTTAAGTATTAGTGTCTTTGCTGTAGTACTAGGTCCATTGTTTTCATGTTTTGGCAGATTTATTTTAACTTCGTGGCAGGATGGCCTTCAGTCTTTACACATGTCAGTTAACGTACGAGATGAGATGGTATGCGCCAACTATCTGAGAATCGTATAACTTTGTCCAGTGTGTTATCATATTTTAACTGATAACTGGTGTATCGCATTATCTGAAGCGGAGACTAGAGACCAGATCAGCGTTTGCCTTAAAGTAGAGTGGAAAACCTCCTAAAAACCACTAACAGGTGGGCATGTGTACCAGGCCAACGCTCGTTAATCCGCATCGCGGATTCGATCTACTTCTGGCTCATCTCCCTGGGTCGCAAGCTGGTGTGCTGTGCGTTACGCTATACGAGCACGTCGAGTCAGTAATGTAACCGGAAAGAAAAACAGACAGATAATAGTAAATTTCTCATACAGTCGCCGACCAACACTATATAACGTGACAAGAGAGACAGTACTGTGTAGTCGATCGAATTAGCAAACGATTGGCGACATTTGCTGTGTCCAGAAAACGGTTAATAATGCGGTTTAAGACCAACGTTTGGCACAGACTGTGTAGGCAGCGGTTGTTAACAAGGCAATTGATAGGTTGGCGGTTTCTTGTGCTTCTGTAGTGTCTTCTTAACGTATGATCTTCGTAAACAGGTCACCTGCTTATAGAAAATTGTCCCTGCCTCAAACAATTAGTGTACGCCTATAGAAATGATGGGGTGGCAGTTTTTTCAGTGAAAAGGTGTACTGGAGTTGTAGATTGTAGACGAATCTTTGATAGGCGACGTAAAACTAGCAGAAAGCGGGCGAATATTTTTGTCTGTTGGTAAACAGGACATATAATTTAAACTACAGTATAGATATAAATGGAATGTAACACACTTGGTTCGGCATTATCCGTCGTTATTAATCAAAGGCGCTGATATTGTTGAGCGATATCGTATGCAGTTGCGGGTGATCAGTAGCATTCTGCGTAAAGCGCGTTGTGTATGGAGCCTTATCGCGTCGCACGCTAAGTAGGTCAGGCTGAACGTTTAACGATGCGGAGAAGGTAAAGGAAAAACGACTTTGTTTACCGCTGCAGTCGTAACGCAGACACGTTGTCCGAGGAGTCGAGTTTATCGCCTGTACCTGGGAGGCGCGGTTGTTGCTGGTGTAACGTGCCGCTCGAGTCAGTACCCGGTGCTAAAAGTGCTACGCTGTCGGCTGAGTAAACAACAGACGGCCTAAAATACAGCCAGAGGTGTCGGGAACAGCTCCTGGAGGAGATGACACATCGCTACGCATTACTGCTGAGTAACTAGTGTACTCTGGCGAGTAGAGCGTCATCATGATTCCCGCACCTCCAAACTGGAGGTCTAACCACTGCCAGTAAATCGTATCTCGGTACAAAATATCATCAGGAATTTGGGGTATTTCCAACGTTGCTTCTGTTCACGCTTCCAAGTTTAGGTCCAAAAGTTGGGCACAGATCATAAATCACAATTTCCTTAAAAATTTGAAGGCTCCTCGCAACTACAATATTATAGATTGCAGAATTTATTCCAAATATTCCGCTTCACAAGTCCGTAATGTAATAGCTGATGGCTAGGTTGCTAGCTGGAACCCATCGCTGAAGGTACAATTGTTTCTTCGTTTCAGTTTTTCCATCTTCTTCCTTCTTTTCCTCTGTTTCTGCGTAATAACTGGCCAATGGTAAACGGAAGATTATCTTCACTTCCTACCAGAAGGAAAGGCTAATTGGTAGGGAAAGATCGCCGAGAAAGAAGAGGAAGATTTTGTTTAACGAGCTGGTCATTAAAGACAGAGCACAAGTCTGGACAGATAAGACCAGGATACAGTGTCGCTCTTGGCTGTCACCTTAAAGGAAGACACGGAAAATCTAAATTTTATTGGCTGGATAGACGCGAACTTCACTCTATATTTACACATACAGTGTGAACAACGAATCTGCTGACAAAATTTCGGAGGTTTTAGAGGGAGACCTTCTGAGTATTTTGGCATAAGGAACTCGTGGTCTTCGGTGGCTCGTTATTGAGTAACGACGTAATTATTATTTATTGAGTTTGCCACTCCACTTACCGTTATTTGTGGACAAACAACCTTCAGAACAGTGAAAAAGTCTGTAATACAACACGAAAGACAGAATAATCCAACAACCCAAAAGAGATGCAAAAATAGAGTGATTGGGTTCATAGCGTCGATGTGCCGTTCTTGCATTGCGTTCAGTGGACCCAGCAATAAACCTATCCGTGCTGCTGTGTATCACTGTTAACGAAAACCTAACTTAGCCGTAAAAAAAAAAAAAAAAAAAAAAAAAAAAAAGAGTAAGGCGGCCTTTACTGTTATCAACGAGGAATACCATGTGTGAGTGGAGCAACAGTTACTAAACAAATGCTGTTATCAACAAGAAATACTTTTTGTAAATGGAGCAACAGTTTCTAACAAATGCTCACGGTCGATATCTGCAGTGGTATGCAGATATTCTCAGTGCAATACAGATACGAAGATGAATGAGGACAAGAAATCAAACGAAATGCAATTAGTCTGCAACGAGCCACGGAAACCGAGGGTTGCTTGTATCACAGTAGTTAGTGAACATCCATAAATGAGCTGTGAACTTTTTTCGGTGGAGCTATGGTTCACGCGGTATACTTCGCAGGCAGAGCGGAGGGAACATTGTGTCAATATTATAGATTTTCCGTCCGATACCTTTCGCATATTGAGTGTGAGAAAAATGACTTATTCTCAGAATCGCTTTGGGAAATACACGATGGTGGCGGCATAATAGTCGTGCAGGTTTTTTTTTTTCGAATGCAGGATCTCTAAATTTATCTAGCATGTTTTTAGGAAAAATAAAATAATTGTCGTGTGACTAGGGCCTCCTGTCGTGTAGACCGTTCGCCGATTTGACGCCACTTCGGTGACTTGCGCGGCGACGGGGATGAAATGATGATGATTAGGACAACACAACACCACGTCTCTGAGCTGAGAAAATCTCCGACCCAGCCGGGAATCGAACCCGGGCCCATAGGATTGACCTGTCGCGCTGACCACCCAGCTACCGGAGGCGGACATGATTTCAGGTGAACTACGTCTTTCTTCCAACGATTCCCAATTAAGTTCCCCGGGCGTTCTTTCGTATATGGAAAACCAAGCTGTCACGATTCTAGCGGCGGGTCTCTGAATCCATTCGATGTCTGTTGTCTTGCCCATTTGATAAGGGCTGCAAAGACTAGGACAATACTCTAGAATTGGTCGCACTAGCGTCTTGTATCCGATTTCCTTTAAAAATGCTTTGCATTTTCCGACGACCCTTGCAACAAATCTAGGTCTCACATTCACCTTCCCTAATAATGTTCCGTTTTCGGTACGTTCCACACCTTTCCTTAGTAACCCTAAATATTCACAAAATGTGACGTGCTCAAGGCGTTCATCACTAGTCTTGTAATAGGTTACTACCCCACTCTTTCTCTTTGTTAGGCACTGTATTACGTCTATCCACATTTAAAGAGAGCTAGATTTAATTTCAAGCATCGTTTGTATGTAATGAGAACAGCAGAGGCCCTATAACGCTTGCTTGGAGCACACCCAATGTCACTTTGGTTTCTGCGGAACTCCACGTGAATGAAACTCATATGCGACAATAATTGCTCAACGTCCCTCTGTAAGGTTACTGCCGGCCGCGGTGGCCGTACGGTTCTGGCGCTGCAGTCCGGAACCGCGGTACTGCTACGGTCGCAGGTTCGAATCCTGCCTCGGGCATGGGTGTGTGTGATGTCCTTAAGTTAGTTAGGTTTAAGCAGTTCTAAGTTCTAGGGGACTTATGACCTAAGATGTTGAGTCCCATAGTGCTCAGAGCCGAGCCATTTGAACCATTTGAATCTGTAAGGTTACTAAAAACGTAGATTAAAAATTTTGAACGGGATCCGCCTACATACAGACATATTTTGATTGTACATGGTTCCCACCACTCTCCATCAAAGTGACCGCGATACGTCGTCATTCAACTACTGTGTGACTGCAGTAGCAGATAGTAATGTTCCTGAGGAAAGAGCATCACTGCAGCACCCGACAAAAGCTAGAAGACTGAAATGTCCCCTTTTGAAAAATTATACATGACTGTGCTTAAACCGACACACAATATTTTTTTAGCGCAACGCAATCTGACTTTCAGAAATCCCTACAAAAGAATTGCCCTGACTAACATTAACCTATACCTTTCACAAATCACTTACCTCACAGAAATCTTCGTTACTCAAGCTACTGCAATACAGCGAGCGCCACTACTGTCAGCTAAATAAAAGATTCAAACTACGGAAGGCACTAACTACTGATAGGCATAGTTAGCAAATGAAAGATTTTAATAGAGAACAAACAATGTATTTACCTTAATAGTGTTGAAAAATCATAATATGTATAGCAGTTCATGACATCCAGTCTTACAAATTTCAAAACTCCACCATCTCTCTCCCCACATCCACCACTGCTGGCGGCTCACCACCAACTGCGCAATGCTACGCGCTGTTCACATCCAGCTGCCCAACACTACAATGGCAGACAACAATGCAAACTAGCCACAGACTGCACGCAGCACAGCCAGTGATTTTCATACAGAGCACTACGTAACGTTGCCAATAAGAAAACATAAACAGCCTACTTACAAGACAGCATGTTGGTTCTCTCACGCTTGTCTACTGCATTCACTGTCTATAAAAATCTTCACCTATCCCACAGCACGCACAGCTTCAGCTGTTCTCTGTATTTCGTTCATATGGTAAGCTCATCAATCAAAGTTAAAATTTCTAGACTCATGACCACCTTCTAGACTCGTGACCACCTAATACTTCGAGCTAAGTCGGATATAATCAACACTTTGAATGCTGTTTTGTTATGCACGTAATAGCCGGCGGCGTAGTAATCTTAAAGGGGAAGGAATCGATGTAACGCAGCGCTGACAGCATTAACATTTTAATTGACCTAACGGTTGTTGTCTGTTCCTTAGGACCTTCGTAGTACATCCGTTACTTTACACAACATGCTAGCGGTGATCCATACCAATGAGACCACACCTACAACGGGCTTGGTGTACTGAGTAATACATGTGCAGTCAACGGCCTCATTGCAACTAAATCCCACTTGTGCTTCAATGGCTGCTTAAGCACAAATCCCTTTTATGTTCTCTGGAATGTAAAAAGGCGTTAAGTTGTTGATCTCTTCTTCATCGTCATCATAATAACAATAATCTTTAGCCATTTATCATCCCATGCTGGTTAAAGCCTCTTCCACACTTCTCCATACATCTCAATCTTAAGCTTTTCGAATTCAAGTTTCTCTAATTGTTTGGTAGGTGCTAATCCATCTCCCATTAGATCTTCCTGTAGGCCTCTTCTTACCACGATAAATTCGAAATAGTACCTCTTAAGTCTATTTCCCATAGTAGTTCCTGACAGTATCACGTCATCAACTTCTGTCTTTTCTCCTATTCATTTGTTTGTTTTTCTGTACCTTGTTGTTACACTGTACCCGCATAGTATCGGTGTTCGTTTGCGCATTTAACTTAGACTCTTCACTTCCATGAGTTGTACTGGCAGTGCGAGCGTTGATCGAAGAACATTTAACTATAAGCATTCCTTTTTTACGTATACCAATGTCCAAATTGCTTAGCCAGGTTTCTGAGAGTAAAGTGAAATGGAAACAAACCATCTCGAAAGTACTTTGCAGTTTTTTGTTAGTGATGCTGATTCAAGCAGTAATGCAAACGAATAATTATTATTATATTGTGATGTTTTATATATTTTATTGTTATTTTTATTATACCCTAATCAGTTCCACTTTAAAAATGTTGGTGACAACAAATTATATTTTCCCGGAGCTGACGGTTAGGGAACAGTAACAAATTGTGACTTCCCAACTCTACCCCCACAACTCGAAGAACTGAGTCCTCGATCTGCTCCTATTGCCGTATGCCCTGGTTACAGATTTTCCATTCAAACCGCAGTGAGATTTACTTCTTCCTAAAGCATTCAGTTTCCCAAATGAACTCCACCGCCTCACTGTTTCTAGTTGTCCTAAATAGAAACATTTGTCATCTGTTTCTATAACTTTATCATTAATCTTTACAGTTTCGCTTTCTGCGTACTGATCGTACATCATTTTCGTCTGTCATACGTGCTTTGTTCAGTTTATCCATCCATTTCTTAAGGTCATGTGGAAATTAAAGGGGTTTTAGATAAGATCGGTTTGTGTGTATTTTTCTTCATTTCAGATTAACGATTTGAATGAATTTTGAGTTTTTCAGTCATTTGGTGAAATCGCGTGGAAGCAGTATCGTTT
The DNA here is from genome assembly GCF_021461395.2 of Schistocerca americana. NCBI lineage: Eukaryota > Metazoa > Arthropoda > Insecta > Orthoptera > Acrididae > Schistocerca > Schistocerca americana. Next base: position 484,709,347 of record NC_060123.1, read on the forward strand.
TGTATGCAGGGTGCTTGACTATTATTACTACAATGGAAAGAGGCAGATAGAGGACAGTGAAAGACATGTCCGAAAGAACAGACCATGTCCATATATGTATATAGGTCTGACAATACCGGCCATGACCTCCTTCTTCCGTGCAAATGCACACATATTACCCGAACTCATACGGGACTTGGTAAGAATGTCTTCCACGAGCAATGAGTGTGTTGGGCAGGGACACTACGAATGTAGTGTGTGAAAATATAAAGTGAGAATGTGGGTCTCGCGGGAGGTGTGCGTGAGTTAGTCCCTGCAGTCGCACTATCCTCTGTGCCCTCAGTGGCACAAATGGATAGTGCTTTTTGCCATGTAATCAGGAGAGCCCGGGTTCGAGTCCCGCGCGGGGCACACATTTTCACCTGTCCCCGTTGATATGTATTAACGCCTGTCAGCAGCTGAAGGTATTATATATAATTCTAATTTCGTTCTAGACGGCTGTAGGTCTGTTCTTTCGGACATGTTCAAGAAACAAATGTCAGTAGATGCGAATACTTGGTTCTCACTTATCGTTTTCGCTTATGCTTTTTGTCTATGTGGCTTGTTGGGTAGAACGAAAAACTCAGCCAAAGCATATACTTCTCTTTGTTACAACCGTCACTGCACTCCAAGACTGTTCCCAATGAAAAGATAAATAGCATCATCAGTCCGATCCTATCAAAACCTGCACTGCTTGTGCCGACCAGGATACGGAAAGTAGTAACTCAACAAATACGACAAAGACACAATTTTCACAAGTTTAGGATTCTGCCACATTCTTAAATGTTACATCTAGATCTTTTTAATGAAGTAGAACTATTCTGTTGCACTCAAAAGGGAAAATACTGCACGATGTGTGTGTGGCGCATGAATACAATCACACCTACAATGCCCAAGAGTTCGGCGCTTCCGGTGGAGACAACTGACATGCGCAAACTAATACCTTTCAGCTTTCTGTAGAGCCTCTGGGGGTGCCGTATGCTATAAGTTAAAGATACTTATGTTATGAAGGGCATCCAGCGATAACGTTAAAATATACAGGGTGTTACAAAAAGGTACGGCCAAACTTTCAGGAAACATTCCTCACACACAAATAAAGAAAAGATGTTATGTGGACATGTGTCCGGAAACGCTTAATTTCCATGTTAGGGCTCATTTTAGTTTCGTCAGTATGTACAGTACTTCCTCGATTAACCGCCAGTTGGCCCAATTGAAGGAAGGTAGTGTGGACTTCGGTGCCTGTGTTGACATGCGACTCATTGCTCTACAGTACTAGCATCAAGCACATCAGTACGTAGCATCAACAAGTTAGTGTTCATCACGAACGTGGTTTTGCAGTCAGTGCAATGTTTGCAAATACGGAGTTGGCCGATGCCCATTCGATGTATGGGGCAATAACCGTGGCGCGGTACGTTTTTATCGAGGCAGATTTCCAGAACGAAGGTGTCCCGACAGGAAGACGTTCGAAGCAATTGATCGGCGTCTTAGGGAGCACGGAACATTCCAGCCTATGACTCGCGACTGGGAAAGACCTAGAACGACGAGGACACCTGCAATGGACGAGGCAATTTTTCGTGCAGTTGACGATAACCCTAATGTCAGCCTTAGAGAAGTTGCTGCTGTACAAGGTAACGTTGACCACGTCACTGTATGGAGAGTGCTACGGGAGAACCATGTACAGCGCGTGCAGGCACTATCAGCAGCTGATTGGCCTCCACGGGTACACTTCTGCGAATGGTTCATCCAACAATGTGTCAATCCTCATTTCAGTGCAAATGTTCTCTTTACGGATGAGGTTTCATTCCAACGTGATCAAATTGTAAATTTTCACAATCAACATGTGTGGGCTGACGAGAATCCGCACGCAATTGTGCAATTACGTCATCAACACATATTTTATGTGAACGTTTGGGCAGGCATTGTTGGTGATGTCTTGATTGGGCCCCCATGTTCTTCCACCTACGTTCAATCGAGCACGTTATCATGATTTCATACGGGATACTCTACCTGTGCTGCTAGAAAATGTGCCTTTACAAGTACGACACAACATGTGGTTCATGCACGATGGAGCTCCTGCACATTTCAGTCGAAGTGTTCGTACGCTTCTCAGCAACAGATTCGGAGACCGATGGATTGGTAGAGGCGGACCAATTCCATGGCCTCCACGCTCTCCTGACCTCAACCCTCTTGACTTTCATTTATGGGGGCATTTGAAAGCTCTTGTCTACGCAACCCCGGTACCAAATGTAGAGACTCTTCGTGCTCGTATTGTGGACGGCTGGGATACAATACGCCATTCTCCAGGGCTGCATCAGCGCATCAGGGATTTCATGCGACGGAGGGTGGATGCATGTATCCTCGCTAACGGAGGACGTTTTGAACATTTCCTGTAACAAAGTGTTTGAAGTCACGCTGGTACGTTCTGTTGCTGTGTGTTTCCATTCCATTATTAATGTGATTTTAAGAGAAGTAATAAAATGAGCTCTAACATGGAAAGTAATCGTTTCCGGACACTTGTCCACACAACATATTTTCTTTCTTTGTGTGTGAGGAATGTTTCCTGAAAGTTTGGCTGCACCTTTTTGTAACACCCTGTAGTGAATTAGCCAAACCATGGAAAACGGTGAACATCGTACGACGGGGTAATCACTAGGAAACAGACGGAGTGACTGAAAGATGTGCCACAAATAGACGCTGATATTGAGATACTGCTAGAGGGAGTCTAGTTAGGGGGGAGGGTGACGCAAGGAGCTGGCCGGTGCGTGGACGGCGCCACTTGGCGTCGGTCAACGGCGCTCGCTTTACGGCCGGCGCCGCCCACCGCGGCCGCTGCCCAGCCGTCACCGCAAACGACATAATCGCGCGGCCAGCCTACGGCGCCGAGGAAGTGGCGAATTTGAGGCCCACGCGGGGCGGGACCGGCGCCCGCCTGTCAGCAGCCCCTGTCACCGCGATAACATCTCGAGAGTTCAGCCCTGGTCGTCCATATTTAATTAATAACAATTTCTTATGGTTTATAAACCGTTAGAAGGTAGTTCTGTAACTCACGTACATCACTCAGGGACATAAGTGTAGTAACGGGAACAAAAGTTAGAAATATGCTGCAGTAATGTACTATCTGTCTGAACATATTATTGTGCTGCCGTCTGCAATTCACTGTCTGTGCCGATAGTGTCCAACACTGATGCAGGAAGCTATTTTAATGATTAAGTATACTTTTACCACTAAACTACTGTACTATTCCCCTACAAAATTACTGACGTAGTCTGATATCGATTTTCTTTATTTGTTGTTTCCGAAAAAAAAAGAAATGGATATTAGAGTGCATTTCGGGCTAAACCTATATTCGCTGGCGTTAACATACTCACAAGAAAAAATGTTGTTCATACTTGGACACAAGTCGGAGATTTTCTCCTCTCTGGGACTGGTTGTTGTATTGTCCTTACATTCGTATCGTCACAATTGACATCGCTATAGAGAGGGCTGAGTGGGCACGGCCAGAAAGCCAATACTTGGAAGAAATAAAGTACTCAGGCCTTAGCACACCACAACATCGATTTCGCACAAAACCATGCAACCTCCTCTTTGGAAAATTTATGAATGATTGTGCTGATAAACCCCTTACGTTATTTGATTTTCAAACAGCTGAGCAAAACTGAACGTACTCTCTTTACTTATTCTGATCATCACTAAACTGAAACACAATATTTTTAGCGCAACGCAATCTGACTTTCAATAATCCCTACAAAAGAATGGCCGTGACTAACAATAACCTATAGCTTTCATGAATCACTTACCTCACAAAAACCGAGCGAGGTGGCGCAGTGGTTAGCACACTGGACTCGCATTCGGGAGGACGACGGTTCAATCCCGTCTCCGGTCATCCTGATTTAGGTTTTCCGTGATTTCCCTAAATCGTTTCAGGCAAATGCCGGGATGGTTCCTTTGAAAGGGCACGGCCGATTTCCTTCCCACTCCTTCCCTAACCCGAGCTTGCACTCCGTCTCTAATGACCTCGTTGTCGACGGGACGTTAAACACTAACCACCACCACCACCACCACCACCACCACCTCACAAAAATCTTCGTTACTCGAACTACTGCAATACAGCGAGCGCCAATACTGCCAGCTAAATAAAAGATTCTAACTTAATAGTGCTCAAAAGTCATAATATATATATCAGTCCATGACATCCAGTTTACTCTCTCTAATGGACACACGTCCAGATCATCCACTCTCAAAACTCCGCCATCTCTCTCCCCACATCCACCACTGCTGGAGGCTCACCTCCAACTGCGCAACGCTACGCGCTGTTAACATCCAGCTGCCCAACACTACAATAGCAAACAACAATGCAAACCAGCCACAGACTGCACACAGCACAGTCAGTGATTTTAATACAGAGTGCTACGTGGCGTTACCAACATAAAAACCTAAACAGCCTACTTACAACCAGCAGGTAGCGGTCATCCACTGCAGTAGTAGCTCTTGGGCAGCCCAAGCAAGGCATGTCATCTCCTCCATGCCCGAACAACATTGCTTCGGTTCACTTCGAGACGCCTGGACACTTCCCTTGTTGGCCGGCCGCGGTGGTCTAGCGGTTCAGGCGCTCAGTCCGGAACCGCGCGACTGCTACGGTCGCAGGTTCGAATCCTGCCTCGGGCATGGATGTGTGTGATGTCCTTAGGTTAGTTAGGTTTAAGTAGTTCTAAGTTCTAGGGGACTGATGACCAGAGATGTTAAGTCCCATAGTACTCAGAGCCATGTGAACCATTTGAACTTCCCTTGTTGAGAGTCTTTCCTGGCTCAAAGTAACAATGCGGGCGCGACCGAAACGCGGTGTTGACTGTCTAGGCATGGTTGAACTACAGACAACACGAGCCGTCCACCTCCTTCCTGGTGAAATGACTGGAACTGATCGGCTGTCGGACCCCCTTCGTCTAATAGGTGCTGCTCATGCATGGTTGTTTACACCTTTGGGCGGGTTTATTGACATCTCTGAACAGGCAGAGGGTCTGTGTCTGTGATATAATATCCACAGTCAACGTCTGTCTTCAGGAGTTCTGGGAATCGGGGTGATGCAAAACGTTTTTCGATGTGTGTATAGTGTTTCTTTACAATCAGAGTGTTTCCAAGATTGTTATAAAGTTCCAAATACTAATGAGCATGAACAAGAGAATTTTATTTTAAAGTTATTAACTATTGACTAATAAACATACCAAAGTACGAGCAAACCTTTTTTTTAAAGTTCACTGCTGCTGATTCTGTTCCTGAACTGTTACTGTTGCGGATTAGTAATGTATTATTGTCTGCATTGTTAGAATATCGGCGCTGCAGCTTACTTTTTTTATTTGATGCTCCACCAGTCACTCACATAGGGCGTTTGGGGTCAGCTCCAGGCTTCGATAACCCGTGCAGGTTCTGCCAAACCACGCCACAGTTTTGCTCAAATGTCTGTCTTCCAAAGGGACCAAACTGCTGAGGTCATCGGTCCCTAGACATACACACTACTTAAACTAACTTATGCTAAGAACAACACACACACACACACACACACACACACACACACACACACACACACACACACACACACCCATGCCCGAGAGAGAACTCGAACCTCCGGCGGGAGCGCCCGCGCAGTTCGAAACATGGCGTCTCAAACTGCGCTGCCACTCCGCCCGGCGCCACGGGTTTTATAGCTTCTGAAACAAGGTCGCTTCCTTATAGAGCATGTTACCGAACGTCGTATATTCATCCGTTCTCCGCGTCAACTATTTCCATTTCCTCTGGCTGAGGCATCCATGTAGTGTCGTCTTCTTTTTTATTTACGTTTTAGCATTTCGATACGTTTGGACCACTTTCTTACCGTTCAATGCAGTAATATTTCGTAATTAATTTCGCTATTGTTCCACAATAAATAAATGAGATTTCCAAATGCACAGAATAGAAACAGGAAAAGAAAAAAAAGGATGCCTGATGTGAATCAAGAAAATAAGTATTAGGTGTGGTCGTTTCAGTTGTAATGAAACAAGAACACAGGTTTCGTTGTCTTTTATTTGCCGTCTCGGATGAGACAGTAATAATTCTTTTTGTAATTTGCCTACGCGTTCCGATTTTTTGCCATTGAGAAACAACCGGATAACATTTGTTTGCCCACAGACTTTCTGCTAATCATCGAGTTTCGGACTTTGTCGATAGGCGGCTGCGTAAGCCACTTCCACAGCATTGTCATTGCTGTGTAATGTTACGTAGAAGGGCATGTATAATTTGCTGTCTGTCGGAACTGTTCGATATACTGGCTTGAAGTTTCAGGAGAAATGCAATTGAATGACAATTTGCAAGATAGTTTTTACTTTCATAGAACATCTACAGCCAGCCACACTTCCTTTTTCTAGAATATAGAGAGTAGGGCAGGGGGAAGGCGCTGAGACAGAACAGTTTGAGATAGAACAGTTTTGCCATGCCATCTGTTGAAAGAAACCACGGAAAGTTGCCTCGGCCAAAAACAATAATAATTTGTAAAAATTAATCTTAATGCTTCTTTGCATTTTTACTGCAAACATATTGAGATCTTAACTGCAAAGTTGCAATTAACTTGTAGGACCTCTATAAGGCAAAAGAACATGTTACTGTTATCAGTCAACATCTGAACTGGAAATCACGCAGCCCACTGCTTATAGAACCGTGTCTCCCTTGGCAGTAGTGATCTAAAGGTGTAATGTTTCATTTCAAATACAATAACTCTGATGTCATCTATCCGCCTTCGTCGCGCGGAGCGGCCGCGCGGTTAGAGCCATGTCACGGATTGCGCGGACCCTCCCGCCGGAGGTTCGAGTCCTCTCTCGGGCATGGGTGTGGGTGTGTGTTGTTCTTAGCATAAGTTAGTTTAAGTAGTGTGTAACACTAGGGACCGATGACACCACTAGTTTGGTCCCCTAGGAATTCACACACATCTGAACATTTTTTATCCACCTTCACGTAACACTCAACTACAATTACCTAACATTGTTCAGACAGATAACTGGCTGGGGTAGTCCCGTTGATGAGCCATCAACGTTGACATCCTCCCAACCTGTGTATTTAGAGGATATTAGAACACAGTACACAGAGAGTGAATGAAGATAAGAACAAAGGTTCTCTGTACTATTGGAATTGACATCCTGCGAAAAGCAGCAGGACAATGTATACTGTTGCGAAAGTGGTTGAAATTATGTCAAATTTTATGGAGAAAATTGAATTTAGTTTAAACTATTGTGAAGTATTCTGTTATTTCCTCTATTGTTATTCCCTCGATATTCCATCGATGAGCCAGAGCTGTCGAATATATTGTTTGGTTGCTCAACTCATAACCAGATCACAAAATCACCCATAGCAACACAAGCAAAAAACATTGGACACACATTTATGTAAGTGGACCTTGAGACACTCGATCAGTTCCAGAATATTTATACAATGGTTTTAATGGAGAAGCAAGGAAGTTTCTACACATCACGAAAAGCAAGGACAAAAAATTCTCAATGATAAACAAGATAGTGAATCGATTGTTTTCAAATATTTCTCTTGTACATATATGATCGTTCCTTCACAGATTCCACTCAACAGTTACAACAAAAATTGTATAAAATAGAATATAAAGGATAGTCGATAATTTAAATTGTCGGTAGTGGTAGGACTGAAGTTATAAGGGATAGCTTAATTTGAAAAAAAGAAAAGAGGAGGAACACCTCTAACTGTATGCAAACTCCCTGAGAATACATACCGACGTTATATCTTTGTACCATACTTCGATTTCACATTGGTAAACCGTGCGAGTGATGCTTCGCGTATGTGTGTATTTTTGCACAGTGGTGGAGGCACAGTACCTGCACAAGACAGGCAAGAAATTCTTGTTTCTAACATTAGCAAGTGAACAGTCACAAGTTTTATATTTTCCGATTTCCCAATTGCAGTAGAACCAGAAAAAGGTGACAGGACAAGAGAGGCAGAACAACAAACAACACGCATGCAAACACCACAAATAATACACTGAAGGGTACTACGAAAGTCTTGCAATACGACCCAGCAATAAGTCGCAGGAGACTGGTTATTGCTGTGTTCTGAGAATATTTCATACTTGCATTGTAGCCGCTATGCCCAGTCTGTGGGCGTAGTTGTTCACTAGCAGGGATAGTTCGAAGTGGTATCGTCGTCACGAAGTGAGAGTCGGGCAGTTTTGCGGTATACCTTCGTGCGTGGTTTACATGTAGACCAGTGCTTTGAAGAAATGACTTTTGCACTCGGTGGTGTGTTTTCACATCGTACAATTGTATTCAGGTGGTGCACAGAATTCCAAAGAGGAAATTTCACTCTGGAGGACGTTGGGAGGACGGGAAGGCCACGATCATCCATTACGGAGGAAAACATTGATGTAGTGAGGGAAAAGCTGGACGAAGACAGGCGAGTGACAAAGCAGATAAAGGATACCTTAGGGTTAGGATATAAAATGTAGACTGGCAATGACAAGGAAATCGTTTCTGAAGAAGAGAAATTTGTTAACATCGAGTATAGATTTAAGTGTCAAGAAGTCGTTTCTGAAAGTATTTGTATGGAGTGTAGCCATGTATGGAAGTGAAACATGGACGATAAATAGTTTGGACAAGAAGAGAATAGAAGCTTTCGAGATGTGGTGCTACAGAAGAATGCTGAAGATTAGATGGGTAGATCATATAACTAATGAGGAGGTATTGAATAGAATTAGGGAGAAGAGAAATTTGTGGCACAACTTGACAAGAAGAAGGGACCGGTTGGACCGGTTGGTAGGACATGTTCTGAGGCATCAAGGGATCACAAATTTAGCATTGGAGGGCAGTGTGGAGGGTAAAAATCGTAGAGGGAGACCAAGAGATGAATACACTATGCAGATTCAGAAGGATGTAGGTTGCAGTAAGTATCAAGCATGCCAAGCATCAAACCAGTCTCAGGACTGAAGACTACAACAACAACATTACCAAACTTTCCTAGACCCTTTTGTAAATCCATAAAAGAACGCAACTGATGTGATGTTTTACTATTTAATAGTATTCTTCTTGATCTCTTAGTCGACGAGACGTTTAACTTGAATTTTCCGTAGTAATCGACTTGTTTGTACATGCGCATGCACATGCAGATGACAGTGTCAAAACACAAGTGGTTTTCGCTTAGCGTTACAACAGAGCACGCGATCCCATATCATCGTCGCATCTGAGGGAGCCGATAGCGAGGCTGTCATCAGCCGCAGCGGTCGCGGTATTATTTATAGGCGCGTCTCGCGGAAAGCGTGAGGTAATGCCTGCGCGGTGAATCAGCGGGGCGCGCAAACATTCCCACAGCGGCGCTGCTAGGGAGTAGGGAGATGGCAGCGCGGCGAGCACGTGGTGCTGTGTTGGGAAGGGCAGCCGTTTTTGCGCGCTGCCGCCCGCCTGCAGGAAGAAAACGACCCGCCCCGCCCGCAGTATCCAGTGTCCGGCCGCAGGAATGCCGACCCAAAACTCCGCTGCATGCTCGCGAACGTCGCCTTCCGGCCGTACTGGTCTCCATTGCCTGAAGCGGAGAACGGAACAAATTACTGTGTCTCCGGATGAGTAGTCAATCGAATACTTAATCGATACAAATAAAATAGTTTCTGCTCCAGTCACTTGTTTTTTTTTTTTTTTTTTTTTTTGCCACTACGCGTTTCGATGTTTAATACCATCATCTTCAGGTGGAGAATTATTTGTTTACATAGCTGGTGTTGAAGAGTACAGATGTCTCTCACAATAGCAGACCAAGGGCACTATAGGTGCAATGTAACCTACCTGCAGTGTACTCTTCATCTCTGCAGTGTAGGTTATTTTGAATCTAAACTGCCCTTGGTCTGCTACTATGAGAATAAGTCTGTACTTTTCATCAACACCAACTGTGTAAATAAACAGTTCTCTACCTGAAGATGATGGTGTGGACCATCGAAATGCAGAGTGGCAAAAGAAACAAGTGACTGACGCAGAAACTGTTTTATTTATTTTTATCAACAGTCGCAGCCTCCATAATGTCGTCCGTTATGGATGAAATATTCATATTTAATAGACACAAAATAAATGGCGTTGTTTGCATGAATGAAGAACTGTTTGCTGTGACGTATTGATTCAACTCTAAAAGACTTAAGGCGAAACAAGGCACTTGGAGTGGAAGACGTTCCCTCTGAATAATTGGGGGGACATACCATTACGAAGTATGAGACAGACTAAATACCCTTACACTACAAGAAAGCCGGCCGGTGTGGCCGAGCGGTTCTAGACGCTTCAGTCTGGAACCGCGCGACCGCTGCGGTCGCAGATTCGAATCCTGCCTCGGGCATGGCTGTGTCTAATGTCCTTAGGTTAGTTAGGTTTAAGTAGTTCTAAGTTCTAGGGGACTGATGACCTCAGATGTTAAGTCCCATAGTGCTCAGAGCCGTTTTTGAACTACAAGAAAAATGTGATACTTCTGTTCCACATTTAACAGTTGTTGACAAATGCGAATACTACTGAACTACGTAATTACATAGGTAAACATAAACTGAAAATTTTTAAATAATTTTGGAATTATACTTTCACCAGAAAAATCACAAAACGTGATCAGCTAAAATCTTTAAAATAAAAGAACTCAACTTATTGTTTGGCATTGAAGGAAAGTCCGCTATACTGGCTTCAAACTCTACATGACAGCCTCTAATGGTGCGAAGAAGGGAATGAGGCACTATCCTTTACCTCTATCTATCGTCCTACCCATCATTCCTCATTACATGCTAGTGCAATACTAACTGGCTATAGTAATATGGTGTGTACTCTTAGAAATTGGCTCGGTGCATTTGAGGACAGTGGGATAGATTTTCTTTTTATGGTTCAAATGGTTCTGAGCACTATGCGACTTAACTTCTGAGGTCATCAGTCGCCTAGAACTTAGAACTAATTAAACCTAACTAACCTAAGGACATCACACACATCCATGCCCGAGGCAGAATTCGAACCTGCGACCGTAGCGGTCACGCGGTTCCAGACTGAAGCGCCTTTAACCGCACGGCCACGCCGGCCGGCTTTCTTTTTATGTAAAACTTATACTTGACTTCTTTTATTTGAAAAAATCCTGATTGATCACTTTTTGTCACTGATTACGTAAAACTATAATACGTTAAAATTCCTCAAGGATTTCGTCACAACCGCCGGAAAAAAACTAGTAGGAAAGACGACGTCGGTTTTGATCCAATGTCAGCACACAAGCCATCTGAAGGACAGTAGATTAACTGATAATGGTTTCAACGTCGTCCGCCAACAGACAGAGTAGTGACACAGCTACCAGAACGCCATCTGTGTCTACCCTTCAATAAGGAAAGTTCACAATCAGAAGGCTCCGTGTGGTGCAAAGGTGCGAAGCAAGCAGGCAACCATGCCACCATGTGTGCCACCTGAGCGAGTTCAAAAGGGGATAGATTGTAGCCTTCCTTGTGGCGGGATGGTCCTTTCGGAGAATTGCCACACAGGTTGGACGTGCTGCGTCAGTTGTGCAACGATGCTGGTATCTGTGGTCGCGTGAATATTCTCAGACCGTAGACGAGTTTCTGGACGTCCACGCAGCACAGACGCCCGGCAGAATCGTCTCATTGTAATGGCAGCAGTGGCAGATCGTACAGCTACCAGAGCACAGATAGGAGGATTTGTAAGCCTAGACGTGTCAACACGAACCGGTTATTAGCAGTGGGACTATGGTCACGCTCACCTCTAGCCTATCTTCCACTCATCCCGGAGAGTCGATGTCTACGTCTCGACTCGTGCCGTCAGAGGATCACTTGGAAGATGGGATGTCGTGTCGAGGTCTTCAGCGATGAAAGCAGACTCTGCTTGCACGCAAGAGTAGTGGGGCAATGGGGCTTCAAGCACCAGCGACGTCACAGCCTATCTCTGACGTCACAATGCCGTAATGATGACGTCGCAATGACGTAATGATGACGTCACAATGATGTAATTACGAAGTCACAGTCACAACCTATGACGTCATAATGACGTAATTATGACGTCATAATGACGTCATGATGACGTAATGATGAATTACATCATAATGACATCATGATAGTGTAATATTTTTATGAAGTTATGATGACATACTTGGTGGACTTTTGCCAACAGCGTTGACCTTATTTCCACATGTTTTGGTACTGACCTTACATAATATGACATCTTTAGCTCACTGCGACATCATTTTTTTATGAAGTTATGATATACGTGGTGGACTTTTGCCAACAGTGTTGACCTTATTTCCACATGTTTTGATACTGACCTTACATAATATGATGTCTTTAGCTCACTGCGATATCGTTGACAGTGCCACAACCTACATAGCTATATTTTGTTAAGTCATGATGATGTCATGGTGATGTACTTGATGGCACTGACCTTATGTAATATTACGTCTCTAGCTCACTGTGATATCATTGACAGATTTTTCCTCTTGTTCCCTCCTCCGATGTACTTGATGGCACTGACCTTACATAATATGACGTCTTTAGCTCATTGTGATATCATTGACAGATTTTTCCTCTTGTCCCCTCCTCTAAGCGTTGTGACTACCTCACACCATGTGTTACAGAACTAGGTTTTTACACACACACACACACACACACACACACACACACACACACACACACACACAAGGTGTGCTATAAAAACAAGCTCATATGTTTATTCAGATATCATTTAATGTAAGAAAAAAAAATTTGTTACAAAATGTTATTAATTTATTTTACACTTTTACTTAAATCTACTTCATCATCTGACATATCAGATTTATTTTTCAACCATAAATACATGCAACGAGGGAACCAGCGGTAGTGTTCCCTCCATGGATCATCACCATCAACCCAATCATGCAGTGTCCCACTACAGTAGAAGCAGGTCGTGTGATCAGCAGTACCAGAGTAGAAGAAACCTGCTTCAGCCAGTTCTTCAGCCTTTACTGGGATATACGAGGGCCAATCATGGAAGGACTGTTAACGTACTTGTTGACACCAATACTGAGGCCATGCTGGCTGTTCTGTATGCATCAAAGAGAGTTTTTTAACTGTACAACAAGGACAACATGTGTCGATACCAGCAAGATGGTATGATGTAGGACATATATGTCTCAGAAATGGTATGTCATCAAATTGCCAGTTACTCTCTTCAATGTTATAATACATACATTTTACTGTATCATCGTTACTATTGTGATTTGGTCTATAGAAGCCCATCTCTGCTAGGTCTTCAGGCTTCAAAAAGTCGATGGGCCAGTTACCATTCTCAAAAGTCTTTAGACGCTCAGAAAATGTAGGGTACATTGTGTAGCTTGCTTACAATTCTTAGTGCACATGTGTTATGCGGTTACTAACTTGTTGTTTGCTCTTTATATATTCTAATGATTAGATAACCAATTCTTACATAATAATTCCAGCTTCTCGTAATTCTTCTTCAATAGAAATAATCTCATTGTCATGTGATGAATTACCTGCTGCTTTTGACCTATGCAAAAAGAAAAGGCGTTCAACAAGTTCATTTGGGTCATCCCAGTACACATAATCAGGAGGTAAATTGCTGCTATGTGTCTTCCACTGTTTTACTTCTGGAACATTACCTTCTGTTTCTTTCTCATCTACAGTAATTCCTTTACCACTATGAATACTAGGTTCGCTTTCCAAAGTTTCCTCACTTAGCTGACGATGTGCTTTTAGTAAATTTGCTCGAGATGATTTTCGAACTTTGCTTACATCAGACCGATTTAAATGAAGAATGCATCGTATGATTGTTTTATATTTTATATTGTTATTAATATTAACTGGTTTATGAGCAGAATAACCTTTCTTATGGGCATTGGTAGCTTTTAAAATTTTTGCATACGTAAGAAGATCAGATTTTGTATAGCTTCTACCTAAAGGTTTTTTTCTAAGAAGTAGATTATATAATCCTTTTGAACCATTGTATGTTACATCATTAATGATTATATCCGCTCCATCAATTATCGCTTTTTCATTCCCTATCATCCACCCATTATGGAGGTCATATCTCATACCATACACTTCATCACGTTCTTTAGGAGGAATTTGCCTTAATATTGATGATACTAATGTCTCATCAGGTGAAGTGAGAATACCTGGTTTCACATCATCTTCCATTTTTTCCTCTTGATTGGATGATATAACATCGGGTGAAATAAGATTTTCTGGTTTCACTTCCTCTTTGTAATGAGATGATGTAAATGTAGGATATGAAAGTTTTTCTCTTTTACTAATAGAAACAAGTTCTCTCAGAGGATCAGAAACTGGCTTCAATTCTTCCTCCAATTGTTTTTTTCTTTTAATTTCTTTTTCCTTAAGGGATAAAATTTTTTTACATGTATTTCTTCTAGCAGACACAATTTGCCTTTTCAATTTTATATTGCGGTTTACAGCCTGTTGAAGCATTTCAATTTATTTGTATGGTTGGCACTAGATATGATTGAAACAGGTACTGAGGTTACATCTCATCTGAGAAATATAGTCAAATTACAGCATATTTATATTACCTCATATTCAAATTCCACATGAAGACCATAATTTCCCAATTGAAATGGATATGGTTGCTTAAAACTGAATTTACCTCCTTCCTTCACACTTAAAGGTACATTTAATGCAAGCTCAGTTTCCTTGCCATTGTGTACAAATGTAATCACTTCCAAATCAGGTGATGCTGAGCGTAGTTTCATAGTTCCTGTATAAGGAATATCATATTCATACCTCCCAAATATTGTATAGAATTAGGATTTGTGGAAGGTATGCTATCTACGCGTAAAATGAATTTCTGACTTACTTTAGAGAGTGTTTTATCTAAATATGCTTTGTTAGCTGCATCGGTTTCTATTATTGGTTCTTGCAAATTTACAAGACGCACTGTCAACGATATCGCAGTGAGCTAAAGACGTCATATTATTTAAGGTCAGTATCAAAACATGTGGAAATAAGGTCAACACTGTTGGCAAAAGTCCACCAAGTATATCATAACTCCATAAAAAGTGATGTCACAGTGAGCTAAAGACGTCATATTATGTAAGGTCAGTATCAAAACATGTGGAAATAAGGTCAACGCTGTTGGCAAAAGTCCACCAAGTATGTCATCATAACTTCATAAAAATATTACACTATCATGATGTCATTATGATGTAATTCATCATTACGTCATCATGACGTCATTATGACGTCATAATTACGTCATTATGACGTCATAGATAGGTTGTGACTGTGATGTCATAATTACATCATTGTGATGTCATCATTACGTCATTGTGACGTCAGAGATAGATTGTGACTGTGACGTCATAATTACATCATTGTGACGTCATCATTACGTCATTGTGGCGTCATCATTACGTCATTGTGGCGTCAGGCTGTGATGTCGCTGGTGCTTGAAGCCCCATTGCCCCACTATTCGCAAGTGACGGTCGTTTGCGCGTACGACGTAGACCTGGTGAGTGCTATCTCGTAGAGTGCTTTCGTACAATACACACTGAACCCACCCAAAGCTTTGTGGTCTGAGGTGTGATAAGCTACAACTCTCGTTCCCCTTTGTTGTTTATGCATGGGACACAACGAGCGGTAGGTGCATGCAAAATGTTATTAGAGCAGTTCTTTTGCCGTTCTTGCAACAGGAAGGTGATGTGTTGTTTCAACAGGGTAATGCCCGCCCACACACTGCCTGTGAAACTCAACGTGCTCTGCAACACATGCAGAAACTTTCCTGGCGAGAATGATCGCCGGACTTGTGTGCAATCGAGCACGTGTGGAATATGGTGAGACGAGAAGTGACTCGTGCGACTTGTCAGCCAACAACTCTTACAGAACTATGTGGACAGGTCAAGCAGTCGTAGCATAACATATATTAGGACAGTATCCATCATCTCTACGATCAACTGGATGTCAGAATCAGCACCTGTATAGCCGCCCATGGAAGATACCTGGAACCTCTGAGCCGCAAATACTGTTGATCTGTAAATGTAATCATTTCATGTACTCCATATGAACTGTTGCGACAATAAATCTTGAGTGAATTTAAAACATCTAAAAGGGTTTCTTTCGGCAGTGTGTGTGAAACTACTTAAATAGCTACCGGTACTTATTGTTATTTTCCCGGTTATCACTGGATGGCTGAAACTAGTCTTCAGAAATAATATATCCGATTGAGATTGCCAAAATAAACATTTTTTAGATGTGCTGTTCTGGTATCTCTCGCCAAGAAATGCTGCCTGCTATCAAAATAGTTCCTAAGCTATTTGAGTTGTCTCGTTTCTTTCCTGTCAAGGAATTATACGTTCTCTAGTAGTGCTCAAACAATAATCTTTACTGGAAAAAGGGAACAGATTTCAAATTTGTAATGATTTACTATATATTTCAGTTATTTTGCTCGATGCTTTTTTAGGGTCTTGACACGTCGCCCTCGGGTGTATTTCGTCTCTGAGTTAGTGTGTACGTGAAGTGATGTTACTGTGGCGTTTTGATGAGGCACTGTTTTCCACCGCTGGGCGTAAATGGCGCACAATAACATAACTGCAAAATACACACTAACCTAGATGATGAAAACGAAATGTCGCTATAGATATGCTACACTGGAAATGTCGAGTAAAATTAGTGTAACAATTTGTTGCTGTTTATAGTTTTCAGTGGTTTATATATTGTACATTAACGGTAGACATAATCTTAATATGCTTTCAGGAATCACCTTCAATTGGAAAATATCACGTATTATGACAACTGTTACTTATCGTAAAAAACGTATTCTTCGTGGAGTCACAAATGTTCTGTGCACTTATGTAACCATTTCCCTAATCCACTCTTTTTATTTCCTTTTATTAAATAGTTTATTAACGTTCTTGTGTGACCAGAATTTCTTTCTATTGTGGCTAATCTCTTCACTTCCCGCCGGCCAGGGTGGCCGAGCGGTTCTAGGCGCTACAGTCTGGAACCGCGCGACCGCTGCGGTCGCAGGTTCGAATCCTGCCTCGGGCATGGATGTGTGTGATGTCCTTAGGTTAGGTAGGTTTAAGTAGTTCTAAGTTCTCGGGGACTGATGACCTCAGAAGTTAAGTCCCATAGTGCTCAAAGACATTTGAACCTTTTTCTTCACTTCCCAATAACGTGTTCGACTAGTTGTCCCACCTGTAGCATCTTTCTTTGCCAAATCGGTTAATTCTTAATCCTGGAGCACTCATATCCTATGAGCCCACCCGCTTCTGTCGATTCTCATACGCTCATCGCTTCATCGGTTGTGCAGTGAACACCATGTAATTTCACATTTTGTCTTTTCGCTCAGTACTGAATGTATCTGTGTAGCAGGACTTGCAGTGCATGCTTCAGTTAAAGAAACGCGACTTTTCATCCTCAGCAAAGATTCACGGCTTATTACTTGTCTGATAAACTTTGCTTTTTTATTTTCCTCATTTATTGCAAGGTTTATTTAATAGAGAATAGAGGTCCTACCAGTCATTTCAGCTGATTGCTATAATGTTTTGGCTCGCGCTCTGTATTTATTTACGCTCTGTGAACCCACTTTCGTGCTAAGTAGTCTGTCCATTTCGTAATCCTTCCTTTCTTTCAACCAAAAGAATGCCAAAGACGACCTACCCAACATGCCTTTCATTGCATATTTTAATAGTGAGTACCTCAGACTGCTTTTAATATTTTTGTTATTAATATTTGCTTTTTGTAGATATTTTAAATTTTCAGCTCCTTAAACGCTACCTACTTTTCGGCAATTACTAGAAAAACAGCAGCTGATAAATCGAACGAAAAATCACACGCAATTCACACAGCATAGTGTCCTCCTTTTTACCACAAAAAATTAATTTTTCTACGTAATATGGAAAATTCAAACTGTTGTTTCTTTTATTAATTACGCGGTTTCAGTAATTACGCGGTTTCAATATCAGGAACTAAACTTGACGCCATGTCAGTGATTTCTGGGTATGCTTGTGGTGTGTAGTGTTCTTGACATCGACTGATAGATTTGTCCCTGCTTGACAGCAGTGTAGATTTCTGTGCTGCATGCATACAGCATGGCAACATGGAACCGTGCAAATAGAGTATAGGATTGTTTCCGAAGGTGGCTATAATTATGATCGTTTGATCTTCAGACTCGCAACATTAGTCAGTGTCTGAAGGTTAACTACAGGTGAAACTAAGTCAACGATACGTTGTAATATGTTTCCCTGCAACGAACACTGCGAGACAGTGCTAAAAATGTTTTGAACATAACGAGGACTGTAGCCGATATTTTTCCAACAACCTGCAGCAGTATAGGACAATATACCCACATCGTAGGCGGAAATGACGGATGTTTGATCCTCAACAGTGACACTCACTGTGCGTGAAGCGGCTTCTAATCTCTTGGTAGCAGATCCAGTCGCAGAGCTGGGCGACTTCGGCCAGGAAGCGTGGCTCGAGGTGTCGGCTTACAGGGCTGTCTGGGCGTGGCCCTTGTAGCCCGCCCGCCGCCCCCTCCCACACTTGCCACCATGTGGTCTCAGTAAACAATGGGTCCAAGTCGCCTTTGTCGGCTGCCCAAGCAGCGCCAACACAGCTTTAGCGTAGACTGGCGTTCCAACTACACGAACACACGACCTGTTGTCATGAAAACAACAGCTGTCGAAACATTCTACTCACTGTGAAATTACGCGTTTAGTTTTCCAACATATTTTTTGTCTCCGTAACCTACAAGGGTCTGTATTTCTAAACTACTAACCTGCAGCACGGTTCCAGCTACAGGGTACCATTCTAACGGCTCCCAAGGGCAACACAAACTTGATTTTCAGTATTTCATGTGAATATTACGAATTTAAAAATTTAAAAAGCTGTCTTAATGTACTTATTAAGAGGTGTAATCTTCCGTGAAAAGTTTAATGCAGTAAGACAGATATTACAGTTAGGAACTGAATATATGTCCTCATGCAGTGTAATGCACGGCGCGCAGACTATCAAGATTATATTCTTACAGTATTTGAGAATGAGACCACCTAGTGACTTCCAAGAAACCTTACACATTATTTCAGGCCTTTACGAAACTTTTTATCGCTGACCATCCCCCACCCCTTCCCCACCCCACCCGCTACCCTTCACACACAAAATGTTGGAATTAAATCACTTACTACAGTTTCGCTATTCATGCAGCAAAACTTCGCCATCAGGCACGACATTTTAACTTATTACTTGTTTACTACTAACAATTCTCAACACATTTTTCAGACAGTATCCTCACACACTAGTGGATGTAACTTCGAGATTATGTCATTGTACGGCACATAGTTCAGGACATATGACGTCATAAACATTGAGATGCGCGAAAAACTGGCTTGTGCTTACAATGAAGCGGAAATTACCCAGACTATATCCGTACAGTGTTTCATAATAAGAACACTTAGCGACTACCAACACTTTTTGAGCATAATTTCAAACATTTTCCCAACTTTTTCCCGCTTACAAACTTGACTGAAAAGTGTAACACATTAACTCATTTGTAAAGTAGTCAGACGCTTTTAGCGGTTTTATACATGGAAGGTCGATTCCTTAAAGTTCCGCCGTTCCCCTGATAATCAAGAACCTCCCGAACACCTTGATCGGAACCAGGAACTAGAACCATAATACTTTCAGTTTATTGCTGGGACACTGCTATCCATTGTGCCATTCCTATGGAAACCCGATTGCACAACTACCGTCTCTTTCAAGTGTTCCTGACGCCACTGACTTTGATAAAAGATATGCCTGCACAGCAACCACTTATTAACATCGTCTGTGCGGCCCAAACAAACGAAAGCACCTAGACACCCTCCAATGTCAGTGTGCATGTAGGCAGCCTCATATAGGGGTGCAGTAGAGTGATGGAAGATAATGCGAAATGTGAATAAGTATGCAGTAGAATGATGTGATGTACAGTCTACGCAAACCACCCTGACCCCGTCGTAATTAACAAGAAAAAAATTAAGTTGAAGACGCAATTGCATATACATAAAAAGTTTTCTCTTAGGAGAACGAGGAAGTTTTCTTTTTTTTCATGCGTATCCACCACTATGGTACATCGTGAAGACACGCAGTCAAAATGGCTCTGAGCACTATGGGACTCAACATCTGCGGTCATCAGTCCCCTAGAACTTAGAACTACTTAAACCTAACTAACCTAAGGACATCACACACATCCATGCCCGAGGATTCGAACCTGAGACACGCAGTCAGCCCACCCACAGTTTTCAAGGTTGTAATGTGCAATACTTAACTGAGATACATAAAATATGAAACCTAAAATAGTTTTTTGTCTCTGTTCCAGGTACGTATCAACTCTGGTTTTGGATCTTGGCGCCTATGTCGATGTAAAGAAGTACTGTGGTGAGTTATGTCTTTACTATTGTACAAGAAGACTAGCTATCTTCCTTCGAGTGTAAATTGTAGGGGGAGGAATACATGACAAATATGGGGTCGAATTACGGAAGTTTGGTAAGTTGAATTCGATGATCAGAAAGTTTTATGTATGAGAAGGAAACAGGGATCATTGGTGAGACACATTATACAAACCAAAGGAAGTTCTTTTAATATACCGTGTTGCGTAAAAGAGAATGTACAGAACAATTTTTTAGAATCATCTCCATCAAGTCTTTCGTGAAGGCCTTTCAGAACATTTTAAGCGATTGGTGACACCTCTTCAGGTACACAGATCTACCTCTCATTTCGTTAACAGGATGTTGTCATCAAGATTATTTTCTCTATACTTTGACCAGATGAACCGCATCCAAGAATGTCCTGTGATGAACGGCATCGATGCATGTCCCGTGATGCGATATCGGTTGCGTCATAGACGGGTGTTTGCGCCATGGAAGCGATATGTTACGAATTTTTCTGTCACGATCATTATAGGGCGTGTGACATTGCGATGTAAACGGCTGATGTAGTGCGAAACTCATCCACCGAGCAAAGTGTTGCAATGCTTGTTCTGGACTCCCATTCGGGGACAGCGTGGTTCACATATCCATTCAGTCATCCACAGTTTGACTTTCCGCGTTGTACTATATCGCTTAAATAATACTGGTACAGTTACGTAAATAGCAACAATAAGAAAAACGTCTAAAGTCCTTCCCCATTCTTCTCTAGTATAAGCTCATTCCCTGTCGCACGATCACCTGGTCGTTTACGGGGCTTAAGACTAAACTTCCTACCTTTCTTCCTTCCTCCAAAGCCATTCTTAGCAGAACTAGTGGGCAGTGACAGCTTTTAATGATTGAAGGATGTACGCCGTTGGTTACACGTCCCAGATTGTGCAACTATAAACCGCCAGCCGTGTGCCAGAGAAATCCATTACAGATTGACCAAAGTTCGCTCGGTAGTCTGAGAATAGGCCTACTGGCAACACAATCAGTTAGACAACAAGGCATCCTGGTTCGACACATCTGTTTCTATCGATATTTTGTTGATAAAAGATACTTAATCTGTTGATTAACTATCAGCTGGAAGAAATGAGAGGTCTCTGATAATCCTGCATGTACCCCAGATTCATCACTGCATTGCTATCATATCTCCAGGCCATAGAATGTATATGTCAATGGGCAAGGATTCAACTCTTTTTGGGATGTCACTGATTGTTAACGATTGTTTTCAACAGCAACTGACGATTTTCTTCAAGGACTGCGTCCACCGGTTAACTACCAACGGAGTTTTTGGCATCCTGCCATGAAGAGATTATTAAAAAGAAAAGTTAACCATGGTCTACAATAAATAACTTTCAGACTTCGACACTATCCATTTTAACTAACATCTTCGTTTTTTAGTTACTGTAATTCTTCAGATCGTTTCATTTCAACACGTCTCTGACGAGAGCACACGGCGCAAGACACAAATCACGGCAGTATCAGCCGCGTCAGCTTCGGCACTACAGGTAAAGGCGTGCTGATGGGTCCTGCGGCACTGTTTGTGTGGAACCCAGCCTCCAGTGTCTTCAACAGCTGCACACGCTTGTTACACCGTTCGCTAAACACTGGTATTTCTGTCACGGCGCTGACGTATTTTAAACTCTGACCGGTTCTTCGCTCCAGCGCAGAACGCAACACACACACGAAACCCTTACACGCACAGCCATACAGCAGGTCGACCATTTCATAATCAGAGTCACGCATAGCCCTTCTGGAAACATCGACGTTTCATATCCGGTCCAAACAGAGTACGTGCTAAGTACAGAGCATATCCGAACGCAAGGAAATTGATTTGTAGGATCGGCAAATGCACTGCAGTGCCTTAACGAATACTGGCTGCGATAGTTACTCGTTTACGCGGCCTTCACGTGTTGTAGAAGGTATACTGTTTTGAGATTAAATAAACGCTGTTCAAATGGTTCAAATGGCTCTGAGCACTATGGGACTTAACATCTACGGTCATCAGTCCCCTAGAACTTAGAACTACTTAAACCTAACTAACCTAAGGACATCACACAACACCCAGTCATCACGAGGCAGAGAAAATCCCTGACCCCGCCGGGAATCGAAAAATAAATGCTGTAAAATAGGTCATACTGACCAGACTAAATAAAGGAAGTCCTTTGGTTACTCGTTTGCTTCTCATGATAATGTACGCGGCATTCGCCTACTTTAACAAGCAAAAGCATAGACTATTTCGTTTATTCTTTCTCCTTTTGAATACTGCGAAGCTGAACAAATACTTCCGATGTGCAGTATTTGAGGCACCAACAGCACATAGTTAAATGATTAATATGGCTTCTAATAAAGATTTTCCTTCTCAACATGAGAAGGCGTTATGATGCCGTCTACTGATAAAAGCCACATGGACTATGCTGATTAGAGATTTACCTTTTCTTCTGTACTTTATAAAACCTAGCATGTGTACACATGTCTTTTCCATAAAAGCAGAACTGTAAGCACTTTTCTTGAAAGCATTCTCATCAACGCCTCTTACATTAACGGGCTTCTAAATGTGGATACTATTGATTGTACTTCAAATACAGTTTGAGATCAGCATCCTTATTCCAGTAGCATAATTCGCTTGTTTCACTCACTCACGATCCACAACAATCTGTAGTTCTGGGAAATTTAATTACGTAAAATCTATATTGTCTGACAAAAAACTAAGCACCCAGGAGACATGGTTGTATGTCAGTGTAAATTGGAACACGTACACACCATTGACGGTATGTAAATGATTAGAGTTTCGATTCTCTGTGACAGGTAGAATGACAACCAGAATGGATTAGTGTTGTTCGTGTTTAGTGTTGTTACCAGTACTTGTACGGTATACAACTGGCGTGAACAACGTCAGCGTTGAGCGACGACTTGTCGCGTACTCGTGTGAGACAGCATTACCAGCACCTGAAAGGGACCTCTTTGTGGGTCTCCATTTGACCAGATGGTCGAATCGCGTAATATCCAGATTTATGGGACATCCGGATGTGACAGTGGCGCGATGTTGGCCAGCATGGGAACGTGAGGGCAGGCATACTCGCCATTAA
Source organism: Schistocerca americana (assembly GCF_021461395.2). Lineage (NCBI taxonomy): Eukaryota > Metazoa > Arthropoda > Insecta > Orthoptera > Acrididae > Schistocerca > Schistocerca americana. The sequence goes on from NC_060123.1 coordinate 484,732,887, forward strand.
GGTTCCACGGCCGTGTCTGATCACTTCAAGCATTGCCGGATTGTGCGACAAGCTTATCGTAAAACCTTCACATCCGCTTGTGCCATCTGAGAACTGGTAATTGATTCCCTGTAACTTTCTGCGTCATCCCACAGCATTGGTCTAGACTAGCACCAACCGGACTAGGGAACTGACATCGCAGGCGCAGGCAGCTGTCAGCCCCACAAGAAAATCCTCAGCACTTCGAGTGGTGCTGTGGCCGTGAAGTATGGACCGCTGATGTATGGCGTCGCGTAGTGTTCAGCGATGAATCGCGGTTCTGCACTATCACAGATAACCATTACCGGCGAGTATGGCGGCTGCCTGGGCAGATTCCGTTCTTGCAATGTTCTGGGGAGGCACAACGGTGGTACTTCTCGCGTCACGGTATAGAGAGTCACTGGGTATGACTAGCAACTCTGGCGGCGCAATGGTACGGTACGGACATACTGCATCCTAATGTGTTACGTCTCAGGCGACAGTATCGTGCTGTCCTTTTACTGCAGGATAATGCTCGTCCACACATGGCACGAACCTGTTACATGCTACGGCGCACTTCTGTGGCCGTAGAACATGTGTGGAATCAGCTCGGACGTCAACTCCGTCCGATTGCTATGGATGTCAGGAACCAGTTGTGGACCGGCTTACCTCAGAAGAAGACCTAACAGAATCAGTGCACGCATCCAGCCCAGAGGAGTTGCAATGTCATACTGATAAGTGGCCTGATACTGCCAAGTATATTTGACTCGATTGTGTAATCACTGAAATAACATCAGGTGCACCTCAACCCGCAAAGTTTCTCTTCGTTTTCTGCTACCCTCCTGTGTACGTCACTTTCTGTGTTAGGTTGTGTACAATAATATTTTGTAACGCAATGGCTATCCACCTCTACACTGCATTTTCCCCTTATAGTACCATTGAGCGTCAGTAATGGAGGGTATTTGTCTAGCATACGTACCTCCCCGCCGTTGATTTAACATTCTCTAAATTAGAACTCCTATCGCTCCTATCAAATTTCAGTTTCCCACGAACGAAGAAGCATCAGCACGATACGGGATGGAAACAGGGACATTCGCGTGGTAACCAGACACGCAGTTGCGGATAGTTTGCTTTTCATTTCAGAGATATTATTTTCGAAACCAAACTATGGACATTAGGTGAAAGCTGTAGACTGCTGAAGTTTTATCTTTTTGTACGTATATCACTTTCAAATTGTTTGCCAGGAACAATGTAACATTTCGGAACTGCGAAAGGGTGAACATTGCCGGTGTCATTAATTTCAATACGTCCCTCGCCCTCTTGTTATTTCAAGGGGTCATACTGATTTACTTATTTATGTGCTGGCATATCCTGACAATGTTACACATCTCTCGTTGACTTACGGGCTTCTAAGAGTAACAGAAGTATTGCAGAAAATAATGCAGTTTGAGACCTTTACGATGACGTGTAACATGGTTAATCGGATAAGCGAAAATTAACGATTAATTTTTATTCAAAATATTTTCATTTTTACAGGTATACTTTTTTTATCATACGATTGGTGAATATCTCTGAGACGACTACTGGTTTCCAAACGTTACTCTCTGAAAAATTGATTAAAACTGACTGCCTCGATAGGTTTATATTAACCTATCAGCAACAGTTAGCAAAAACTTCAATAAATTATATATTTCCGGTCTAGCTAGTTGAATCCCATGGTGCTCACTTACGTCAATCACTAAAACTAACGGGTATTACACTCCATTAACGTTTAATTCCTCTTGGACGAGATTCATTTGGCAGTTCGTTTACAGCCGTTATGGTAGAAGTTACTGCGCAGGCGGAGCACACATGGGTTCCGCGATAAAGACGTTTGTAAATTATTAATCTACCGTGGCGTCATGTTGTTTCACATTACTTAGTAAATTACCAGTAGCTGGCATTTCATATCTATAAGTGGAAGCGCATGAGATAATACGAGAGAGAAAAATGAGCTCGAGATGACAAGAAAAATTAGTATTTTCGTTTTTTTCCCCGATAAATAGAACTGTTACATAAACCTGTCTAGTTTCCAGCTGGGTAATTTTCCGTTCCAATATGACGAGAGTGACACTCATCGGAACGGTGCACTTTTTAGAATACCTTTACTTTCGCAGAAACCAGAGAACTTTATTTCACTGTAGCGTATTACACAGCGTTTTTACTGAACAGTCAGATTTTGTTGATTTTGTTCGTCTATCTCTACTGTACGTATTTACAAGCAAAAAACCAATAGGGAGACTTGTACAATCGATTTCTTTGTTAACCACCGATGTCATCCTGTACTTTGATTTAGTGTCGCAAAATGCATAGTCTCGTAGACATTTGCATATAGCTCTATTGTGTTTCAAAATTGCATTTGTTTTATTATTTACATCGACGCGCAGTGAAGTATAAGGGCTGAGTGTTGAACCACCTACTCTTATGATCATGTTTCTGCCCTTTGGAAGTAAGTTGTGTTACACTTAACTATACAATATTTCTGAATTTATAGCTACATACTTCACAAGCACAGTTGATGTAAATGCCTTGTACGCCCACTGGCTCTTGGCATGCTGGCATCTTTACATGAGCTTCCCTGCATCATTTAGTCGTTAGATAAACTCTTCAGCCATTTTAATTGCTCTCACGAGACAATGTACACATTCTTCATGTATAGGAGAGAAGGCAGTGCCTGCTAAAATCGTTTTCGAGGCAACAGACTCTAATCGCTTTTCAGAAATATTGAAATTACGTCAAAAGGGTGCTCTGTCATAGAATCTTTCGCGTTTGAATCCTTCGTTTCACAGCAGAAATTGTAAACCTCAAATAAATCGGTTTGGAGACTACAAGAAGTGCCAAGCAGTAATACCTGACCCGTTAAGCACTGTGTAGTGTTGGGAACTGGTTCTGCACTCCATGTTGGGCATAAATTCACTGCGATTTAAATCGCTCGTAACCATAAATCCTGTGAAAGGATCGCAACGGGCTGGAACAGCAGCTTATCTACAGTGGAGTCTCACCGCCATAAAATAAACATTTTATGCTTGGCACAGATGTAGGCGACGAACGCCGCAGGGATCAACGTTAGGTCATGAATACCCGTGCACGTTTCTAAAATTGCTACGTTGGAAATCCCATAGCCGTGAATTTTGGCCTGTCTGTCTTTCCGACAGCAAACGCCTAAGCCCTCCTCATATGTTCTCACCTTCTAAACTCTTGAAACAATGTGCACATATTTCTGCAAGCAAGAGTGAACAAAACGAAGCACGCTGTTGTAGCTGCAGAGTATATTCTTATGCCTGGTACGATAGTTGCTGTCTCCATAGAGAAGGCAGATATAATGAACAAAGCTAGTTGTCTATGTTCTGACGAAATTAGTAACTTATTATACCGATAACATCGAGCATATGGGCATACGGATAAGTAGCGAAAATCGTACAGTGGAAATGGAACTGTATCGTATTTATCAAATGTTTTACGTCAACTGTTGAGTAAAGGCCTCTTCCAGATGTACGCCCATGTTATGATAAGTACATTTAAGCATCCACGATTTACTTGCCTGTTCTCCGATGTCACCTGCCCATATCGAGGTTCAAAATGGCTCTGAGCACTATGGGACTTAACTTCTGGGGTCATCAGCCCCCTAGAACTTAGAACTACTTAAACCTAACTAACCTAAGGACATGACACACATCCATGCCCGAGGCAGGATTCGAACCTGCGACCGTAGCGGTCTCGCCGTTCCAGACTATAGCGCCTAGAACCGCTCGGCCGCTTCGGCCGGCCATATCGAGGTGCAGGGACGGACAAAAATATGGAAACAACACACGGTGTAGGAAACCCTGTGGAATTTAACTTCCAATCGTCTCGGAATAGATAAATACAGGTCCTGTATGGTTATAAAGGGAATTTTATACCATTATTCCTGCAAAATAGTGGTAAGTTCATGTAACGCTGAGGGAAGTCGATAGCGATCACGCGCTCTTCTCTCCAGAATAGACTACAAAGGTTCAATATATTTAGATCTGGTGACTGTGGTGGCCAGCGGAGATGATATAATTCATCCTTGTACTCGCCAAATCAGTCCTGGACGATGCGAGCTGTGTGAACAGGGGCCCTGTCGCCTTGGAACATAGCATCAGCATCAGGGAACTAACATTGCAACATGGCTCGCGATTGATATGATCATCCAAAATTGCCACATAATCCTTGGCAGTAATGCGCCCTTGCAGAGTAACCATATGGCTGGCGGAATCATCACCATGATTCAGTCTTGGGACGTAAACTTGGCCAGAAGTTGGAAACTGTGAGAAACAAGACATATGCAGCCAAGTGACTTTCCATTGCTCGACGGCCCATGTTTTGTGGTTTCGTCGCCAAATTTTTTAGTTATGGACATTTTCATCACTGGTGAATGGTTTTGGAATTTCAGCTCGCCGTGCAATTCCCTGTTTATGGGGCTCCTTGTGTTGTTTTGGTGCTGAGAGGGTACCAGAGTGCGACATTACGTTCTGCAGTGATTTTTGCATCTGTCGTCCTCTTATTTTTCGTCACAATCTTCTTCCATGAGCGTATGTCACGATCACTGTTACGATCACTCAACACACCCTCTCTTCCACGTCGTGACTTAGCGGATGATGTTTTTCCGCTTTCGCTGTATGCGGTATAAATCTTTGATACGGTACCTCTTGAAACACCAAACACACTGGCTGCCTTGGTTACGGAAGCACCCACCATTCGAGCCCCAACAATTTGCCCAGCTTGGAAGTTACTTAGCCCCGACATAAGACCATCACGACCATATGGAACACCGTCCTGTCCACGACTGACACTTGCTGCGTATTCAGGACATTGCACGGGAACCGCTCGTGGTCAAATACAACAGCGCATCCTGCAGGATTGGCTAGCACCTGCATTTTTGTCCAAGCATGCATTTCTCGCATTTCCCATGTTTCTGTTCAGCCTCCGTAGGTGGACATCACATTTGTTGGCCATGCTAGAGCTTGGGTTACGCCATTAATCAATCCGTCAATACCACCTACTCACGGAACCTAATATAAAAGCGAAACAAGTATTGTCGGTGTTCAGTTCTATCTATGTCTGCGTACGTATGATATCGCACGCGATAACATAACTACGTCGCGGGTAAAACCCTCCTCCAGCTGTCGGTATAACAAATAATACAGACGTGACATAAAGTCATATAGAAAACTGGCGCCCGTTCAAGTAAATATGCGTAGAACTGCAGTTTCGGAATTATTACCATCTTCAGATATACAAGCGCAAAGGTAGCACAAAGACAAAAGAGCGTTACCAGTTGGGTACTTAACTGGTAAGTCTCTTGTCCTTGTGCCACCTTTGCCCTTGGATTTCTGAAGATGGAAATAATTCCGGAACGCTTCATGCATACTTCGTGATCAGTAAACTCATTCGTCACCTGCTGTATGACTTTTTATGCGACCTAACTTTAGTTCTATCCATACAGGGTGGTCCAAATATCTCACGAAACAAGCATCAAACGCAAAAACTACAAAGACGAAACTTGTCTAACTTGAAGGGGGAAGCCAGATGGCTATGGTCGGCCCGCTAGATGGTGCTGCCATAAGCCAAACGGATATCAACTGCGTTTTTTTAAAATATAAACCCCCATTCGTGTAGTAGGTAGAGAAGTATCAATTTTTAGTTGGACCACTTTTTTCGCTTTGTGATAGATGGCGCTATAATAGTCACAAACATATGGCTCACAATTTTAGACGAACAGTTGGTAACAGGTAGGTTTTTTAAATTAAAATACAGAACGTAGGTACGTTTGAACATTTTATTTCGGTTGTTCCAATTTGATACATGTACCTTTGTGAACCTATCATTTCTGAGAACGCATGCTGTTACAGCGTGATTACCCGTAAATACCACAATAATGCAATAAATGCTCAAAATGATGTCCGCCAACCTCAGACCATTTGGCAATATGTGTAACGACATTCCTCTCAACGGCAAGTAGTTCGCCTTCCGTAATGTTCGCACATGCATTGACAATGCGCTGTTGCATATTGTGAGGCGTTGTCGGTGGATTACGATAGCAAATATCCTTCAACTTTCCCCATAAAAAGAAATCTGGGGACGTCAGATTCGGTGAACGTGCGGGCCATGGTATGGTGCTTCGACGACCAATCCACCTGTCATGAAATATGCTATTCAATACCGCTTCAACCACACGCGAGCTATGTGCCGGACATCCATCATGTTGGTAGCACATCGCCATTCTGCCATGCAGTGAAAAATATTGTAGTAACATGGGTAGAACATTACGTAGGAAATCAGCATATATTGCACCATTTAGATTGCCATGGATAAAATGGGGGCCAATTATCCTTCCTCCCATAATGCCGCACCATACATTAACCCGCCAAGGTCGCTGATGTTCCACTTGTCGCAGCCATCGTGAATTTTCCGTTGCCCAATAGTGCATATTATGCTGGTTTACGTTACCGCTGTTGGTGAATGACACTTCGTCGCCAAGTAGAACGCGTGCAAAAAATCTGTCATCGTCCCGTAATTTCTTTTGTGCCCAGTGGCAGAACTGTACACGACGTTCAAAGTCGTCGCCATGCAATTTCTTGTGCATAGACATATGGTACGGGTGCAATAAATGTTGATGTAGTATTCTCAACACCGACGTTTTTAAGATTCCCGATTCTCGCGCAATTTGTCTGCTACTGATGTGCGGATTAGCCGCGACAGCAGCTAAAACACCTACTTGGGCAACATCATTTGTTGCAGGTCGTGGTTGACGTTTCACATATGGCTGAACACTTCCTGTTTCCTTAAATAACCTAACTATCCGGAGAACGGTCCGGACCCTTGGATGATTTCGTCCAGGATACCGAGCAGCAGGCATAGCACACGCCCGTTGGGCATTTTGATCACAATAGCCATACATCAACACGATATCGACCTTTTCCGTAATTGGTAAACGGTCCATTTTAACACGGGTAATGTATCACGAAGCAAATACCGTCCGCACTGGCGGAATGTTACGTGATACATCTACATCTACATCTACATCTACATCTACATGATCACTCTGCAATTCACATTTAAGTGCTTGGCAGAGGGTTCGTCGAACCACAAGCATACTATCTCCCTACCATTCCACTCCCGAACAGCGCACGGGAAAAACGAACACCTAAACCTTTCTGTTCGAGCTCTGATTTCTCTTATTTTATTTTGATGATTGTTCCTACCTATGTAGGTTGGGCTCAACAAAATATTTTCGCATTCGGAAGAGAAAGTTGGTGACTGAAATTTCGTAAATAGATCTCGCCGCGACGAAAAACATCCCAGCTCGCGTATCATATCTGCCACACTCTCTCCCCTATTACGTGATAATACAAAACGAGCTGCCCTTTTTTGCACCCTTTCGATGTCCTTCGTCAATTCCACCTGGTAAGGATCCCACACCGCGCAGCAATATTCTAACAGAGGACGAACGAGTGTAGTGTAAGCTGTCTCTTTATTGGACTTGTTGCAGCTTCTAAGTGTCCTGCCAATGAAACGCAACCTTTGGCTCGCCTTCCCCACAATATTATCTATGTGGTCTTCCAACTGAAGTTGTTCGTAATTTTAACACCCAGGTACTCAGTTGAATTGACAGCCTTGAGAATTGTACTATTTATCGAGTAATCGAATTCCAACGGATTTCTTTTGGAACTCATGTGAATCACCTCACACTTTTCATTATTTAGCGTCAACTGCCACCTGCCACACCATACAGCAATCTATTCTAAATCGCTTTGCAACTGATACTGGTCTTCAGATGACCTTACTAGACGGTAAATTACAGCATCATCTGCGAACAACCTAAGAGAACTGCTCAGACTGTCACCCAGGTCATTTATATAGATCAGGAACAGCAGAGGTCCCAGGACGCTTCCCTGGGGAACACCTGATATCACTTCAGTTTTAGTCGATGATTTGCCGTCTATTACTACGAACTGCGATCTTCCCGACAGGAAATCACGAATCCAGTCGCACAACTGAGACGATACCCCATAGGCCCGCAGCTTGATTAGAAGTCGCTTGTGAGGAACGGTGTCAAAAGCTTTCCGGAAATCTAGAAATACGGAATCAACTTGGATGGAGCACGTACTTATATGTTTTTGCCTATCACAGCGCATTGTATCACAAAGCGAGAAAAGTGGTCCCACTAAAAAATTCATATTTCTTTACATACTACACGAATATGTAATAAAAATGGAGGTTCGTATTTTAAAAAACTCAGTTGATATCCGTTTGATCTATGGCAGCGCCATCTAGCGGGTCACCCATAGCGCCATCTGGTTTCCCTCTTCAAGCTAGACGAGTTTCTTTCTTTGTAGTTTTTTCGTTTGATGCTTATTTCGTGAGATCTTTGGCCCGGCCACTATCAATGGACCACCCTGTATACACTAACAGATCTCCAACAACTGGTTTCCAATATGAAACTTGGGAATGTTCTTCAGCACATTACTTATTGTTCGTTCCCTTAGAGATTGTGAAGATTAATGCTCCTGATGCTCCATCCAATAATAAAATGGGAAGCATTTCTAATATGTGATACACGAAGTTTTACCTGCCTCGAAAAATACATACGTAGACGTATCTGAGTGTGACGAAATATGCGGAAACGATGCTCGGTATGGCGACTTGGCTGCAATTGTTCTATCGGAACCACCCGATACACGGGAGGACTGAGTTAAAGCGTAGGAACTGTCCGGCGTGGGTGCAGGAGAAGCGCAAAGCACGTGGAGGAGGAGGGAGGCCGCCCCGCCGGGCGGCGCGGTGTCAGCGCGCCGGCTGTGACGGCGCCGTCACGTGTGACGTGACACCCGTGCGAGCGGATCGCGGCGATGCGCGCCAAGTCGCATTACGCGCCGTCAGCTGCCGCGGCGGAAATCAGCAGTCGGCACAGGCGTGCCACTCTCCAGGGGGGATGGTGCGTCTGCCCGTCCTGCAAGCGCCACCGTCCATCTGCTCTTATCAATCTCTTTGTCGGTACACCGTTTTCTCCACGTTTTCAAGTGAGTCGTCAAAGTATGGTACAAAATGGTTCAAATGGCTCTGAGCACTATGGACTTAGCTGCTGAGGTCATCAGTCCCCTAGAACTCAGAACTACTTAAACCTAACTAACCTAAGGACATCACACACGTCCATGCCCGAGGCAGGAGTCGAACCTGCGGCCGTAGCGGTCTCGCGGTTCCAGACTGTAGCGCCTAGAACCGCTCGGCCAGTATGGTGTAGATTTGATTTCAGATCTAGGCGCCAACAGAATTGTTCTACAGTCAGCTTCAAATGCAGGTTCTCTAAATTTTCCCAATAGTGTTCCTCGAAAAGATCGTCGCCTTTCCTCCAGAGATTCCCATTTGAGTTCCCAAAGTATTTCCGTAACACTTGCGTGTTGTTCGAACCTACAGGTAACAAATCTAGCAGCCTTCCCGCCTCTGAATTGCTTCGATGTCTTCCTTAAATCCAACCTGGTGCGGATTTCAACCACTACTAGAACAGATCTCAAGAACAGGTCGCACTAGCGTCCTGTATGTCGTCTCCTTGACAGATTAGCCACACTTTCCCAAAATCCTCTCAAGTCGACCGTTCGCCTTCGTGCGACAGGCCTCACATGCTCGTTCCCTTTTAAAGCGCTTCGCGACGTTATACCTAGATACTCAAACGATGTGACTGTGTCAAGCAGGACACTACAAATGATGTATCTGAACATTATACGTTTGTTTCTCCTGCTCATCTGCATTAACGTACATTTTTTGATATTTAGAGCTAGCTACCATTCATTATACCAACTAGAAATTTGGTCTAAGTTATCTTGTATCCTCCTACACCTTACTGTACGCCACGGCGTCACCAGCAAACAACCGCAGATTGCTGCTCACCCTGTCCGCCAGATCTTTAATGAATACAGAATGTAGTAGCGGTCATATCACACTTCCCCGTGCGTCTCCTGACGATACCCTCGTCTCTGACGAACACTTGCCATCGAGGACAACCCACTAAGTTCTATTACTCAAGAAGTCTTTGAGCCATTCACATATCTGGAAACCAATCCCATATGTTCGATCCTTCTTTAACAGTCTGCAGTGAGGCACCATCTCAAATGCTTTCCGGAAGTCTAGAAACATGGAATCTGCCTGTATCGCTTCATCCATAGTTCGCAGTATGTCATGTGAGAAAAGGCCAATCTGAGTTTCACATAATGATGCTTGATAAAACCGCGCTAATTTGTGGACATAAGCTTCTTGGTCTCAAGAAAATTTATTATATTCGAACTCAGAATATGTTCAAGGATTCTGCAGAAAACCGATGTTAGGGATGTCTTGTCTGTAATTCTGCGAGTCCGTTCTTTTATGTATGTGAGTCTGCTTCCATTTCTCCAGTCGCTTGGGGCTTTGCGCTGGGTGAGAGATACGCAATAAATGTCAGCTAAGTAAAGAGACAATGCCGTAGAGTAATCTTTGTGTAACCGAATTGGTATTCCATCCAGATCTCGCGACTTATTTGTTTTCAACTTTTTCACCTGTTTATGTTGTCCATACGGTAGGGTGTTCGATGGTGAAAGGAATACTGTGGAAGTGAATCTCATGAACATTAATTTTTGGCATGTGTTGAAAGAAATAGTTTTACACCATGAACACCTTGGTCGAACGCTACCGAACTGACGCTTCAACATGTCTATGCATGTGGCTTATGATTAAAATTTCCTCCTTATGCGACCTTATCTTCAGTATAGCAAAAAGCCATTCATACTGCTGAGGAATGGTGTGAGTACAATATGGTTGTGCAAAATATCACTGCAACTTTTCAGTTGGAGATAGCAATACAGCATGCACACAGAACGTGTACATGCAGATTATCGCCATCTTTCGGATTTTGAGAAACGTCGAATCACCGACATGAGTGAGATGGAAGTATCATATCGACATATTGCTGAGACAGTTTGCTGTAGTGCAGTGAGTGCAGAACGTGAAGTATTAAAATGCACTCAGGGCTGCAATGTGGCAAGGAGAGTGGGCACGGATCCTTTCAGAAGGAGTACACCACGAGAAGTTCGTACCATTGTTCGGCTGGCGCTGACGAGCAGACGGATAACAAGAGATGAAATCCGGACAAAGGTTACAGAAAAAGTGTCACCAAGAACCTTCGGGCACAGATTACTGTGCCGAACGGTTCTAGGCGCTTCAAAATGGCTTTGAGCACTATGGGACTCAACATCTGAGGTCATCAGTCCCCTAGAAATTGGGACTACTTAAACCTAACCAACCTAAGGACATCACACACATCCATGCACGAGGCAGGATTCGAACCTGCGATCGTAGCGGTCGCTCGGTTCCACACTGAAGCGCCTAGAACCGCTAGACCACACCGGCCGGCCCTAGGCGCTTCAGTCCGGAACCGCGCGACTGCTACGGTCGCAGGTTCGAATCCTGCCTCGGGCATGGATGTGTGTGATGTCCTTAGGTTAGTTAGGTTTAAATAGTTCTAAGTTCTAGGGGACTGATGACCTCAGATGTTAAGTCCCATAGTGCTCAGAGCCATTTGAACAGATTACTGTAAGCTGGGATAAGACCTACAGTTTGTGCCTTGTTTACCGATGACACCATATCACAGACAGAGATTTGCTTGGTGTAGAGTCAGGCTACGCTGGGACACTGAATGGCATTCTGTGGTAGACAGCAATATGTAGCGGTTAGATCGACGCCAACGTCGCAATCGACGCCTTTAGAAATCGTGATCACTTTTGTTATAATAAACAAATAAACGCCGTCTAGATCTTAACATTTTATTACCTGCTACCACTATCATTCTGCGTTGTGGATCATCTACAGCTCTGGCGCCGCAAGGTGCAATTTGTCGGCATCGGTAGTCGCTAATAGAACAAACAATTCTGTTGGCAGTTGGTGGTACACGCGGCGCTCATGAACCACAGCACAGATACGACACCTGAGGATGGGCTTGCAACAGTCCGAAACCGGTCGTGTGAAAATAAAGTAATACAACTGAAGCGGTATTTTCAACCTCTTCGCTAATAGAAAGTTGTGATCCAGATGGTGTTTATTAATTTATTATCGACGCCAACGTAGACTGCCTGGTGAAAGGTCACATTAAGCAATGATTCCCGTGTCTCGTATCTCTTCATCTTTCGGAAGCATGGTCTGAGGAGCTACTGGATATGACAAAAGGACGAGTTTGGTAATTGTTGAAGAGTGCTCGCCAGTTTGTGGCTACAATATTGTCAAGCCCATCACGGCCAGAAAACCAAAAAAAAAAAAAAATTCAGGGAAGAATGCAAGAGACCACACTACAGTCAGCATGTCAAATGCGTTGCGGAATGTATGGATTCTACACAGGCCTGGCCGGTCCCCTGATTTGTCACCCAAGGACACATCTGAGATGCGACAGCAAGACGTATACTGTCATACCAGTCAGCAACAAGCTATCTTCAAGCTTCATGCCCTGATAATTCTTTCAGGCATGGAAAATGATTCCAAACTCGATACTCGGAGACTGTTGGCTTCCAGGTACGAATGGCGGTTATCACCAAAACAACTAGTCTTCAGTTATGCCGTTTTTCTTCATCTCCAGTTTAACCTGAAAGTTAAAACCGCACACAGTAACCGGTTTCTGAAATAACCCAATTTCGGTTTTGTTTCCAAAATAAACGATTTTGAGTTTTTTATTGCTATTGTTTTCAGTAACAAAGGTAGGCAGCGAATTAAAACTAAAACAAAAGAAGGGTGGTTGGTTCAAATGGCTCTGATCACTATGCGGCTTAACTTCTGAGGTCATCAGTCGCCTAGAACTTAGAACTAATTAAACCTAACTAACCTAAGGACATCACACACATCCACGCCCGAGGCAGGATTCGAACCTGCGACCGCAGCGGTTGCTCGGTTCCAGGCTCTAGTGCCTAGAACCGCACGGCCACTCCGGCCGGCGCAAAAGAAGGTAAATCTTCTCTCCCAAGGATCACTGTGCATGCTATCTCTTTATATGATGTCGCATGTTTGCTGTGCTGCCTCCCGTTTTTAATCATTTGCAGCAACTGGTGCATTATACTTCACTGGAGCCTCACTTCGTAAAATATTTGCGGGCTAGGGATGGTGCCATTCTGCAATACAACCGATGTCCGGTGACTATATCGAGAAACTACCGTACAGACAAAGTTCAGCATGCATATGCGTATCGTCTAAATGGTCACGCCATACGACAACAGGTACTTTACTGTATCAGCAATGCTGTATCAATACGTATGTCATGTGCTCGTGGCTCGTTTCTGACTTATTAAAACAGCACAGATCGCTTTTACCATTTTCAGTATTTCAAAGCAGTATATATAGATATACGGATAAACATTACTCGTTTTCTAAAAAAAGCGTTATAAAAACCCAAGATTTCAGTAACGCTCCTGTGGCAAATTGACATACCGCTATTTTTAATCAGTTATTAGTAAAAAAAAGCCTGTTATAATTGAGACCAAATAAATACCGAAAAATACCAGTTATTCAGAACTAAAATACCGGAATTGTTTGTTTTTAACCGGCCTGTTTTTCCCAGTCCTACTTCCAGACTACGTCGAAAAAAAAGTGTATTTGTGCCTGTGGGGGCCACACCTTGTACTGCTGTTGATGGATTTCCGTTTGGAAAGGAATGGAAGTTAAAAGATTGATAATTATGGGACTGGTGCTTCATAGTGTAACAGTTTCCATTCCAGTCAGTGTATTTTTCGAAAAAATTTCAGCAGCTTTTTTCACAGTTAGAGGGCTAGGAACAGCAGCTTTCTCAATGCAGTTAGGGCAGCTAAACGGAAGTGAACTTTTATATCCTCTTGGGCGGCCACAGCCCGGATGTAGGAAGCAACGTTAGTCTTGCTTGTATGCTTGAAAATTTTACAATTATGGCGGCGCTCCTTTCCTCAGGCTCTAAGGCTGGGACCTAGCCGTCGCGAAATATTCCGTGACTTCTAGGATCTTTCTACAGCAAGCTGCTTTTTAGTATTTCCGCCATAGAGACCAGCACCTTCTGGCGCAGGTATCTACGTGATTTGGGATGCAGCCCCAATTGCTATTATTTTGTATACATTTTTCCATTGAAGCGGCGATGTCATTCGATTCTGGGTTTGGAGTAGAGCGATGAAAGAACTTCTACAAGTCGGTTAACGTTTGAGGCACATAAAGTGCAGAGTTCCGTCTTGACTGTCCTGGGTGACAGAGAGTTACTGAGTGTAGTTTTGCGACAACGCGTTATTTCAAAATGGCATTGTCGTGTGGAACCAAATCAAGTTAGCATTTAGGTTATACAATAAGAGATAAGATTCGGAGAATGTTGTACAGGAGAAAAGTTAGATTAAGCTCGATTTTTTTTAAAAAAAACTTTTAGTGGCAGTGTCAAGAGGCAGACGTATTAGAAACGGCTTGTGGTACTGAAGTTACTTAAAGTGAAGAAATTATTATACTTAAGTCAGTAGCATTTTTTTTAAATTTAAACTATGCAGTGACCGTTTTTGAAGAGGGTAGTTGCATCCGTCGCCTTTGTGACTAAAAAAAAAGCATATTTTTTATCACACCTTTCGTTTTACTAGATTAAAACAATGTATTTAGAATTTTCGTTTGGTAGCAGCTGAAAGCAGTTCTGTGGTAAGCTACTGAAGTGTGTTTCTTTTACTTAGCGCATTCGCGTCGCTTTTTATACATCTAGATGTGTCGTCTGCGTGAAGATTATTTTTAGATCTACAATCCATACCAAAATAATGAATACATTTTCTTTCCAGACCACTTACCATAAAAAATCACACTAAACAATAAAAGTACGATAAATACGCATTTTTAGTAATTGCGTAGGCTGATCTAAAATACCTTAAGTAATTGTACACCATCTAGTGCACCATGGCACGACATATGAAGAATTTAATGTACAAAACTTGGAGAAGGATTTTCCTCTGTGTGAGTCTATGACTAGGTGTTCTCATCCTATTGAGGACAATGAGAAGGTACTTGAAAGAGGTACAGCGAGTCCAGTTCGAAAAATGACATTAAAGGCCGTGGCACCATTTGTATTAACTTCTAATGGTGACTTGAGTGGAGGATGACGCCCTGGCCGGCTGGTAGCACCCAGTTGACTGGGACTGATCGCGGAGGTTGAGTTAGCAGGAGATGGATGTCTTGGCGTGTTTGGCAGCTACGGATCAACGCTAGAATAGATTGCTAGCGCGAATGAATGCAGATGCGGCTCGCAGGGATGAGCGATGGCTGTCGGCTCGGAGTGTCCTCGTCACTGGAGGAAGTGGGCTCTTAGCAGAGGAGCTTGCTGGCACGCGCGCCGTTCCCAGACACCACGCTCCGTATGCAGCGCGCGTAGCGGCTAATCGGCCCCCGGCGGCGCCTTCGCTTACTCTCCCTGGCGCAGCGGGTTTCACAGTGTGACTAGTCTGTTTCTCGATACACAATCTGTTCCCAAAAGGGAGTTTTTCACGGTGTCCGAAGAAGCGGTTCCCAAATTAAAACAAGGAAAAATTTAAGTTCCAAGTCATTTTTGCAGCCAATAAAATTGCCCCGAGTAATTCATGGAGTCAAATAGGACAACTATTTTTTAACAGGTGATAACGAAGTTTTTTTCCTTTTTTAGCGTCCAAGGCCCTAGATGACTATGTATTGAATCTGCAGAGCAATTTCTTTGATATTCATCATTTGGATTTGCTGCCCTTGCGTCTGCCATGTTTGCTGTTAAAATTACTGGGTATAAGGTTCGCCTATTATGGAAAGCACTGTCTTTTTCATATGATCCATAAGTGTTCAGCACCTCTGAGCCATCATCAGTGGGTTTTTAATTACAATCTGTGAAATGTGACCATACACTGATCAGCCAGAACATCATGATCACAGGCCTACTTTCGATACAAAACCGTCCATGCGATAGCAGTGTCACCTGACGAGGCATGACTGCTAGTCAGGCACACGCACGATGCATGTAACATCAGTGAGCGTGGTGTCCGTGTGTAGGCCGGCCGTGGTGGCCGTGCGGCTCTAGGCGCTGCAGTCCGGAACCGCGGGACTGCTACGGTCGCAGGTTCGAATCCTGCCTTGGGCATGGATGTGTGTGTGATGCCCTTAGGTTAGTTAGGTTGTTCTAGGGGACTGATGACCTAAGATGTTAAGTCCCATAGTGCTCAGAGCCATTTGTCCGTGTGTAGAATGGGGAACGTGCGTGATCTATCTGATTTGACGGAGAGCAGATTGTGATGGCCGAGAGGCTTGGCACGAGTATTTCTGAAACTGCACGACTTTTCGAGTTTTCGAGAAGTGGCGAAACCAAGATGAAACCACATTCAGACGTCGTGGGGTTGGGCGGACACCCCTCATTGCAAATGTCGGACGTCGTAGGCTGGGCAGACTGGTAAAACAGGACACGTGGCGAATTGTGGCGGAACTAACATCTGACTTTTATGCTGGGCAGAGTGCAGTGTGTGTGAACATACAGTGCACCGAACACTCCTAACGATGGGCCTCCGCAGTCGGCGACCCGTGCATATGCCAATGCTAACACCACGACATCAGCAACGAAACGATCGATACTGAACATTGGCGCAGTGTCAGAGCGTTTCATGGTTTGGTGAATCCCAATACCTTCATGATGGCGATGGGAGGGCGCGAATCACTCGTTTTCCACGGGAACAGCTCCTTGACATCTATATTGCGTTGCGGAGACAAACTGGCGGCGGCTCCATTATGCTCTGGGGAACATTACGTGGGGAATCCACGGGTCTCCTGCAAGGCGCCATGACGGCCAAAGAGTGTCGTCGATTGGTTGCAGACCACGTACACCCCTTCATAATGATCATGTTTCCCGATGGCAATGGCATTTTTCAGCAAGACAATGCGCCATGTCACAAGGCCAGGAGTGTAATAGAGTGGTTCGAGGAACACAGTGACGAATTTCAGTTGATGTACTGGCCTCCCTTTTCTCCAGATCTGAACCTGATCGAGCGCATCTGATTGTGATTGAACGTGGCATCAAACCACATCGCCCCCCTCCCCGGAATTTGCGGGAGTTAGGTAGCTTATACGTGCAGCTGTGGTGCCCACTCCCTCCAGCGAACTATCAGGGCCTCATTGGTTCCATGCCACGACGCATCGCCGCTGTTATCCCTTCCAAAGATGCCCATACCGATTATTAGGTAGGATGTCGTAATGTTCTGGCTGACCAGTGACAACTAATCTACGAGAATTACGCAAAAAGTTTTTGTTAAGGTTACGACAGAAAAACTGACCTTAGGCCTAATTTCCATACATTATTTATCATTTAATATACATTCATATTTCACAAAATTGAGCAATAAAAAATTGATGATGGCGCAGAGGTGCTGAAACATGTATGGGTCACATTAAAAAAACATTGTTTTTGCACAACCGACGGAACTTCATCCAATAATTTCTGTAACGCTCTTTCGACTGTCTCAGAGATCATTTAATTTGAACATAAAACTCAAATTTTATTGTTTCGTTTCACTTGCAACAGCTTACTTTCCAAAACGGTCTTTAAATGAGTCGCCATGAGGGTTGTGCATCTACTCCTGGCAGTTGTGGTGAACAGCTGTGGTATTTAGAGTCATTTCTGACCAGAAATGATGATGATGATGATGATGAAGTCCCACACTCCTTGACAAGGCGGAGGGGAACGATGCGGGAGACCCACACCGCCGTACTAGGCAAGGTCCCTTTGCCCTTGCTTTCCTTCGACCGTAATGGGAATGAATGATGTCGATCCCGGGACCCCGTGCTCGGGAAGCGAGAACGCTACCGCAAGACCACGAGTTGCGGATTCTGACCGTTTTGAAAAAAAAAAGAAAAAAAAGAAATTGAGGAAAGTGTTCTTCTGAAGCCGTATTAGTCCGAATAAGCATTCGATCACAGCCAATCGTTGGTCCTCGTCCACGGCAACCACTTCACATCAAAAACACGTTCAGCCGACAATTATTCAGTAATAATTGAACTAGTTGGTTGGTCAATAGACAAAAAATGGTTCAAATGGCTCTTAGCACTATGGGACTTAACATCTGTGGTCATCAGTCCCCTAGAACTTAGAACTACTTAAACCTAACTAACCTAAGGACATCACACACATCCTTGCCCGAGGCAGGATTCGAACCTGCGACCGTAGCAGTCGCGCGGTTCCGGACTGCGCGCCTAGAACCGCTAGACCACCGCGGCCGGCGGTCAATAGACATTGATTTGCACTTTGTATTGGTTATGAAGGCAACACCTTTGCCGCAATGGGAACATCGGTTTCCGTCAGATCAGCGGAGTCAAGCGTTGTGGGGCTGGGCTAGCAATTGGATGACCAGCCGGTCTGCCGAGCGCTGTTGGCAAGCGGGGTGCACGCAGCCCTTGTGAGTCAAACTGAGGAGCTACTTATTTCAGAAGTAGTGGCTCCGGTCTCGTAAACTGTCTTACGGCCGGGAGAGCGGTGTGCTGACCACATGCCCCTCCATATCCGCATCCAGTGACGCCTGTGGGTGAGGACGACACGGCGGCCGGTCGGTGCCGTTGGGCCTTCCAAGGCCTGTTCGGACGGAGCTAAGTTTTTGTGTTATAGTTTATGAAGCAATGATTGCAGTCATTTGCAAGCGAATAAGGAGTTCGTTCCAAATTGTAAAAACGAAACTGACCAGGACAGGTCTGACACCATCATGTAGGAGTACAGAATGACACAGGTAAAATTTTCAGCTATTGTAGAACAGTAATGAATACATTTCATAAAACTGCTTCCAGCTACTCATTTAGGAAGTAATGTAATTTGTGCTCTATATCCTTCGGAAATTTTGGCCACAGTTCTCTGTAGGTTTTGCGATGGTACAGCTTGTCTCACATATCCCAATATTTCTTATTACTTGTCAGAGTCTCAGCAGTCATAATAAACACGGAGATGCACAAGCAGCAACAGGTGAACTCTCAGAATAAAGATGCTCGACGAATCCCATACCATTATTATTAATACGACGTCTGCCACATTCATTGTAATTGGATGAATTTTTTTGTAATTGATGAACCTTTTTTTGCCTCTGGTTTGGGCGACCAGTAGACCAATTTATCGGATATATAAAGTCCCAGTGGATGGCTAGTCGTACAGTTCGGAGGGATCAATAATATTCATATCCCACCTGCGCCTACTTTAAATCCGTAGGACATTTAAAAGTGTCGTGTAAGTACATAATAACGTCAACGCTGTCGTTCCAATGTAACTGAACAGTTTGTAGGAATCTATCGAACATCACAATAATATACGTTGTTATAAGATCAAAACATGACTTCTATTGCGTCGATTAGCGTAATCTGTTCATCCCAACACCATAGATCAATTGATGGTAAGGTCATCGGTCCCTAAGCTTACACACCACTTAAACTAACTTAAACTTACGTACGCTAAGGACGACACACACACCCATGGCCAAGGGAGGACTCGAACCTCCGACGGGGAAAGCCGTGCCGACCGTGACAAGACGCCTCAGACGAGGAGGCTACCCCGCTTGGCATAGATTAAGCGTGGGACATGAAATCACGTAGCAGAACTGTTATCTTCACGACAACGGTCATACGTGATGTATCTGATGCTTGTGATTGGCTACGTGCTACCTTATCTTCTGGACGTCCGTTCAGTGTGAAAAGCGAAATATTTCTACAGAAACACTTCCTTGTGAACGACTGTATCCTTGATGATAAACATTCATAAGAACGCCACGCCCATGCCATTTAAGGAGCTCATTGTTTCCTGGATGCATGTTTCCTGGATTCGGTTCAAAATGGTTCAAATGGCTCTGAGCACTATGGGACTTAACTTCTGAGGTCACCAGTCCTCTAGAACTTAGAACTACTTAAACCTAACTAACCTAAGGACATCACACACATCCATGCCCGAGGCAAGATTCGAACCTGCGACGGTAGCGGTCGCGCGGTTCCAGACTGAAGTGCCTATGACCTCACGGCCACCCCGGCCGGCTTTCCTGGATTCGGAATAGATACCTAATTTCGTAGGTGAACGAAAACAGATGATATGTCCATAGGGTGCGATAGTGATGAATTTCTTGAACAATGCGGAAGTGAAATTGTGACTACGTACAATGAGAAGTGTCGCCCCAAGAACGCCGGGTAGCCGCATCAGTGCCTGGCGCGTGGGTAAGCTACGCTCAAAAGCCCGCGGCATGGCAGCTGACGTAATGTGCGCCGCTATCTGCGAGCCGTGTTTATTCAGAGACAAAGCCGCCAGTGGGTCAGATAAATTACGCAGCCTTTCGCGGAAGCCGCCTTTTTCTGGTAGTGCGTTGTCGTCCCCGGTGCCGGGACGTCGCCTGTTTACACGCGTGGCGCGAGGCGGTGCTGGCGGCGCCGTACTCCCCCCTCTCCGCTGGGACGAGCAGATGGAGGGGTAGTAAATTCCTCCTGGAATGTATGACGGCTAAGGAATGGATGCTATTTAAATAGTGAGCTCAGCTTCTGGAATATCTTGATGACATTGGGTCTTCGAGATGACGAGACTTCTAGTATTCAACGCGGAAAATTCTCAGACCGATGAAAGCTGTAGACGAGGGTGGAGCGATGTATGTGACAGCCATTTTTCCATGTACTATACTTCTTCAGGATAACAAAGTGGAGTAGGATGTTATGATTCTCGGATGGCCAATATTTTGATTCTCGTTTTCCAATAGTTCAACTGTTCAAAAGTTCAACAGGACAACTCCAGCGATATGCAGCAAGGCTAATAATTTTACAGGCACTTAGCTGCATTAGGACAATTTATTTCTTTGCTGCTGGTTTCAATCAGTGACCATAATCTGCCACATGAATCAACGTTAAAAAAAAGACATCAAAATCTCAATGTACAAAAATCATAAACACACAATAGTACGAAAAGTAACTTACGAAAAACTGGCTAATACAAGTCACATGTCAATCGTGTTGAACCATAAAATCGGATTAGCTGTCAAACTCATGAATAATAACACAGAAAAACAGTAATTTTCTCACATCAGCAACCTTCGTCATGCACACGCTTTAAGGAACTCAAAATAAGTAGTCTGGATTTAGTATGAGTAGCCAACGTACTCAAAGATAACATCACAAAGTTATCCAGTCGATATGAACCATGACACACAAAGACAATTTTGTTACTGTTTTGTTTATTTATTTAATTTAATAATGGCTGTGCGCCTGTTAATGTTGCACAAGCAGAATACTCCAGGGCAGGACAGGACCAGCGAAACTAGTAATTACTGCTAACGATACCAGTTACGTTTATACTAACATTGAGAGCTTCGCAGCGTGCACGCTAGAGCAAGTCGAGGAGGTGGATGCAGTCTAATTTGCGTATGGTTACAATAGCTCTTGCTGTTATGGAAGTAACTTTGATGTTAATATAACTAAAGTAATATTTCATGTTTTGTATTATTCAGAGAAAGTGTTCAGTTATAGTACGGCACATATTTGTGCTGTTTAGTAATGCGGGTCAGCTAAAATTAATTTTGTCATTCTAGTAGCAACCTTTAATGGTTATCACTCAGGTACTTTAGGTTCAATACATGTTGGTTAGCATGCACACAGACATCTTGTCATATCAGCGGCGTTAACCGTAGTTATTGAGTTAGAAGAAAAAAGACAGGCAGATGGGTCGGGATGTTACACCAGAGAGAGTTATTAACTGTTTAGTTCAGCGGCATCTGTGTTCTCGGGGCAGCGTGTCCGATTGATGAAGTCTACGAGGCAGGTTGGATCCTGTCTAATGAATGCATGAGATTTTAAATCTGCCGCTACTATGTGTGCTTTTTAAATAAATTAGAATGTGTAAGTTGTGTGAAACATCGCGTTCAAGCAGTTGGTTGATGGGAAATTGAATGGGCAATGCCTACAGAATTAAAAAACAATTAATATATTAGCTTGGCGTAGGAAGAAAAGAGGAGTCATGAAACAAGTCGAAAGAGTGGGGAATAAGAAGGAAAGGGAACCTGTGGAGCTTGAGCACGTGGACTAGAACTTTTTTCTGGTTTCAGGCAAAGCCCATTTCGCCAAATACTATTATGTCATATAACGATTTGAACAAAACATCTGTCTGACCTCGTTACTATGAAATATAATAGTGCAAGATATTTGGTGTACAAAGTACGTTAGTCTGACTGCGCCATTACAGTTGTACAGTGTAATTGTTATTGGGTGATTGTGCGTATCACGTTCTACTAATATAGATGAGGCAGGAATCACACTTGGAGAAGGTATTAATTTGAGAAATATCTCGTTTTATTAGTGTTCACGTTACGTACTAATGGTAAATTAATAGTAAAAATATTTTTTTTTTCATTTGAGGACCGAGTTGGGATAGCCTACCAAGAGTAGCCTTGAGTCTGTTGCTGCATCGGCAAATACCATATGCCTTTGATGTTATGGTTCTTGTCCAATAAAACGCTGTATGGTAGGGGTAGTAGTAGCGCACCGTGTACGTCAGCTGATCCGACTAGGATTTGGATAGGTGAAGAAATCATCTCATAAATAATTATTTCTGGCCCACACGTCTTGGGCTGTGGCTGTCGAAGACGATTAGCTGAACAGATGCATTTAGCTCCGTGTGTCCGCAAGGCTGGCGCTGTCTCACGCACCTGCGTCCCGCCATTAAGCTATTGGTGCGGGCGGAATCCAGGCCGCAGTCGCCGCTGGGCGCGCTATACTTGGCTCCCCGCGCTGACATCACTCTTAAACGGGCTTAAACGGCCCTAAGTTAAACACGTCGCTACACTCCGCTCTGCTCCTCCGGCGGCTGAGCGGGAAGCTTCAGTCGCTGGACGAAGCGCAGCGGCAGGGAGTGTGGTAGGGGGGCGGGGGGGGGGGGGTGGTAGATGAGAGCTGGGCGGAAGGGTGGGGGGACTCGGCTCACGCTGTGAGAGCAGCACCAGTTATCACGCTGTCTGCTGCACCGCCGCACACTGGTTGCCTTTGTCCCGCGTGCCGGAACTGCATTCTGCTTGTAGCGAAGCAGCTCCCTCAGTAACTTTAAAACGCTGTAGAACTTCATTGTGAAGCATTTGCCAAAAACGGCTTTTATCTGCAGTTCGAAGAGCGAAAGAGTGATCGTGTTAATGTCGCGCTACACTGCCTTAGATGGAAGAATCGCTAGCTGTTGACACCACATATCTGTCGAAAACTTACTACACGAACGGTTCAAATGGCTCTGAGCACTATGGGACTTAACATCTGAGGTCATCAGTCCCCTAGAACTTAGAACTACTTAAACCTAACTAACCTAAAGTCATCACACACATCCATGCCCGAGGCAGGATTCGAACCTGCGACCGTAGCGGTCTCGCGGTTCCAGACTGTCGCGCCTAGAACCGCTTGGCCACACCGGTCGGTCTTACTACACACACTTTCGAATACATTCTCCTTCAGATAAGCTTGATTTTGCACGCTGTAATCTGTTAGCAGCAGGACTGGGTGTGGCCTTTACTGTCATTATTACACATTACTCAACAAGACATTGCAATTCTGCCGGAGCCAGAAAATGACTTGGAAGAGCAACTGAACACAGTGTCTTGAAAGGTGGCTATAAGTTGAGCATCAACAAAAGCAAAACAAGAGTAATGGAATGTAGTCTAATTAAAAAGGCGATGCTGAGGGAATTAGATTAGGAAACGAGACACTTAAAGTAGTAGATGTGGTTTCCCATTTGGGCAGTAAAATAACTGATGATGGCCGAAGTAAAGAGGATATAAAATGTAGATTGGCAATGGCAAGAAAAACTTTTCTGGAGAAGAGAAATTTGTTAACATCGAATAATGATAGGACACAATCTGAAACATCAAAGGATCGCCACTTTAGTACTGAAGGGAAGTGAGGGAAAGGGTGGGGGATAAAAATCGTAGAGTGAAATGGTTCAAATGGCTTTGAGCTCTATGGGACTCAACTTCTGAGGTCATTAGTCCCCTAGAACTTAGAACTAGTTAAACGTAACTAACCTAAGGACATCACACACATCCATGCCCGAGGCAAGATTCGAACGTGCGACCGTAGCGGTCTCGCGGTTCCAGACTGCAGCGCCTAGAACCGCATGACCACTTCGGCCGGCAATCGTAGAGTGAGACCAGATTCGGAAGGATATAGGTTATAGTAGTTATTTTGAGAAAAAGATGCTTGCACAGGACAGAGTAGCACGGACAGCTGCTTCAAACCAGTCTTCGGACTGAAGACCACAACAACAATAAAAACAAGATACGAAGACTATACAAATCATACGCACCAAAATATGCACACTAAATATGTTAACAAACTGAAAGATATATTTACTGAAGAACTTTCCAACAAACAATATTTTGGATGTGTTGGCAATGCTGGCTCACAACGCCGATTCGCGAACGCCTAGTAATATATCAGCCAGAGACAACAATCATGACAAAAGACAAAAGCCCATTCATTCACACGAATGCACTTCATTCACATACAATCATGCAGCATTGAATACATAAGATTTTTAGATTTTTAAATAAGGAACAATGCCAACATCGTAAGTGCTAAATAAGTCACCTAAAATAAATCTCAGTTTCAACCACCAGCTGTCAGGTGTAATGTAATGAGTTTATGATTAATGTTTTTGAGCCATCAACCATGCAAGTTTATAATATCGGATTCTTTAGATAAGCACTTTGAAAACGAGGCAATGCTTTTCACTATTATTCGGGACTGAGGAACAGATTTTAGTCTGGGGACAATAATTCACACCGAAACGCAAAGTTAGTGTTCACTACAATAACTATAGTCTGAGATTAAGCGTGTACGTGATCAGATTACAAACAGAGCAGTCCCTAAGCAAACTACAGCAGTCCACCGATTTGTTACGGTAGCTGTTCAAAAATGGTTCAAATGGCTCTGAGCACTATGGGCCTTAACTTCTGAGGTCATCAGCCCCCTAGAACCTAGAACTACTTAAACCTAACTAACCTAAGGACATCACACACATCCATGCCCGAGGCACGATTCGTACCTGCGACCGTAGCGGTCGCGCGGTTCCAGACTGTAGCGCCTAGAACCGCTTGGCCACCCTGGCCGGCTTACGGTAGCTGTTGTGTCGTGGGAAATGTCGCCAGTGCTTCTAGTTAACGTCAGTTTGCTTAATCGCTTTCGATTTTCTCGAGTACGGACATTACCATTTTCAGCGTACAGATTATTCTCTTGATATTGCTCATTAATGAATGCCTAGCGCCCAATAACCACGCCCATTCACATTCAAGGCTGGCGCGAAACTTCTGTCGTGTCGCGTCAGTTCTTGAATCGCTCCGCAACAAACAGTAATTGGAAAGGACAACAATATATGGTTGACCACTCACCATAATGTGTGTCATATGCATCATTATCATTTAAAGATTGTAATTTAGACTATAATAATTTTACATCTTTTACAGTGATATATGAAAAATCCAACAGAGCGCGCAGTAGACGTGTCAGGTGTCGTATACTAACCGCAAATATCGAATGCATATTTCATAAGGCAATGTACACACATATATAATTTGTGTTGGGAAGCTGTAGAATTACATAATTATTGATGTGGCACTACGCTAGCTGCAAGTGCCACGGTCGTGAATCGTACTACAACGCTGGCCACGAGGGATCATCAAATCTCGGAATCGGATGCAGGCGGAAATGTTTCGTCACCAAAACTGAATACAAAGTGTTGTGTCTAGACAAGACAGACTAGACACAATGAGAGGAAGCCGAAAGGCACGCGCTTAAACTCACGCAGGCTGGCGTGAGGTCTGAAACAGGATACGTAATGAATGCTATAAAGAAAAGTACGTAGCTTCTGGAATACTTAACTTTAATCCACATTTGTAGAACATCGCTCTTGATGATACATTAATAGAATCTCAATATCAATTGAATTCGGCGCCTTGCTAGGTCGTAGCAAATGTAGCTGAAGGCTATGCTACCTATCGTCTCGGCAAATGAGAGCGTATTTGTCAGTGAACCGTTCCTTGCAAAGTCGGCTGTACAACTGGGGCGAGTGCTAGTACGTCTCTCTAGACCTGCCGTGTGGTGGCGCTCGGTCTGCAATTACTGACAGTGGCGACACGCGGGTCCGGAGTATACTAATGGACCGCGGCCGATTTAAAGGCTACCACCTAGCAAGTGTGGTGTCTGGCGGTGACACCACACAAAGTGTTTATGTAACGTTCCTATTTTGCGAGAGTGAGTCAATCAAATTAATCGCAGAACACGACAGTGACATGAGCGCCACCTGTACTTCAGAAAAGCATTTGACTCAGCGTAACAGCAACACGTATTGGCAAAAGTACGATCATATTGGGCATCAAACGAAATTCGTCATTGGTTTGAGGAGTTTTTAGTAGGGAGGACGTAGCTTGTTATTTCGAATAGGGAGTCATCGACAGACCTAGCAGTAACTTCAGACTTACCCTGGGGAAGTGTGTTGGGCCCCTGCTGTTCACGTTATATGTTAATGATTTGACAGAGAACGTTAATACTGAGTTTAAACTTTCTGCATACACAGTCATCTGCAATGAAGTGCTGTCTGATAAAAGAGCCATAAATTTCCAGTCAGACCATGACAAAATTTCTAAACTGATGCAAAAATTGGCTAGTTGTAGGATGTAAGGTCTGCCAGTTATTATTGTTTGAACTAAATATCCACATAATTTTGTAATCATTTAGTAAAAATGTTCACATTACAGATTAAATAAAACGGGAACCCACTGATGGCACTGTGGTGCTGAAACATGTTTGGGTACTTGGAAAAAACGGTGTTTTGCATAACTGGCGGACATCACATCCTACAATTTTAACTGCAAACACGGTAAACACAAGGAGCGACAAATCCAAATGATGCATATATTGGCTAGTTGGTGTATGGAATTTACAAAATTGTGCACTTCACGTAGCGCAGAAATTAAATAAGTCATACTGGAATCATTCAATTCATACAGATACCTAGGTGCAACGGTTTGCAAGGATATGAAATGGAACGATCACATACGCTGTCTCGTAGGCGGGGTAGGCTTAAGCCCAAGCAACACAAGCCACTGGCGCCACAGCTGTAAGATTTGTGTGTTGGACGTGTCACAATTAGAAGCGGCCGCTTGGGACTCCCAGCTGAAAGAGGCGCCAGAGGAATTACAACTGTAAGATTTGTATACAGCGCGTATCACAGTTAGTAGTGGAAACTCAAGCGACTGAACGTGTAAGATTGATAAGGGGAGAGAGGGGTCGGCGGGGGTGCCGAGTGATAAGTCGCTTCAGTGGAGGAATGTTCTCGAACCGGCCCTGTTCGTAAGTAAAGCAGGTGGCAGACTTCTGTTGTAAGCTAATGAGAAACATGGGGCTAATGGCAAAGCGCTTAAGTGTCCTATCTTAATTGCTTAAGTGTGTGAAACCCCTACCAAGATGGCCTAACAGAGGGCACTGGCCGTTTTCAAAGAAGGGCAGCACGAATCGTCACAGGTTTTCCTGACTCACGGGAGAGCGTCACGGAAATACTGGAAAAGTTGAATTGGCTCTCGCTTGAAGACAGACGCCAGTTGTTCCGTGAAAACTTACGAATGAATTTTTAAGGTACTTCGAGTGTCGAACCTATGAATAAACAACAGCCCTGAAGAGCACGCTAATTGTAGCGTGCGGAGGCATTTAAGTAGTCATGCTTCCCACGGTCCATAAGCGAATGGGACGGGAAGAACCCCTGTAATGTTATACGATGCTAAGTGCTCTCTTCTGTACACTTCTCAGTGGTTTGCAGAGAATGTATGAAATTTCGATGTACCGGGCTAACATTTATTTTACTTTTCAGCTTACTCCTCCAGCGAGGTTAAACATTTATCCGATCCTTTGATAAGGCCTTGAAAGCCAGCAGGATAAAAAAAAAAAAACTGTCCCAGCCGTCACATCCAACGGGCTACCTCTCGGACTAAGGTCTCAGCGTCTTCAAAGTGCTGCTTACCTATATGGTTATTGAGGGACCCAAACACAGAAATTACGGGGGCCTAAGTCGGGGCTGTACGGCGGATATTTCAAACATTCACAAAGAAACGTTTCGATCTCTGTATGCAGCCGAATACAACTCTCAGCGAAATACAGATCTCACAATAAAACCCATCCTCCTTGCACAGTCCCAAGACCCTCACAGAATTGAAATGACACCATTTCATATCTCATACAGATATGATTTGATGTATATAGACTGCAGCAAGGTTGGGAATCGAACCCAGGTCGCCTGCTTATTAGGTAAGCACGTTAGCCACCAAGCCACATTGGCACAGCAGTTCACACAACTACACGAATTACCCTGGCATGCCTCCCTCCTCGACCCAAATTCTCACAGGGCACCTGCCTAGTATGCAGAAGATCCGGGTTCGATACCAGGCCTTGTTACAAATTTTCGCTCGTCGCTTCAGTCTATACGTATAACCTTACAAAACTGCATAAACGGTGTTCTACTCGAGCACACGACTATAGCACAGCACATCTTGAACTTACTACAATTTTCAAATAACTGACCAGAGAATACTGCTTATCGGCTGTCTTCAACGCAACATAAGCTGCCATCTTAATGTTGTCTTATCTTTTCAGTTTCCCTCCAGGTTTTTTTTTGAAACATGTAGCCTGCAGCTCACGCCTGATAACTCTTCTCATTCAGTTACGCTTTATACTCGGTAAAGTGCATTAGATCATGCGGTTTTTCGGAACAAGCAGATTCTTAAATGTATCAAGGCTGGCACGAACTGCTCCCATGTCACAAAGGCCGTCATGGTTTTTGCTTATAAGCTAGTTTCTCAGCTTCTGCTTGCTGCAAGAATTTAAATGGATTTGTCAATAGAGATCCTATCACTATCCAGCTGACTCCACAGTAAATGGGTTCGTCATTGCATTTCTATCAACAAGGCACTATTGCACAACTATAAGCATTGAGAAAACTGCGCCTCTGGTATACACGAAGTCGGAAAAATACAGTTCTTAAGACAGGTGCAAATTCTTGTCTTGCAAACGTTACGCTGGTTGATTTGGGGGAGGGGACTAAACAGCGAGGTCATCGGACCCATCGGATTAGGGAAGGAAGTCGGCCGTGCCCTTTCAAAGGAACGATTCCGGCATTTGCCTGAAGCGATTTAGGGAAATCACGGAAAACCTAAATCAGGATGGCCGGGCGCCTGTTTGAACCATCGTCCTCCCGAATGCGAGTCCAGTGTGCTAACGACTGCACCACCTCTCTCGGTTGCAAATATTATTAGATTTCGTTGTGCAACTAAAGTCAGTATGGTCTCGTACTAACCTACAAAAAAACTCTCTTCCTCAGACCGTCGGCGAATCCTTCAATAGGTAGGGTTGTTATAGCTCGCCGAGAGTATTGCCTTTTTGCGATCTTTTGTCAGGTACCCGAGGATTCTACCTTACAAAATAGGGCACAGTTTGTGTTTTTATGCATATTGGTTGCTAACATTACCAATAATTTACGTTCTGCTAGTGAATGAAATGCTAACATGCCATTGTGGGTCTCAATTTCTGCTTGTCGTTAATTTTTAATCGCATGCAGTTTAGTAATTTGGACTGGTCCTTTCACAAATATATAGCATAATTTTGGTTTGTGGAGAGATCCAGACGTGACTGTGAACATTTCATTTTCCCATTTTCCTCTTTTCCAGATTACGCTTACATTTTGGAGACTAGTGATTAGACAAGAATTTGGCTTCTTCTTTTACTGTATGTGTTTTTATAGGACGTATTTGTGGCGTATATTTATTCAGTCAGCTTAAAAATAAATCCTAAACTCCATAAATCACACCCAGAAGTTTACGCGACGCCAGCAGTGTTTTTGTGAACGGTGTAGAGGGGCATATGGTATAACTTGAAGAAAATAACTTTTTGACTGTCAGATGTCAATAGCGTAATGTTAGTCTTTTGCACTCGACTCAGTGAATCGTCAGTTGCTTTAAGCGAGGTATCGTATTTCTCGTTCCCTTGTCAACTTTCCGAACCTTAGACCACGTACTCCACAACTGGTGTTAAGAAAATTTGGACATTTGTGTTAAGTTTCTATGAGACCAAACTACTGAGGTTATCGGTCCCTAGGCTTACATACTACTTAATCTAAGTTAAACTAACTTACGCTAGGGACAACACATATACCCCTGCGCGAGTGAGGACTTGAATCTCCGACGGGGCGGAACCATGCGAACCGTGGGGCAACGCGTCTCAGACCGCCCGGCTACCCCACGCGGCCTGGTCTTAAGAAGTTGACAAAGGCGGGCAGACCCACCTATTTCGACGAGTTTTGGCATACTTGTCGGAGGCCAGTCGAAAGTAAGTCCTGCGAAAAAGTTTATGCCTTTACACGTACATTTTAGGGAAAAAAATCCGGGGTCAACGGTGATGAATCTGGGTCCATTTCGGACCCGGTGGAATCGTTGGAATGTGGTAAAGACTTCTTTTATACACATCTGGCCCTCAACCTAACAGTTTCGGAGAAACTGAAGAATCAGTAATTTCGTTTCGTTGCAGATCTAATGCACAAGAAAAGCTACAGGCAACAGGCATGGAAGCCATGTGCTGTAACATCTATGTTCAACTCATATGGGCATTAGTTTGCAATATTTAACATTACTTTTTACTGCTCCTGAATGCATCCAGTTTCAGTCTTCCCACAAAGGACAGGTCCTAGACAAACCCAGGAATCGAACACTGGCAGATAAGTCACGCAAAGACGCCCTAACTGCATATCTGACTGGAACCTCTGAGAAGTTTTGGTCTTATGAAAAGTCAGTAAGCGGATCGGAATCATCTATTCAATTTCTCAGAAACCATACTGGCATCGCAACGGAGCCAGAAAGAGAGCCAAAAATTTAAATTCGATCTTCTGAAACTGTTCCACCGAGGAAAATTGTTATGAATTTTCATTCTTCACTTCAGTCTGCATATGTACATCGGAGATGTTTGAGACCAAATGGTCTGTTGAACCATCTAATTTCATTTCATCAAAGCACCTATGCCTGTGTTTCATTAGGATCTGCCATTTCATTCGATGCTGAGGTGCTGTTCCAACACAGTTGAAGAGTCTCTGCAATGCTATTCGAGTTTAGAGGGAATTCCAAGTGAGCTGAAGCGTGAATAGGAATTTGGATTGAGGAGAGAAGCGTACTAGTCCGTACAGTTTTGTAAAGCCACTGTGGAAGGGTGGCGTAGCGATTAGCACATCTAGCAAGTGAGCAGGAGACACGGTTTCGAATCACGGCCTTCGTACAAATTTTCATTCGCCGCTTCAGTCTGATATATACATCATAGATGTTTGAGACTTGAAAAGGTCTTTAGGACTATGTAGTTTCATTCAACTGTAATATAGTTCCTCTTTTCTGTCATCCCACGAAGACCGAAATGGCAGACATTGAGATAGGTGATTGCGGAATAGATAAGCAACTACTATCGCTTGATAGTGGAAAGGCATCTACACCAGATGAGACACCTGTAACGTTCCACAGAGATTATACGAACGAACTTGCTCCCCTTGTAGCAGTAGTTTAACGTAGGTCTCTGGGGCAACAAAGGGTACCTAACGACATGAAAAAAAGTGCAGGTCATTCCCGTTTTAGAGAAGGCCCGTTGGACAGACGTACATAATTATAGGCCTATATCGCTCACTTATTAGGACGCTTTTGGAGAAAGAAATTTCTGTAAAAATCAGCCACGCGGATTAACAGTGGTAGGTCTGCTCGCCTTTGTCAGCTTCTTAATACCAGGCCGCGCGGGGTAGCCGCGCGGTCTGAGACGCGTAGCCCCACGGTTCGCGCGGCTCCCCCTTGTCGGAGATCCGAGTCCTCCCTCGGGCATGGGTATGTGTGTTGTCCGTAGCATAAGTTAGTTTAGGTTAGATCAAGTAGTGTGTAAGGCTAGGACCGATTACCTCAGCAATTTGGTCCCATAGGAACTTACCGAAAATTTCCAATTTGCAAAAGTCAACATGGATTCCGTAAACAGAGGGCTTGCGAAGCTCATCTCGCTTTTCACGTCGATGAGATGCAGAGAGCCATAGACGTCGGCGCACAGGTTGGTGCCGAGTTCCTTGACTTTCAGGAAGGCATCCAATACAGTTCCGCAAACCTGGTTTGTGACTGGATCGTGGACTTCCTTGCAGATGGAACTCAACACGTCGCTCTTAACGGAACACAATTGACAGATGTACACATTATTTCAGGAGCACCCTAAGAAAATGCGATAGGCTCGTTGTTATTTACAATATATGTTAGTAATCTGGTGCACAACATCGGAAGCTCCATGAGGCTATTGGCAGATGACGCTTTGTCTACAAGCAGGTAGCAACGCCACAAGACTGTACCGAACTGAAAGAAGGGATGCAGAGGATTGATGTTTGATGCTAGGACTGGCTAGGACTGAACGTAAATAAATGTTTAATATTACGCACAAATGGAAGAAATCTCCTACTTTAAGATTCCGCTATTGGAAACAAAACACTGGAAACACTAGAGATGGAAAAGTAGCTAGGAATAGCCACCCGGAGTAACATAAAGTGGAATTAACACACACGCACACACACACAATTTAGGAAAAGCAAATGTCAGGAATGTTCGATCGCTTCTTGAGAATTGTTTATAAATCTAAGACCTTCACCAGTTCAGATTAATAGAAGAGATAGGCGAGATCCAACGAAAAGTGGCGCGTTTCATCACGCGATCATTTAGTCGGCCCGAGATCATTAAGGAGGTATTCAACGATCTCCAGTAACGGACGGTAAAACGTAGGGGGGGGGGGGGGGGGAGACAGATTTGAAATTGAAATTCCGAGATAGTACGTACCGGGCAGAGTGAAGCAACATATTGTTTCCTCCCACAAACTTCTAGCGAAGTGATCAATATCACAAAGAGAATATCCGAGACATTAGAGCTGACACTGAGGTTTACCAACAATTATTCTTCCCACGCGCAATTTGAGAATGGAGCAGGGAAAGGGGGATCAGATAATGGTATCAGAAGTACCCTCTGCCTCACATCGTCAGGTGACTTGCGGAACATAGATGTAAATGTAGCTGTGTCAGACATCGAAAGGTTTGTTCTAGCAGGTAATAATCGGTCTGCTTCCCTATGTGGGGCACTGGTACGCGCATTCTAGTAAGGAGGCGGGTAGAGCAGCGCGGGGTGGTGGACACTTCAGTAGGCCGGCCACGACGGCGCGTGGCGATGGGAGTTCGCGGAAGTGCGGAGCTCCTAGCGCCAGTGGCGATAGCTGGGGGCGCCGGGCCCTGGCGGCGCGTGCGCTATCACGCCCACTCGCGCAGCCGCTGGTGCTGCACTTCCCAC
Source organism: Schistocerca americana (assembly GCF_021461395.2). Lineage (NCBI taxonomy): Eukaryota > Metazoa > Arthropoda > Insecta > Orthoptera > Acrididae > Schistocerca > Schistocerca americana. The sequence continues at coordinate 484,766,291 of NC_060123.1, forward strand.
AGCCGGCCGCATTGCCAACATACCTGCGGCACGCGCCAGTCGGGTCTTCGACCTCCTCACTCGTCTCGGGCGCGGAATGGCCAACTCTAGCTCAAGAGCTAGTCAGTCCATAGGCTGATCTCACACATAGCGTGGTTGGTAAGCGCACAGAAAAATCACAAGTTACGTGCTTAGCATCGTTAAGCTGCGTTTGCATTTTCCCGTCTTACCTCGCGAATCAGTGGCGCCAGGATGTTTCGCGGTACGGATGTCTCGCCACTTAATTTACACTCAGCGAAACCTTGCTCCACACTGGCATAAATTGGGTGATCCTTCAGTATGGGAGAGACGATAATGTCAGCGCGCTCTGTCGTACCTCCGGATGCTGCATCCGCACTCAGCCTCACGACGGTAGGCCTACTGCATTTGTAAAAGAAAATGAAAACAGATCGCCACTGGTGGCACAACATATTATTCCGTTCGCATTAAGACGTCACAAAAATCTTTCCCCACATGTCCCCTTCACATCCAGTTGAAGATGACTTGAACACAGTACCAAATGTAAATGTAGAAGTAAAAATAACACAAAGGGCTCATTGTAACACACTTTTGAGAGTTCGGGGACCCTGTGACTTCTGACGACTTTGATTTGGAATGTCATTAATTCTGTGTGCTGTAGATGCTGGTGTACCACACTGTCACCATCATTTTACGACCACGTAAATATTTTTGAGAAAAGTGTTTGTCGCATTGAAGAGTCGGAACTGTCACCCACTGATTCTGTAAAACATTTCATAGGTAAAAGTTGTTGGAATCACTCAAGGCTAGAACTGTGCAATAGGTTTGATTAATTTTTTAGCCAGTATATTTGTAAACTCTACCCCTGGTGCAAGCAAAGCCCTGTTTCGTGAAGTTACACAGTAAACCGCGCGTACAAGAGCTTTTTCGATATAGTCGTTAATGCTCTTCATTTGAAGTTATACGTCCACAAAAAATCAGAACTGCTGTGTTTATACGACTTTTAAACGTTTCTGTTCGCCCTTTAAATGTGTTAGCAAGTTTAACAATATTTGCTAACACGAATTATTATTAAAAGGTTTGAATTTGCTACCGAAAAGTAGCCGGTAATAGAGTTGGTAGAGGTCAACCCGGTATTTTTCTTAACTCTTGCTGTTTAATCATTGTAACCTGTTCGCCTCAAACTTAAAATTAACCTTCTCTTGCTTAAATCGCTGCCAGAACCAGACGAGTAATTAAATAGTTACCTGCATTCATTGATAATCGAGTTCCAGTTTTGGAACGCGTTATACACAATAAAATCTGTAAACGATTTTATTTAGTCACAATCACAAGAGGTGATCTTCCCATTACCAGTTTCGGCTGCTTGTGGTCGTCTTGTAATGCGGTAGTAATAGGCCTACACTAATTATTTCTACGGGATTCCTCAAAAAGTAGGAAAACATGAATATAAAAGGCAACAAAACTTCAGTACACTTCGATAAGTGTGAGACGAATTCGTTCACCTAATAGAAAAAAAAATTGAATGTTATACCTGAAGATGCAGTATAATTACGGAAATTAATCTGTAAATTCCGTTTAGTTTCCTTTTTGCCAGTTGCTTAAACAGTGAAATTCAAATGGCTCTGAGCACTATGGGACTTAACATCTGAGGTCATCAGTCCCCTAGAACTTAGGACTACTGAAACCTAACTAACCTAAGGACAACACACACACATCCATTCCCGAGGCAGGATTCGAACCTGCGACCGTAGCGGTCGCGCGGTTCCAGACTGAAGCGCCTAGAACCGCTTGGCCACACCGGCCGGCTTAAACAGTGAAGTTTTGGTGCGAAAAATATGCAGTGAATCAGGACTGATGGCCTAAGGTAATAGTTTTCCAAATATGTTTGCAAATACCAATATATTTTTTAAATAACTTTCACTGGTGATAATATATGTGTCTGCCCTTCACCTCATCCCATGTAACAGTTTTTAGGTACACAGTTATGCTAAGCACTCTTGTACTAGTTCCAGCCCTGCAAGTAATATTCACCGAATGAATAAAATCATTGGTAAGATACTGTATGCGAGACAGGTGGCGTGACTGGCGACATTTTCTGTAAAAGTACGAGTTAGTTTCTCCACGTATGCACTCCGCCACGCCCAAGAACGTTTTAAAAAAGTGTGATTCATTCGTCAGCTTCAGGTTTTACCTGAGGGGGTGCGCACTCTTCCGAGGGATGGGAACACAGCGGGAATGAAGGACTGGGCCAAGACACGCTCGCTCGGCGCTAACTGTGCCTCAAGTCAACGAACCGTCAAGTTCAACAAACCGAGACCAAGTACCCGCGAGGCCTCCTGTGGCTAGGCAACCCAGCAGTACGCCCTTCTTGCTGCGCTGCTACTCCTGTCACATTCGGCGCGGTAGCATTTTATAATTCTTACAAATTGCAAGTAGTTGTGGCTAGCAAGATATGAGCAGTATCTTAACGAAGCAAAAAAAAGAATCTCTATTTTTCTACAGTTATTTCATGGAACTGAAGCCTGAAAGTAGCGTTTGCAGCACGATTCCGATTCTGTTCCATTTTACCATCATTCACGCTTCTCTTTCCGTATTCATTGTAACTACGTTGGTCTGATGCTGCGACTGTTCACACTTACTAATGGATCTCTTTCTCAGTTTGGACGCAGTAAATTAAAGGATTTAATCAAGTAATTTGGCGCAGTGATTAAGAAATGCAACTAATTAACAGTTAGAGCTGGTTTCTGTCCAAATTTAGATTTCCCATAGTTTCTTGTGAACTGAATGTCCAGCGGTTCCTTAAATCAGATCATGACCAATCTCCTTCCAAACACTACTGCAGTGACAACTTTCCCATGTTCAAGAAGAGATGTGAAGCAAGTTCTGTAGAAATGTAAGTCTCCCTTCATCTCCTAATTGTACATATTGTTTTTGTAAGCTACGCAATCAAAAACGCCGAATACTTTATGAAGCGAAGCAGACGCAGAGTCTGCCTAGACAACCAGTTACACAAGTTTTCGAAATGCAGTGCAGAAAGAGACTTTTACAATTGTTTTTAATGCAAGCTAGTTTTTGACAGATAAACGTTTTCCTACTGTGAAGCCCGTACATTCAAAATAGAATATGGGCCGAAATACTGAATCACGCACGAAGGTGAAGATATGAGCTCACCGTGTTGTTCATCAGTTAGTTGACACTGTTATATGAAATTGTTAGTTGGCACTGTTGTATGAAATTGGAATTAACGTGATTTATTGAAGTCTAACAGAAATAATGAGCTCCATTCATAAGTCTTTGGATATTACCGTTTTTTTATTTCTATGCTATCAAAGAACCCATTGAGGTTCATTCAGCAGAACCTAATACATCTACAATTCTTCAGAACGTGTAACACATTTGATGACGTATCCTAGCCACAGCCAGCAGTCTTTATTGGTACCTGAGTATTTCAGAATATCTGCCACAAATTCATGCCGAAAATTTGAAACTACGGTTTCACCACTATCTACCCAACTATTTTTTCATTCTTTTTCTAGTTACGGAGGTAGTAATAATAATAATGTCGTGTGGCTAAAGCCCCCCGTCGGGTAGACCGTTCGCCTGTTGCAGGTCTTTCGATTTGACGCCACTTCGGCGACCTGCGCGTCGATGGAGATGAAATGATAATGATTAGGACAACACAACACCCAGTCCCTGAGCGGAGAAAATCTCCGACCCAGCCGGGAATCGAACCCGGGACCTTAGGATTGACATTCCGTCACGCTGACCACTCAGCTACCGGGGCCGGACACGCAGGTAGTAAGTGCAGTAGTACCAACAAACAGGACCAGATGACGTTTACTGACCAATGACGGTTTGACGATTTGTATGCCCATTCCAAATTTACTGTATGCATCTATTGATAGGGTGATAACTTATGAGGGAAGCCCAAACGGTTCTGATACTGGCGAAATTGTTTTCATTTTCACAGTTTCCAAAACTACTTCTGCTGAAGAACTCCACTCCGAAAATATTTTACTGTAGAATAAATTTCTTTTATTTCTTAGGACCTAGAAATTTGTGAGAATAGACCTGAAATAAAATCTGTTAATGTTTTTCTGTGTTGGTTGAAAGCGGAATTTAGCTGGATACCTCAGATATCTGACTTATCGTATCATCATTGTATTCTAAATGCTAAATCCTTGTCGCTGAAAGCTTTTTTTTCTGCAAGCGTTTCTGTCCGAAGTAATTTTCCATCTCTTGATATCATTTGTATCTAGATGGCATCTTCAGGGATTGTGAGGATTACTTCCTGACTCGTAACAATAATTTTGCCCGCAAATGTGTTAGCTATCCATTTCTTTTGTTTACTGCTATTGCGGCATTACTTTTCTAGTCCGTCGTTTATTTCTTATGGGAAGCACTGATATGTTTTTCTCTGGATCGAAGACATTTTGGTGATACATGGCCGTATTTCAGTCGCTTCCATTCGTTATCATCTTCTTGCCCATCGTCTAATTCACAGCCGGCCGGAGTGACTGTGCGGTTCTAGGCGCTGCAGTCTGGAACCGAGCGACCGCTCCGGTCGCAGGTTCGATTCCTACCTCGGGCATGGATGTGTGTGATGTTCTTAGGTTAGTTAGGTTTAATTAGCTGTAAGTTCTAATGGACTGATGACATCAGAAGTTAAGTCGCATAGTGCTCAGAGCCATTCTAATTCACACTTCAGTACAGTAGGACATTCCGGACAAATGCTCTAGCAAAGGAACTTCTTGGCACGAGGTTCGTATGTTATCTCGTCAAAAGGTTTGTCTAGCCTTTAACGAGGGTACATTTGCTGTCCCCAGAAATAAGTAGCGAAACAGTAATGCAACTTTGATTACTTTTTACGAAATAAAATATTGGTCTCAGCAAAGTCTGAGTGCGCGAATTTTACGATGAATGGCGAGTATCGTAATTTATAAAGCAGGTTTCGCCAAATAAGGTTAGTGATACCTAAGGAAATCGAAGCGACTGCAACAGTTATCAGAGCCTTCGTGTTCAATTGAGTAGTAGTGCAGCTCGGCACTTGGGGCTGCATTTCGAGCAGTCAAAGGGCAAGAGTTGAGGATGACGAGCTTCCTGCAGACTGCGGTATGCACTCGAGGCGTCTGCCTGGCCGTCACGTGAGCGGCAGGGGAAGGCAGGCGTGCCTGGAGGGCGAGATGCGCGCAGCACTGGCGCAATATCCTGCACGTGTGCGCCTACGCGGGTTCCTCTGACTGCCGGGCTGCCGGTGACGCCACGCCTGCTGGATGCACTGGCTAACGTTCTCCAGAGACTCATGCCCAGCGTCCAAACACCTCCCAGTCCAGTTTAGCCGGACGTTTCTTTTGACACCTCAGTGTTTCGTACCGCCGTCTTCTGGACGATTGATTTGTGATATTTCTTTACAGCGCTATTCATTGTTATATTTTTATTGCTTCCGAGAGAAATTATATTTTTAATCTCTAATGTATATGAGATAGAATATACTGTATCCTGTTTTGGCAGGGATTATAATATTTAGTTGATCCATCAGTCTTTTTTCTTTATGATAAACATTTATTTAAAAAAAAATTCTCACTGTGTATCGTGGTCTTCACTACACCTAGTAAGCATTTTAACGATACTCAGTTCTTTTATTTCTCGTAAACTGATAAATTAATTCTTGTGAAAGTCATTATCATTTACTTCAGATATACATACAGGGTGTTTCAAAAATGACCGGTATATTTGAAACGGTAATAGAAACTAAACGAGCAGCGATAGAAATACACCGTTTGTTGCAATATGCTTGGGACAACAATACATTTTCAGGCAGACAAACTTTCGAAATTACAGTAGTTACAATTGTCAACAACAGATGGCGCTGAGGTCTGGGAAACTCTATAGTACGATATTTTCCACATATCCACCATGCGTAGCAATAATATGGCGTAGTCTCTGAATGAAATTACCCGAAACCTTTGACAACGTGTCTGGCGGAATGGCTTCACATGCAGATGAGATGTACTGCTTCAGCTGTTCAATTGTTTCTGGATTCTGGCGGTACACCTGGTCTTTCAAGTGTCCCCACAGAAAGAAGTCACAGGGGTTCATGTCTGGCGAATAGGGAGGCCAATCCACGCCGCCTCCTGTACGTTTCGGATAGCCCAAAGCAATCACATGATCATCGAAATATTCATTCAGGAAACTAAAGACGTCGGCCGTGCGATGTGGCCGGGCACCATCTTGCATAAACCACGAGGTGTTCGCAGTGTCGTCTAAGGCAGTTTGTACCGCCACAAATTCACGAAGAATGTCCAGATAGCGTGATGCAGTAATCGTTTCGGATCTGAAAAATGGGCCAATGATTCCTTTGGAAGAAATGGCGGCCCAGACCAGTACTTTTTGAGGATGCAGGGACGATGGGACTGCAACATGGGGCTTTTCGGTTCCCCATATGCGCCAGTTCTGTTTATTGACGAAGCCGTCCAGGTAAAAATAAGCTTCGTCAGTAAACCAAATGCTGCCCACATGCATATCGCCGTCATCAATCCTGTGCACTATATCGTTAGCGAATGTCTCTCGTGCAGCAATGGTAGCGGCGCTGAGGGGTTGCCGCGTTTCAATTTTGTATGGATAGAGGTGTAAACTCTGGCGCATGAGACGATACGTGGACGTTGGCGTCATTTGGACCGCAGCTGCAACACGGCGAACGGAAACCCGAGGCCGCTGTTGGATCACCTGCTGCACTAGCTGCGCGTTGCCCTCTGTGGTTGCCGTACGCGGTCGCCCTACCTTTCCAGCACGTTCATCCGTCACGTTCCCAGTCCGTTGAAATTTTTCAAACAGATCCTTTATTGTATCGCTTTTCGGTCCTTTGGTTACATTAAACCTCCGTTGAAAACTTCGTCTTGTTGCAACAACACTGTGTTCTAGGCGGTGGAATTCCAACACCAGAAAAATCCTCTGTTCTAAGGAATAAACCATGTTGTCTACAGCACACTTGCACGTTGTGAACAGCACACGCTTACAGCAGAAAGACGACGTACAGAATGGCGCACCCACAGACTGCGTTGTCTTCTATATCTTTCACATCACTTGCAGCGCCATCTGTTGTTGAAAATTGTAAGTACTGTAATTTCGAAAGTTTGTCCGCCTGAAAATGTACTGTTGTCCCAAGCATATTGCAACAAACGGTGTATTTCTATCGCTGCTCGTTTAGGTTTTATTGCCGTTTCAAATATATCGGTCATTTTTGAAACACCCTGTATATTTGTAATTGCGTATTGCAGTCTCCGTTTGAGCTATAAAGCTAAAGAGTATTTTTCGATATTGGCTTAGATTGTTTTACGTAACGTAAGTTGCCTGTATTTCTTACTATATACCGAGATCTCATCTACAGCTGTAGCGCTTTTTTTTCACGTTACTCGATATGTTTTGCTTTCGATGTATGTTTTTCTTAATAATTCCCGGCGGAGCATCGTAGTTGTAACTTGAAGTATTTCTTTTCCTGATGCATTAAACTCTCGTAAATAAAACTGCTTTATTTACGTTTCAGAGCATAATCTAGAAGATGACGATTAATTCGTCATGTTGCTTATGTCTTCTGACGCATGCTAACTACGTTTCTTGTCAAAGCCAAATGTTGTTGCAGCGATTTCCACTTTATCCGACACCAGAATATATAATGGAAATGAGGTCATTCTACGACTCCTGAGAGTCTTTCGTCTATAATATAAGTAACACACAACAGCTTGCAACGTTGTGTCACTGGAGCCCGTATTCGATTCATAGGCAGGCGAAGTGATCTGGAGATTAGGGAGTCGGTGGCCAGCGCCCACCCCGATCCGAACGCCTCACTAGTGCTCCATCTTTTCTGTGTCCCTGCTGAAGCTGTATGTGGTACCCTAGAATTGTGCCTCTCAAGAAGCTCATCGTATCTGGTCGATTACAAACAAGTCTGTATCATAACAATGAGCCGGTTATTCTTATTCCTATAGGCACGCATATATATACATATAATGCGTCATCAGTTTTCCTACTGGTTTGATGCGGCCCTGTGGTAACCTTTTCGTCTCAAAGTTCCACTTAACGGCAAACGTTTTTAATTATTTCCTGGATATATTCCAGTCTCGTGTTTCCCTATAGATTTGGCTCTCTACGGCTCCCTCTAGTACCACGAAAGTTTTTCTCTCATGTCTTAACACACATTCTGCCATCCTGTTCCTTCTGCTACTTAGTGCTTACCATACATTTCTTTCCGCGCTGGCTTTGCCGAGAACTTCCTCATCTCTCATAAGTGTCCACTTCATTTTCATCATCCTTTCGCAACACCACATTTCAAACGCTTTCGATTCTTTTCTTTTTCGGTTTCCCACAGTCCATGATTCTCTCCTATGCAACGCTGTGCTCCGGATGTAGATTCTCTGAAATTTCGTTCTCAGTTTAAGGCCTATTTTCGATAGCAGTAGACTTATTTTGTGGGGAAGTGCGCTTTTTGCTTATGTTTATTTTCTTTATCTGCTTCTTTATGGCCTCTTCACTTCGAACGACACACTTTTTCCCTTTCATTATGGGAGAATTGCTTCAGTTCGTCTTGTTACTGGTGCCCAGTTGTCATGTTGCGTCTATGGCTAATATGATTTCTGCCATTACTCATTAGTTCGTCTTTCTCGGTTTGCTCTAAATCCATATTGTATTCTCATTAGGTTTCAATTCATTCAACAGCTTCTTCAGTTCTTTCTTACTTTCACATAGGATAACAGTCTCATTAGCGGATCTTGTCACCCTGAACTTTTGTCTCACTCCTAATCCCTCAGTGTGGTAGATTTATCATATGGTGTAAGTGGCGAAGGGGCAGAACGAATATGTAGCTATAAAATGATTATGTAAGCATCTCAGGTGTAAGAAGAAAATAAAATATGACAGACTGGAACATAGTTTTGCAACAGATTTAGTTTTCAGTAACTCATAGTACATTTCATCTTGGAAATAAATTGTTTTAATCTCCCGCGGATGTGTATTTCACAGATGGTATTTTATCTGATTGCTAACGTCGAGGTAATGAATCTTCTGTAATTTGCAAACACCAATTACCAGCGGAACTTCGATAAGGAATCTCAGTTTCCTGGGCGACTGCTGGCCTGATCTTGTAGCAATCAATCACCATTCAAGTCTCAGGGTTGCGGCTTGGAACACAAGTAGTTTGTTTTCGTCGCCCAGTGCTGATTGATCTCGGAGGTCGGAAGAATGGCCATCGCTGCTGCAGGTTAATTGCTTCTGCGAGGCTTAGCGGAGGGCCCGACGAGGTGCATTCAACGAGACTGCGGCATGTACGTAGCCTACGCGGCTCGGCGGCGCACGTGTATCTGTGGAGGCGGAGCAAAAACGGACCAGCCTTGTGAGCGGGCAGCCCGCCGTTTTTTGGCAGCTTCCGCAGCAGCGCCCATAAACAGCCGCGCCGCTTGCCAGCCCATTGTGCGCCTTACACGTCTCCACGCACGTCTGTACATTGTGCCACTGCAAGCTGCTCGAGCCAGCCTCGTGCTGCGACAAGGGGATTGCCTCTTCGTACTCACTCGTTTCACTTACCATTATTATTATATGTCAGAGTGCCGAACGTTAGAAATTATAAAAATATGTGACATAAATCTTGAAATGCAAACTTGTCTCACGGAGGCAATAACAAAATACACTATTAAATATCTTCACTCGAGTCCTAAATCATATACTGGACAGGATAGAGTTGGCACTGGTCTTGGTGTAGTTAAATAATCCCATTTATTTTCTAACTCACAGTGTAGTAAAGGTTATTCCGATGACCTTATATGTTGTGTTTTCGAAAGTTGCTGTTCACAATGTATATAAATGATCTAGTAGAAATCGCCGGATGCTCTTTAAGACTATTCGCAGATGATGCAGTTGTTTATACCAAAGTAGCAACGCCAGAAGAATTTGGCGAACGACCTGCAGAGAATTGATGAATGGCGCAGACTCTGGCAGTTGACCCTGAACGTAAATAAATGTAACATATTGCGCGTACGTAGGAAAAGAAATCCACTAGTGTACAGCTACACTGTTGTTGACAAACAGCTGGAGACAGAGTCTGCCGTAAAATATCTGGGCGTCACTATCCAAAGCGACCTTAAGTGGAATGACCAATTAAAACAGATAGTGGGAAAAGCAGACACCAGACTCAGATTCATCGGAAGAATCTTAAGGAAATGTAACTCATCCACGAAATAAGTGGCTTATAAGACGCTTGTTCGCCCGATTCTTGAGTATTGTTCATCTATCTGGGATCCCTATCAGGTAGGACTGATAAAGGAGATAGAGAAGATCCAACGAAGAGTGACGCCTTTCGTCACGAGATCGTTTAATTGGTGAGAGAGCGTCACGGAGCTGCTAAACAAACTCCACTGGCAGACGTTACAAGAAAGGCGTGCATCACGGAGAGATTTACTGTTAAAATTTCGGGACAGCACTTTTCAGGAGGTGTTAGACAAGATATTACTTCCGCCCACATTCATCTCGCATATTTACCACGAGGAGAAAATTCGAGAAATTAGAGCCAATACAGAGGCTTACCGACAATCATTCTTCCCACGTACTATTCGCGAGTGGAACAGGGTTGGAGGGATCAGATAGTGGTACCGAAAGTACCCTCCGCCACAGACAATTAGGTGGCTTGCGGTGTATGGTGTACATGTAGATATAATTATTGATCGTATTGTGAAAATGTAAAATGCTGTCATAATATGCTCATTAAGAAGTGTAATCGCACGTTATAAAAGGCCAGTAAGACAAGTATTACAGTGAGAAACACGTCTTGTGGCAAAGTGACTAACAGCGGGCAAATACCAGAATATATTCATCCAGTATTTGAGAATGAGAGCACTAAGTGACTTCCACCAGATATTACACAATTAATTTCAAACCTTTAAGAAATTTTTTCTCTCTAACACATCCCACAAAATGATGAAAGGAAAGAAGTTCATCGCTTGTTACATTCCCGCTGTTCATGCAGTGAAACTTCAGCATCAGACATGACGTTTTAATTTGTTGCTTCTCTACAACTAACTACTAGCAACACATTTCCAGACAGTTACGCATGTACCTACGAATGTACCTTCAAAATCATATCATATTACGACACATAATTCAGGAGACATGACGTCATAAACATACTCGAAAAGCTAGCTATTACTTAAAATGGAGAGCAAATTTCCCCGACTATGTTCAGCCAGCGTTTCATAATGAGCACGCTTCAGACTTCCAAATAACTTTAAAGATAATTTCTAACATATTCTACACTTTTCTCGCTTGTATGCTTCACGTCAAATATTTCAAAAAAGAGCTCATTTGTAAAGTCAGATACTTTAAGCTTTTCCTCGATTCTTTAAACAACCAGAGTTTGCTGGTTATATACCGAGTGATCAAAAAGTCAGTATAAATTTGAAAACTGAATAAATCATGGAATAATGTAGATAGAGAGGTACAAATTGACATACATGCTTGGAATGACATGGGGATTTACTATACACCACTGTTTGGTTGGCACTGAGGCGTACCCTCCGATGCTATCCGTACAAAATCCATCGGCATCATGAACAGTTACCTGGCAATTTAGTGAAGCGGAGGGCATTTGCGGTGTGGGCGTTTCAAAAGATGGCGGAAGCTGACGATTGGTTGAGTAACGTGTTGTGGACCGACGAAGCTCATTTCACGCTCCGAGGGTCTGTCAACGCCCACAACTGCAGAATTTGGGCTACCGAAAATCGTAGAACTGTCGTGGAAACTCCATTGCACGACGAGAAAGTTGCGGTATGGGTTGGATTTACCACATCTACCGTTATCGGGCCTTTTTTCTCTGAGGAAATGCGTGATTCTGGTTTTATAACTGCTACCGTGACGGGTGAGAGGTACGCCGATATGTTACAGAATCGCATTATCCCCAGCCTGGCTGATAAACACCTGCTGGAACGTACGATGTTTATGCAGGATGGCGCTCCACCCCATATTGCTAGACGCGTGAAAGGTCTCCTGCGCGCGTCGTTTGGTGATGATCGTGTGCTCAGCCACCACTTTCGTCATGCTTGGCCTCTCAGGTCCCCAGACCTCAGTCCGTGCGATTATTGGCTTTGGGGTTACCTGAAGTAGCAAGTGTATCGTGATAGATCGACATCTCTAGGGATGCTGGTAGACAACATCCGACGCCAATGCCTCACCATAACTCCGGACATGCTTTACAGTGCTGTTCACAACATTATTCCTCGACTACAGCTATTGTTGAGGAATGATGGTGGACATATTGAGCATTTCCTGTAAAGAACATCACCTTTGCTTTGTCTTACTTTGTTATGCTAATTATTGCTATTCTGATCAGATGAAGCGCCATCTGTCGGACATTTTTTGAACTTTTGATTTTTTTGGTTCTAATAAAACCCCATGTCATTCCAAGCATGTGTGTCAATTTGTAACTCTCTGTCTACATTATTCCGTGATTTATTCAGTTTTCAAATTTATACTGACTTTTTGATCACCCGGAACTATACGAAGATTCGATTCCTTGTTCCTCGGGTTCTCTCGGCATTGACCTGTAACAGAATCAAGAGCTAACAGAAAACCAGTGAGCGCCGGACGAGGAACAAAAGCACGGGTCATCTGGCGCAGTGAGATTGGTCACGCAGTCGTAGCGCTGCAGCCAACAGCCTCTGGGAGCAGCGACAGAGCGCAGGCGCGGACCGCACGCAGCGCTCGTAAAGGCGCGCGCGCGCATTGTGTCTGCCGCCGCCAGTAATGGCCCCGCGCGCTGCCCATGAATTACAATGCCGCCGCCGAGGTGTCTGCCGGGCCAACAGCTCGTGCGTGCGCAGTCTTCTCTCCGTCCTTTCACCGGCTGCGCTAATTCTGTTGCAGTTTCTCCACATTTTCACCTGTTCTTATCACGTTCCGTAAGGTATCTCTGCTTGTGTTGTGAGGCCGGATTCTGTGGTTGTTGTCTCCGTTCATCCGAGGGTAGCAATCACGTGTATGTCTTACTTCTGCGAATCGTCTAATTTTTTTCTGTGTGTTATCGCATTTAACGGTTTATCCGTTGTTTTTTTTTTGTTTTTTTGAGGAGGTGGTTGCGAAACACTCCACCAGCCTAGGTTGGTGTACAAATCGTACCCAGTTTCTCCGTTCTTCCGGACGCTTCTAAATCCGGATCTATTGCGGATGTAAACGTACTGTAGGTGTAAAATTTTTTGAATATTTTTAGATGCTCATTCAAAACACGTACGGTGCAAAGAGCAGGAAAGGTAGACAGCATCGCTGTGCATATTCAAAAGTCTCTTGCGCCTTGTTCAACAGGAGGAAGCAAAGACTCCAACTGCAGTCACGGGATGCATCCGTGTTGTGTTCCTGAGGGATATGCGAATTCACCTGCAAGTAGCATCAATGCTTCCTGTCGTCAAAAAAATGGTTCAAATGGCTCTGAGCACTATGGGACTTAACATCTATGGTCATCAGTCCCCTAGAACTTAGAACTACTTAAACCTAACTAACCTAAGGACAGCACACAACACCCAGCCATCACGAGGCAGAGAAAATCCCTGACCCCGCCGGGAATCGGACCTGGGAACCCGGGCGTGGGAAGCGAGAACGCAACCGCACGACCACGAGATGCGGGCTTCCTGTCGTCCAAGCCAACTCTGTTTAAAGTGGGGCTGGCCCCTTCCAATGTTCAGCTAGCGCACGCAACGAGAGAAGATCGTCATAAATATTGATGAATGTACACTCCTGGAAATGGAAAAAAGAACACATTGACACCGGTGTGTCAGACCCACCATACTTGCTCCGGATACTACGAGAGGGCTGTACAAGCAATGATCACACGCACGGCACAGCGGACACACCAGGAACCACGGTGTTGGCCGTCGAATGGCGCTAGCTGCGCAGCATTTGTGCACCGCCGCCGTCAGTGTCAGCCAGTTTGCCGTGGCATACGGAGCTCCATCGCAGTCTTTAACACTGGTAGCATGCCGCGACAGCGTGGACGTGAACCGTATGTGCAGTTGACGGACTTTGAGCGAGGGCATATAGTGGGCATGCGGGAGGCCGGGTGGACGTACCGCCGAATTGCTCAACACGTGGGGCGTGAGGTCTCCACAGTACATCGATGTTGTCGCCAGTGGTCGGCGGAAGGTGCACGTGCCCGTCGACCTGGGACCGGACCGCAGCGACGCACGGATGCACGCCAAGACCGTAGGATCCTACGCAGTGCCGTAGGGGAGCGCACCGCCACTTCCCAGCAAATTAGGGACACTGTTGCTCCTGGTGTATCGGCGAGGACCATTCGCAACCGTCTCCATGAAGCTGGGCTACGGTCCCGCACACCGTTAGGCCGTCTTCCGCTCACGTCCCAACATCGTGCAGCCCGCCTCCAGTGGTGTCGCGACAGGCGTGAATGGAGGGACGAATGGAGACGTGTCGTCTTCAGCGATGAGAGTCGCTTCTGCCTTGGTGCCAATGATGGTCGTATGCGTGTTTGGCGCCGTGCAGGTGAGCGCCACAATCAGGACTGCATACGACCGAGGCACACAGGGCCAACACCCGGCATCATGGTGTGGGGAGCGATCTCCTACACTGGCCGTACACCACTGGTGATCGTCGAGGGGACACTGAATAGTGCACGGTACATCCAAACCGTCATCGAACCCATCGTTCTACCATTGCTAGACCGGCAAGGGAACTTGCTGTTCCAACAGGACAATGCACGTCCGCATGTATCCCGTGCCACCCAACGTGCTCTAGAAGGTGTAAGTCAACTACCCTGGCCAGCAAGATCTCCGGATCTGTCCCCCATTTAGCATGTTTGGGACTGGATGAAGCGACGTCTCACACGGTCTGCACGTCCAGCACGAACGCTGGTCCAACTGAGGCGCCAGGTGGAAATGGCATGGCAAGCCGTTCCACAGGACTACATCCTGCATCTCTACGATCGTCTCCATTGCTGCGAAAGGTGGATATACATTGTACTAGTGCCGACATTGTGCATGCTCTGTTGCCTGTGTCTATGTGCCTGTGGTTCTGTCAGTGTGATCATGTGATGTATCTGACCCCAGGAATGTGTCAATAAAGTTTCCCCTTCCTGGGACAATGAATTCACGGTGTTCTTATTTCAATTTCCAGGAGTGTATAAGGACATAGGCTTCCGCGGCCGGTGCCATAGTGATTAAAATTCTTCTGGGTATTATGCCGTGTCATTGCTAAGAACTAACAACAGTAATAAACTAAAAGCGACGTTTCGGCCGAACTGCACGACTGGTTTTGCGTGGGGATAGGTTGGTTCAAATGGCTCTGAGCACTATGGGACTTAACATCTGTGGTCGTGAGTCCCCTAGAACTTAGAACTACTTAAACCTAACTAACCTAAGGACATCACAAACATCCATGCCCGAGGCAGGATTCGAACCTACGACCGTAGCGGTCACGCGGTTCCAGATTGAAGCGCCTAGAACCGCATGGCCACAACGGCCAGCTGGGGATAGGTGCTTCTATTTATTACAGACTATCGATGTCTGACTTCACTCTTGTAAAACATTTAATTGGCCCTCTAATACGATTGGCTTGTCATGACGTAAGGGAATATGGAAGGAAAGAGGCTATTCGTGGATGTCCATGCCGTCTACGACTGGTAGCTGTCCGCCAATCAGCGTTCGGCTTCTGGTCGGCAAGTTTTCCTCCTGGTGTACGCGGAAGAGGACCGACAATTGATCTACAGCTGTTTGTGCAAATACGTCCGTGTCCCGTGTAGCTTCTGCCCCGCGACCGTACGCGGCCCGTTGGAGTGGGATGGCCGGCAGCCAGGACGTCGGGAGTTTGTAGCCATCTTCTCTGTTGATGTTGTCAGGCTGCTTAATAATTTCGATCGCCTCCCGTATTTTGCGTTCTCGCATCCACGATTCTTTCGCCAGTACTCGGGCTTCCTGGAACCTGATAGGTTGTCCACAGTCACGGTCGTGTTCCACTATCGCCGATTTATTATGTTGTTGTAATCGTAAATAGCGTTCGTGTTCTGCTACTCGTAAGCTGACAGGTCTCCCTGTTTCTCCTATGTAGGCAGCTCCACACTCACACCGTAGTTCTTCAACACCTGCAGTGTTAAGATTGTCGACTGCATCCTTGGTGAAACCTATCATTTCGTGGATTCTGTGATTGCTTCGAAAAATCAGTCTGAAACCTTGTCGGCGGAGGACGTTGCCTAGCCGTTCACTTACGCCTTTTACATATGGTAAGTGTACCAGTGGAAGCTTCTCTTCTTTGCCTTCTTCTCGTGTTCTGCTCCCCTTGGTTTTAGCTACCTTTCTTAAGATATTGTCATCATAGCCGTTGGCGCGAAACGTGTGTTGTAGCTTAATTCTTCTTTGATGTTATTTTAATCGCTTATCCGGTAGGCTCGGGCAGTTAACGTATGCAGAACACAATACTTTTGAGCTGGGTGGTGGTGGCTCTCCGCGTGCAGGTACCGGTTAGCGTGCG
Source organism: Schistocerca americana (assembly GCF_021461395.2). Classification (NCBI taxonomy): domain Eukaryota; kingdom Metazoa; phylum Arthropoda; class Insecta; order Orthoptera; family Acrididae; genus Schistocerca; species Schistocerca americana. The sequence continues at coordinate 484,782,800 of NC_060123.1, forward strand.
TTTGTTTCCGGTACACTCTGTGTCCCAGTTTACCTTCGGCAGCTCTGTATACTTCCACATCCAGAAATGGAAAGGTACCATTGTTTTCAGTCTCATGTGTGAACTTTATGTGCAGGCTATTTAAGTGCTGGAGGAAGTTTCCCAATTCCGCTTCACCGTGAGGCCAGATAACGAATGTGTCGTCCACATATCGTAGCCAACAACTGGGACGTAACGGAGTAGAAGCTAGGGCCGTTTGCTCAAAGGCTTCCGTGAAGATGTCTGCAGCTACAGGGGAGAGCGGGGAACCCATTGCCACTCCATCTAACTGTTCGTAATATTTTCCCCGCCAGGTGATGTACGTAGATGGCAGGCATAAGCGCACCAGATCGCAGATATCTGGTGGGATCCGATCCTGTAGAATGCGCACAGTCTCCTCAATAGGTACGTTAGTGAAGAGAGACTTGATGTCAAAACTGACCATCATGTCTGATGGCTTTATTCACTGTTCCCTAATCAGTTGTATCAAGTGGGAAAAATCTTCCACCTAGGAGTGTGTTTGTCCCACAAGACGGCGTAACTTAGGTGCCAGATGTTTCGCAACATAATACGTAGGTGAATCTATTCCGTTCACTATGAGCCTCAGCGGATAATCCTCCTTAAGGAGCTTAGATACTCCGTAGATTCTAGGAGGAACAGGCACCTTGGTGATTAGTCTCTTGGCTGTGTCAGGATCAGTTCTCGAGTCCTTCACGAGGGCCTTCGTATTTGTGCCTATCCTCGCCGTCGGGTCACTCCTTAGTACTCAGCAAAGGGGATCGCTTAGCAGTTCGTCCATCTTCTTTTCGTATTCAGAAGTGTCCGTCAGAATCGTAGCGTTTCCTTTGTCCGTATGTGGGACCACAATATCCTTGTTATTCCTGAGCTCCTTTATGGCCTGTCTTTCTTCACGTGTGATATTGGCTCTGGGTGGTTTTGCTGTTCGTAAAATTCTTAGTTTCCTGCCTTATCTTTTCTGCTTCGACTCGTGGTACTTGGTGGAGTGACGCCTCCACAGATTGAATGATCTCTTCTGTGGGAATCTTTGTGTTCGTAACTGCGAAGTTTAACCCTTTGGACAGAACTGACGTCGCTGCCTCACTGATGGTCTGTGTCGAGATGTTAACCACGGTACGAGCTGTATCCAGACTTAGCTGTGAGTGGTTTTTGTTTCCCGTTAGCTCCTCAAATTTCTTTTTCTGTCGACTGCTGACCAAGTCCTCCTCCATGCAGGCCTGCTTGTGGGTTATTCGGTCGAATGATCTCTTCTGTGGGAATCTTTGTGGGCGTAACTGCGAAGTTTAACCCTTTGGACAGAACTGACATCGCTGCCTCACTGATGGTCTGTGTCGAGATGTTAACCACGGTACGAGCTGTATCCAGACTTAGCTGTGAGTGGTTTTTGTTTCCCGTTAGCTCCTCAAATTTCTTTTTCTGTCGACTGCTGACCAAGTCCTCCTCCATGCAGGCCTGCTTGTGGGTTATTCGGTCGATGTTATGTACATCCACGAATAGCCTCTTTCCTTCCATCTTCCCTTACGTCATGACTAGCCAATCATACTAGAGGGCCAATTAAAAGTTTTACAAGAGTGACGTCAGACATCGATAGTCTGTAATAAATAGAAGCACCTATCCCCACGCAAAACCAGTCGTGCCCTGAGGAAGGCCGTTGCAATTCGGCCGAAACGTCGGATTTAGTTTATTATTGTTGTTAGTTTTTAGCAATGACGTGGCATAATACCCAGAAGAATTTTAATCACTATCGATGGATGTAGTCGTACATAATACATAAATACATCTGACGGAAACAACATAAGAGACAGGCAGAACCGATCGGCTAATTAAAGGCTCCTTCGCGCTCCGATCAACAGGAGGGAAGCGAAGACTTCAAATGCGTTCACGCAATGTTTCCATTCTTGGGAAGATGTATTTTATGTCCTATAGCAATACTATGATTCTTGGTGACTTACTACTAATAATTGGGGTTGTTTTTGTTGTGTTTTCGACGTTTTTAACTGTGTCGCCGTCGTTGTTGCTTTTATATCAGTTACTTGCGCTTGTGTTGAGCGAGTCAGTGTGAACCTTGGTAGTACGTTGCAACCCTCTCTAAGTTAATGTAATTCATCGCACGTCCATCTGAAGGGTCATAAATTCCTTGTTCCTACAGTACAAACATGTCCCGTAAGAGACGCAAAGGTACTTAGTAGAGAGGGGGAGAGAGGCAGTCAAACCCGTCTGGGACACATGTCTAATAACATTTTGCAAACGTGACTTACACGACAAATGCTGCATGAGTGTAATTCGAATGAACTTCAGCAATATCATCTGGAGTGTACTCTGAGCTTTCATGTGGTTACATCTTCCGTGGGCGTCATTTACGTAATGACCAAAAATAGTGGCTTCTGGATAGCAGGAGCGATAAGCACGTGGTGGTCAACGCCTGCCTGGAAAAATGAATTCAGGACGCGGCCTCACCCCGCTTGCGAAACCAGCCGCCTACCGCCTCGAGTTATCGCAGAGAACCACATCATCAGAGCGTCGTCATCGTTCTCATCGTGTCTTACTTGTAAATTTTTCTTATGCTATCTTCGCTACGGTGAATTCCCTTCCTATATGATTTCTTGTTTCTGTATGTTGTTTGTACAATAAGAAATAAATTTGTGGTTCCCAGTCCTGCTAGCTGTTCGATTTGAAACAACTCATCAGCTGGCGCATCGACTTCACTCCCTCAGGAGGAAGTGGGTGGAATAGTCGCTTGCAAACAATCTGTCTCTTCCGATATCCCTACGTTGCAGTAATGCAACTTTGGTAGAATTTTATAGGAAAAAACCAGCAAAGCTAGAGAAAATGTGTATATGTGTATCCTTGAGAATGCGTCAAGCTCTTAAGTTTAATACCGAGTAGATGCAACTTAATTAATTCCTTTCGGAAATTAAAAGAGTACCTGCTTCACTACATTAACTCCACAAATACCACCAAAAATAAATAATATTTAATGTAAATCTTACGAAACTGGCAGCTAGACGCCTCTCTCCGATAAGGGAAATAGACTTAGAATCACACAAATATCGAGGAAAGAACATTAAGGTTAGAGTTCTGACTACGATGCGATCTTTGGAAACGGAGAACTGCCTTGGTCAGTGATGAGGAAGAGAAGTGACAGCGTACGTTTTAAAGGAACCCTCCCCACATTATCCTGATTTGGTTTAGGGAAACTCAAATCTGGATACGGTTCAATAGGGATTTCAAGCCCGCTCTATCCGAGCGATGTCCACTGTCTTTACAATTGCCTGAAATCGTTCGGTAGAAAGATTTAATATTTGAGGCTCTAAGTGATGGTATTAGTGGGATGAGTAGTGATACTGGCACGACGAGTATTTAGACTGAAGCTACAAAATATCGAAAAGTGTACAACGCGGTACTAGGGTTAAGATCCTAACTCGAAGATAGTGAGATTGTAGTCTGTAAGTGCCCATATGCTCTCCTCAAGCTACATCAATAGTGCTTCCTACTGTCAGCCATAAGCAAAGAGGAAAGTACACTCAGTGACCAAAAGAGCGCCAACTCGAGAACCATACTTCAACGAGTACACTATTTACCATAAAGAGTAACAGAAAAAATTTAAGAAATATGTAATATTGTACACGCAATGCTGCCCCTGGCCCCCAGTTTCCCACAGAAACTTTAAATACACTCCTGGAAATTGAAATAAGAACACCGTGAATTCATTGTCCCAGGAAGGGGAAACTTTATTGACACATTCCTGGGGTCAGATACATCACATGATCACACTGACAGAACCACAGGCACATAGACACAGGCAACAGAGCATGCACAATGTCGCCACTAGTACAGTGTATATCCACCTTTCGCAGCAATGCAGGCTGCTATTCTCCCATGGAGACGATCGTAGAGATGCTGGATGTAGTCCTGTGGAACGGCTTGCCATGCCATTTCCACCTGGCGCCTCAGTTGGACCAGCGTTCGTGCTGGACGTGCAGACCGCGTGAGACGACGCTTCATCCAGTCCCAAACATGCTAAATGGGGGACAGATCCGGAGATCTTGCTGGCCAGGGTAGTTGACTTACACCTTCTAGAGCACGTTGGGTGGCACGGGATACATGCGGACGTGCATTGTCCTGTTGGAACAGCAAGTTCCCTTACCGGTCTAGCAATGGTAGAACGATGGGTTCGATGACGGTTTGGATGTACCGTGCACTATTCAGTGTCCCCTCGACGATCACCAGTGGTGTACGGCCAGTGTAGGAGATCGCTCCCCACACCATGATGCCGGGTGTTGGCCCTGTGTGCCTCGGTCGTATGCAGTCCTGATTGTGGCGCTCACCTGCACGGCGCCAAACACGCATACGACCATCATTGGCACCAAGGCAGAAGCGACTCTCATCGCTGAAGACGACACGTCTCCATTCGTCCCTCCATTCACGCCTGTCGCGACACCACTGGAGGCGGGCTGCACGATGTTGGGGCGTGAGCGGAAGACGGCCTAACGGTGTGCGGGACCATAGCCCAGCTTCATGGAGACGGTTGCGAATGGTCCTCGCCGATACCCCAGGAGCAACAGTGTCCCTAATTTGCTGGGAAGTGGCGGTGCGGTCCCCTACGGCACTGCGTAGGATCCTACGGTCTTGGCGTGCATCCGTGCGTCGCTGCGGTCCGGTCCCAGGTCGACGGGCACGTGCACCTTCCGCCGACCACTGGCGACAACATCGATGTACTGTGGAGACCTCACGCCCCACGTGTCGAGCAATTTGGCGGTACGTCCACCCGGCCTCCCGCATGCCCACTATACGCCCTCGCTCAAAGTCCGTCAACTGCACATACGGTTCACGTCCACGCTGTCGCGGCATGCTACCAGTGTTAAAGACTGCGATGGAGCTCCGTATGCCACGGCAAACTGGCTGACACTGACGGCGGCGGTGCACAAATGCTGCGCAGCTAGCGCCATTCGACGGCCAACACCGCGGTTCCTGGTGTGTCCGCTGTGCCGTGCGTGTGATCATTGCTTGTACAGCCCTCTCGCAGTGTCCGGAGCAAGTATGGTGGGTCTGACACACCGGTGTCAATGTGTTCTTTTTTCCATTTCCAGGAGTGTATAATGCAGTGTAGTGTTAACTTGTATCCAGTGCAGTTTAATGATTTAGAGCTCAGGACGTCAAACAGAACAGTCAGTGGACACTTACAGAATATAAGAGAGAGGAAAGTGACTTGTATTATGTACTAATAATTAATGCAGATATTGAATTATTTTAAAATACTACCACAATCCAATACATATGTAAACAAAAAACTGAAAACAAGATCTTTCTATTCAGCAAATGATTTAATGAACACTGAAGATGCCTGAAACAATTGGGGAAAACATATCTGATTACGAAAAAAGAAATCTGTAGAAGAAATCGAGTAATAGCTGTCTTATCTCTAAGGTGAGCAGCATTTCTTTTATTCCTTTGTGATGGTCGTGGATTGGCACTGAGAATACAGGAAGAAAAGTACAGTTACTCACAGAGTAACAGAGTTCACTTTTGGAGTGTTGCCCTCCTGAGATAAGGAGAAGACGCAGAGCCGGACAGGGAGAGCGACCTGAGCGCCGCTCAGCAGGCGGCGGCCGGCGGCCGGCGGGCCCGGTGCACAGCCAGAGCACGGTGGCCTAGTCCATTACGGATGCACGAGCGCATCGCGCCGTGGATCTGCCGCCGCGCGCCGGCCTGCCATGCGGAACTAACGAGGCCTGTCCGGATCCCCAGCTGCGCCCACTTCTCGCATTGTCCCGCGCCCGGCCCGGCCCGGCCACGTAACCCATCTCTTCATTACCCGGGGCTCGCTTAACGCTCCTCAAGAATAGGTGCTCGTTTGTAGTTCATTCTCTGACTGCGTCCGATACGGCTCTCACCTCCTTGGATAGGTTCGATGCCCTGACCGCCCACGTATCCCAGACATCGAATGTTACGTGTCTCTGTCCTTACACTGCTTGCTACTGAGATTTTGGAATGCGGATGAGAAACGAGTGAATTTGCAGTTGTGTTGGTTCTACCTGCAAAATAAAATACCGACACCCAGCACATTTCTTAGGAGAGAGCTGTAACTCAAGATTGGCAATTTGTCATAAGGACTCTTTTGGTGCTACAGTGTATAGGCGGCGAGGTCATGTTTCAAATTTGATTCGTTAATGTTCAGCAACCGTCAACGCCGTACACATCACACGTATCACACACCACACGGAGCACACCACCCACCGACTAGTCCAACGTGCCCAACACCAATTTCCGATAGTTACGAAAAAGCCGGCACTGTAGCAATATACTGTAAAAAGAAAGACTGTTGATTAACATCACGTTAACGGCGATATCACTACAGAATGGACCAGGATGGGGAAGAAAATCGGCCACATCCTCTTCAAAAGTAACCCTCTCATCATATGTCTTATTAAGTCCCATAGTGCTTAGAGCCATTTGATTTGAACCATTTGTCTTAGCTATTTAGCGAAACCACAGAAACCCAAATCTTTGTGGCCGGACGGGGATTTGAACCGCGTCCTAACTACGAGTCCAGTGTCTTAAGCACGATGCCACACCACTAGGTCAATATAGACTGCCGGATCTCATTTTTCTATACTGGAGTGTTCAATCTTCTGAGAAGTTTCTGTTGTTAGTGAGCGACGGTGAATAGCTGCAGACGAGTATTTGACAAATACACGCAGCCGCCGATCTCAGTCAGCAACCTATTGTTACTGTTGCAGCTTTGAACAGGATAGGCCAACAAATCCATCTGATTTTCTTCTAATCACATTGCAGTGCCATGTCTTAATAACAGCAGCAGCAACATGCTGATACAGTGTAAGTCCGATTACAAGATGTTTCCAGACTGTACGAAACATATTGTTCTCTAACACATTTTCTTCAACACCTTCACCGAACTTGTCGCTGTCCAGAACCAGAGAAAATAGCTGACGAGATGAAAATCAAATAAAGGTGGTGAAAAAATATGGATACAACAAAAACACACACATTACCATGCCCAGTAGCGTGTGGGAAAACCGTACGCATGCAAAACAACTTCTAGTCGTCTCAAAATGGTTCTGTACGGCTTTCAAATGAATCTTACACAGTCCTCCTGCAAAATAGTGCCAAGTTCAGGTAACGAGATGGAGGTGGATAGCGGTCATGCATTCTTCTCTCCAAAGTAGACCCCAAAGGCTCAATAACATTGAGATATCTTGACTGTAGTGGCTAGGGGAGATGCAGCAATTCTTCCTCGTGCTCCTGGACAGTGCGAACCTTTTGAACCGGCGCCCTGACGTTTTGAAACATAGTTCACTGTTGGGGAACAAATATTGTACGAGGTGATGGATGTGGTCAGCCGAAATCGTCACATAATATTTGGCAAAATGCGACCTTGCAGAGTAATCATAGGGCCCGTGAAACACCACAATAAAACTGCGCAAATCGTTACCGAACCCCCGCTATGTTTCATTCTTGGGACGTAAACTCGCCCAGAAGTTGTAAACACTGTGAAACAAGAGTCATCCGGCCAAATGTCATTCTTCTGCTGCTCCACAGTCCAGGTTTTATGGCTCCAGCACATCGTTTTCCTGTTAAGGGCATTTGCGTCATTGATGAGTCGTTTTGGAATTGCAGCTCGCCCTGCAGTTCCCAGGTTACGGAATTCCCTTCGTATTGTTTTGGTGCCGACATGGTTCGCGAGTGGAACATTCAGTTCTGCAATGAATTTTGCAGCTGTTGTCCACTTATTTTTCGTCACAGTCCTTTTCAGTGATCGTCCGTCACGATCATCAGCACATCAGCACACACTTCCGTCCGACCGAGCGAGGTGGCGCAGTGGTTAGCACACTGGACTCGCATTCGGGAGGACGACGGTTCAATCCCGTCTCCAGCCATCCTGATTTAGGTTTTCCGTGATTTCCCTAAATCGTTTCAGGCAAATGCCGGGATGGTTCCTTTGAAAGGGCACGGCCGATTTCCTTCCCCATCCTTCCCTAACCCGAGCTTGCGCTCCGTCTCTAATGACCTCGTTGTCGACGGGACGTTAAAACAACACTAACCTAACCTAACTTCCGTCCGCAATGTAACTGAGTGGATGATGTTTTTCAGCTCTCCTTGCATGCGGCATAAATCTTCGATATGGTGCCTCTTGTAACTCCAAACACTTTGGCTGCATTGGTTACGGAACTTCAAACCATACGAGCACCAAAAATTTGTCGACGTTCGAATTCAAATGGCTCAGACATAACGCATTCACAACTTCACAGGACACTGTTCTGACCGCGACTGACACTTGTAGCATAATGAGGACATTGCGCAGGTGCCATTCGTGGTCAAACGTACAGCGCAACCTGCTACCTTGGCTAGCATCTCCATTTGTGTTCAAGCATGCATTTCTCGTGGTTTTTCCTAATTTTTGTGCAGCCTCTGTATAACTCATATTTTAGTGCCACCAAATTTTATATGGCCACAACACACTCACTTTTCGTTAGGCATCCACGAGGGCCGTATACTTCCCTCTGAGTGTCACATCAGGTGTCTTTCCTCATTTCCCCGTAAAAAAATTCTTCCAGTGCTTCACAAAGCAATGATGTCGAAGGCCTTACCAATTTAAACGATGTTGCGAATAAATAAATTATAAGTGAAATTAAAATGAAAGCTTTCACAACCGGATTACATTGCTGCTGGTAAACCTTTCGGGTATAAGGTGGTGGCCCACGAAACTCGTCTGCTCGTAACGTTTCGTCCAGAACAGCGCTGGACGTCTTCAGAGGCGTTGTTCCACTGTTAAGTCTTGCCGAGGACCGTGACCTTATTCCCCGAAATGTTTACCAGCAGCAGTAAGTGAAATTAACAAAGAACTAACAATTTGAAAACGCGTTTTTAGTAGTGCACTGTCCTTGAAAGGGAGTGGTTTCGCATTCGACACGAAGTCTAGTACAAAATTTTAGTTCGTTGCCAAAATGTTAATAGCTACATGTATCTTCTTAATAGTAAAAACGTTGTTTCAAACTAAGCAAGTTTTCACCATGAAAATCAGCAATGCTTTCATTTAGTAGCCTGCCTCTATGACCAGGAGGTTTACGTTCAATGTACCCTGATCTGAATGTTACGAGTGCGATTAATGGTGATAATCTCAATTTGATTTCTGTGTGCGAGATGGAAGATAGATTCATTCGTTCTCGTGAGATAAACTTGGCAGCAAATTGAACGAAACGACGCAAAATTCCCAGCAGTGTCAAGTCTGAAGGATTGTACAGGTTCGTTAGACACCCCAGACTATTCATTATCGGCCAGTGCCCTCTTCCTGCTATCCAGCAGTAGCAAAGCACTCCCAGATTGGAGGTGCATACGTACAGTATGTCGTCACCCTTCACAAGAAACGAAATCCCCTGCTCTGTTTTTATTGCTTCCTAACTACCGACTCTGACAGCCGTGGTATGTGCGGCACGCTTGAAATGTTTTATTGCCACTTTCCTGTACGATATAACTTTCGAAACTGTCAGTGGGTTGTACTGCACATGTCTCCTTTCGTGTCTGTGTTTGTGTTTTTGTGTCAGGGAAGAGAGAGAGAGAGAGCTGTGTGTGTGTGTTTGGGGGGGCGGGGGCGGGAGCGGGGGCACGTGCTTGTGTTGTGTGCGTAGGGAGGAATGTTATCTTAATAGTATAACTACGTATTCATTGTTGTAGTAGACAAGGCATGATCGGAGCTTAATGTCATCTGTCACCAAATTACTCGAAGCTATATACCTTGTATCATATCCTAACAGAGCTTTTATCTTTTACACTTGTATTTATGCAATGAGTAAGTCGCGCGTTTACATCCACAGTGTTTCAAACACGAGTGTAAGGAGTTAGAAGTCTTACGCCTCGATCTATTTCGAAATGTGTTACGATGGAGGTGTGGCCGAGCGGTTCTAGGTGGAACGTCTGGAACCGCGCGACCGCTACGGTCTCAGGTTCGAATCCTGCCTCGGGCATGAATGTGTGTGATGTCCTTAGGTTACTTAGGTTTAAGTAGTTCTAAGTTCTAGGAGACTGATGACCGCAGATGTTAAGTCCCATAGTGCTCAGAGCCATTTTTGAACCATTTTGTTACGATAGACGCATGAAACACATGGTGCTACATTCCTCTCTGAATCTTTACTGAGAATTTCTTCGGATGTTGCCAGCAGTTTTCCTCGGAAGTTCTTCCATAGCTCTTTTGTGTTGTCTCCCTGTAAGGCTTTTGATCATGGCCGTGATGCTCGCGCGATAACTAAGTAAGTCAACTGAATGGGCTAGACCTCTGAAATTCGTAATCTAGTAATGCAACAGCAACTACACATGATTCAGGGTAGTAATAGGGTTCCGTAAACATCGGTTTTCTCGTGAAATCTGATTTCCTAAATATTTCTTCCTGTCGGTTTAGCGACTTATTTTGCCACCACTGAGTCGCTTTTTGGTCTCTAGATATTTGAGCAACAAGAATATTTCAGAGAGCATTTTCTTGATGTTTTAAGGAAAAAGATTATCGATTTTTATTTATTCCTGCCTGTTATTTTGTAGCATCTTTTGTTTATGGACAACTAGTATCGATAATCTCACTGGAAACTTTGTGTGCAAAATCACGAGTTTCACAGTAGCTTCCCCTGAAGACCATCTCTCAACGCACAACAATGTTGTAAGCTAATACAGATAGTATTGAAGTGCATTGTCTACCAAATAATTTCTCCATATTGAAGATTTAACAGGTCGAAAATCAAGCACATTTTCTCATGCAGAAAGTTCTAGGAATATCTGTAGTTTAAAACAGGATTCGAAGCGAGGTTTCAGCACGTTATCTGGAAACATGCGCCGGCCGCGGTGGTCTAGCGGTTCTAGGCGCTCAGTTCGGAACCGCGGGACTGCTACGGTCGCAGGTTCGAATCCTGCCTCGGGCATGGATGTGTGTGATGTCCTTAGGGGACTGATGACCACAGATGTTAAGTCCCATAGTGCTCAGAGTCATTTGAACCATTTTTGGAAACATGCGTAGCGCTGAAAACAGTTTTGAGAAAATGTTTACAAAACGCTTAACCCCAACACGTGTCCGACAGTGTAGGTACCCAAAAGGATGTGTATGTATTAAACACAGTAAGAAACACCTTTATATTTTGCTGTAGGTGAGGAAACGATGTTCACTTCAACACATGAAACAACGACATATTATTCCGTTTTGATGTAAGAAGCCTCTATAAACGAAAGGGTTGATGGCCGTTTGTGTGCAGAAATGCTGCTGACGGATATTAGTTCGATATTAGTGATATCAAAGAAAAGAAACGCTAAAGGCACTTAAATTTTCATTTTGAACGGAATTTGTAAAATACTGTTTCGTTTTGGACTAGCAACAGACTTAACAGACGTTGAAATTGCATGAAATCCATACGAAGCGTGGTGAGGGTTCTATCAACATGTTTGAACCAAATCAGTTGACTAGAAATGTTTTAAACAGCTGTAAAATAATGCTGATAACAGCGGAGAGGTTGGTGGACTTAGGAATTTTGGCTTCAGTATTACCAAGTGAGGCGTTGCAGTGTTTAAATCAGGGTACTTGGAAGAGGGGCTAAAATCTCCGACCAGACACCTTCATTAACTTTTGCTGTGCATCCCTTAATGACTTCACACGAATGGTAGGAATGTTACTGAACTGTCTTCCTTTTTATATCCCAAACTGAGCTAGTACTTTGTCTATTGACATTAACAAGGACTGAGCGCCACCAACTAATCTTCCATAGTTGAGCGCCGGCTATCTGGAGAGAAGGAGGCGAGAATTTCGGGAAAATTGTCACGAGTAAAGTTTAGCTGTGCTTGTTCCCACCATTGTAGACGAGGTCTTTTAGCTTACATTTGTGCCGTGACGCTCGACTTGAAGGTAATCAATACGGTATTGAACCTATGGAGAAGTGGCAAATATAGTTTCTTATCACCTTACTTTGCCAAACTATACTGCACTGTCTCTGAAATGTGGTGATTTTTTCGTCGGGCAGTAATATTAAGTTCGGCGTTCCCCAGGACGTTGTTACGGACTGTACAGAGCGAGCCAGGAGGAGAGGTACATGCTTTTGGGGGTGATGGTATTGATGATTTTGAACAAAAAACTTCAAATGAATACATGTCCGTTTCGTAACCGTATCCGACATACTGCTGTTTGAAAATCATGGGTGTCAGTCGCTTAAGCTTCTTCACTACCTCCCACATGGGAATACAACCGAAACGTCATTAGGCTACGTAGTGCTGTCGTTACTGATCACAAGTCATCTTTCTGAATCCACGCGTTTCTCCCTCATACACATTCACTTAGCGGTCCCGTTGCTTCCAGCATTAGGATTTCCATACGTCTTAACGGCAATTGACCGGCACACTAGTTGGGCTGATGCTACCTCAGTTACGGACATTTCGACGAAAACAACAAATAAGACATTCGTTACAGTAATGAACTTCTCGCTCATACTTTACATGCGTGTGCTCAAGTAAAGGACCGTACAAATGCACTCAGGTCAGCAACAGAACAACTGTCTACAAGAGCTGCAAAATGCATCGTAGTTGACGGTGGACTTTTTCAACATCTGTTGTGAGTTAATGTTCACAATTAAACAAAACATTAGATCACAATGTTTCATTTACTGTCACCTGCATATGTTCCTCACTGTTTTCATTAGTTTCTTCGGAAACTGTTATGATCAAGACATATGTTCATATGATATTTTTTGTTCAGAATCTCACCATTATCCCTCAAATCATGTACCTTTCCTCCTGCCTCATCCTGTATGTCGACGTCGGATTTCATCCGCTTCCTTCTGCATCATCGACAGCAAAAAACTACTCTCTATCGACACACACTCTTGACATGTATACTATATAAACATCTGAAACGTTGGATACATATCCCTCTAGAATGGCTTTCAGTTGAGAGGCTCGAATCGGAAGTGAAACACACACACACACACACACACACACACACAAAGTACATGAGCGGTAGATGCGTAGATGCGCCGCTGCTGTTGACGCATTCGTCAATTGATTCTGGCGGGAGCGTAATCCCGTGGACGCGCACAGCAGTTAACCCCGACCAGACCTTGGCATTTCGCAGGGTCGCCAGCTGGAACCGATGACCCGACTAAACACGTCATGTGACAGTCTTTTTTTGCTCGTCGCCAAACGCCTCGCACTCAATAAATTGATGTCAGCGTAACAAGAGCTCATGCGGAAATCTGATCGTCTCGCTGCCGTACACGTGCTACATGTGTTGTTAAACAGTCAACACAGAACGCTCTCTGTACGTTCGGCCATCATTCCTGTGTTACAAAGTAGCAACGCAGGCAAAGAGGAGCTTGGCTTCTGGTGACATTAATCTCAAATGTCAATGCATGCAGGGCATTCCAAAAAGATTCATCCAATTTTACAAGTCCATATCTCCTACATCGACTCAAACAAATAACACGTTTAGGGTGGTGCCAGTCATTATTTGTCAGTTCATGTGTCTACCTGTAGTTGTCTCCCTGATGGTGCTAGCTCGCTCGCTAGATTACACGAATCACGTTCCTGGATATTTTAGAGATCTTACCTTTTCCCTTTTCCACAGTTACTAGAACATGGCGAAGTTTTCATTTTTCCACAGTGCGGAGCACCACCGTACTCTTATCTGTATTTAAGAGCATTTCTTAAGAATGGCGTGCCTCAACGACCGGCCGCAAGAGGCGTCTTGATCTCTCATCAAACCATTGTCTTCCAAGGTCGCCTGATCTCACAGCATGTAATTTCTCTGTGAGGCCCGTTAAAGACTCCGGCTATGTGGCTCCCCTTCCCAACAGCTTTGGGTGAACCGAGCCGACGCTCAGCAACAACATTGAACGCAGGAAGTTCAGTCATGTTCGTTAAAGTATGGGACGAGTTTGACTATCGCCAGGTTGTTTGTGGTGCGTCCAATGGAGGACACACTGAACGTATGTGCAAGGTGAATCAGAAATATGATCCCAAAACGTAGTTGTAAATAGTATTCAAGATTGTACGTGGATGCATGTCAATCCTTCCAGGAGGGCAGACCGAGAGAGGTCGAACAGTGGTTAGCACATTGGACTCGATTGGGCAGGATGGCGGTTCAGATCCGCGTCGGATTTCGCTAGATGGCTCCAAGCGAATGCCTGCAATGGTTCCTTTGAGAGGGCACAGCCGATTTCCTTTCCCATCTTTTAAACATCACGAGCTTGTGCTCCGTCTCTGATGATGTCGGTGTTTATGGTACGCTAAACTCTATTCTTCGTTTCTTCTTCCAGGACGGCGCCAGGTCCATCCAGCCTACTATCAAATGAGTACCGGGAATCTTCCTCAGGGACAAAAGGCGGCTGGTCCCGCCACCCTCCCCCTCCTAGAGTCGCGGCGAGAAAAGGCTGCAATCTACCTTCAGTCATTCTAACAGCCCGGTCACAGAGTCTGCGCGACACACCTTTTACCAGTGTACGATAACGCCCGGTAGCGTAATACCGTATTCAAATTTAGAACAAAGGACTTGTTAGCTGTCACATAGTAAAGAATGGTTGCATCAATACTGCATTGCTAGTTTCAATATTCGCTCGATGAACTTATCGCTAATAGCAGTAAAAGAAGTGCAGATGAGTAATAGCAGTCGAAGAGAAGCAATGAGTGACTTTATTTCCGGAACAAATTAGATAGACCTACAGGAAACGGACGTCACTACTCTTCATCACAACTACACTCATGCTCATAAATTAAGGACAATTGCAGAATGTGGTGCCACACAACGTGGCACTACACAAAACTGGCGCTAATAGCATAGGCACATAGGGGACATACACGGCACAGATCTGTAAGTCCACGCTATTGGTGATAAGTTGAGAAATCCGTCACGGAACACATGTGCTACAAAACGCCACTGTTTCCTGCGCATGTACCCCGACATCAGTATGGGATATGATCACCATGCACACGTACACAGGCCGCACAACGGGTTGGCATACTCTGAATCAGGTGGTCGAGCAGCTGCTGGGGTATAGCCTCCCATTCTTGCACCAGTGCCTGTCGGAGCTCCTGAAATGTCCTAGGGGTTTGAAGACGTGCAGCGATACGTCAACCTAGAACATCCCAGACGTGCTCGATGGGGTTTAGGTCTGGAGAACAGGCAGGCCACTCCATTCGACTGGTATCTTCTGTTTCAAGGTACTCCTCCACGATGGCAGCTCGGTGGGCCCGTGCGTTATCATCCATCAGGAGGAAGGTCGGACCCACTGCACCCTGAAAAGGCGGACATACTGGTGCAAAATGAAGTCCCGATACACCTGACCTGTTACAGTTCCTCTGTCAAAGACATGCAGGGGTGTACGTGCACCAATCTTAATGCCACCCCACACCATCAAACTACGACCTCCATACAGGTCGCTTCCAAGGATATTAAGGGGTTGGTATCTGGTTCCTGGTTCACGCCAGATGAAAACCCGCTGAGAATCACTGTTCAGACTATACCTGGACTCGTCTGTGAACATAACCTGGGGCCACTGTTCCAATGACCATGTACTGTGTTCTTGGCACCAGGCTTTACGGGCTCTCCCGTGGCCAGTGGTCAGTGGAATGCACCTTACAGTTCTCCAGGGAACAAACCATGTGTGTTTAGTCGTCTGTAGACTGTGTGTCTGGAGACAACTGTTCCGGTGGCTGTGGTAAGGTCCCGAGCAAGGCTACTTGCAGTACTCCGTGGCCGACAGCGGGCACTGATGGTGAGATATTGGTCTTGTTGTGGTGAGATATTGGTCTTGTTGTGGTGTTGTACACTGTGGACGTCCCGTACTGTACCGCCTGGACACGTTTCCTGTCTGCTGGAATCATTGCCATAATCTTGAGATCACACTTTGTGGCACACAGAGGGCCCGTGCTACGACCTGCTGTGTTTGACCAGCCTCCAGTCGCCTCATAACTTCATTAATATGTGTTCTTTGAGTCATTTTCAACACACAGTCACCATTGGCACGTCTAAAAATGACTGCACGCTTACTCGCTGCACCATACTCTGACATGCATTAATACACCTCTGCGTATGTGGGCTGCTGCCAGCGCCACCGTGCGACGACCGCAGGTCAAATGCACCACATGGTCATACCCCGAGGTGATTTAAACCCGCAAACCGCCCACCAGAGTGTTGTTTCGTCATGTATCAGCCTTATTCTTAATTTATGAGCATGAGTGTACTTTAAGATGTGCTGCCAAATTATATGAGTAATGCGACCAAGCAAAATAATTGCAACAATGGCATATTTTCGAACTAAGTGTTATCGTGTAAAAAAAGAAATTGTGAAACAACAAAAATTAAACAATTTTCTGTCACTAGGCATCTGACGTCCGCTGTGTGACTATGGTCCTACTGTCTTGTCTATACAATTATGGTTTTCAGCCATATGCATCTGCACGAATTCAAATGTCATCAACCCATAATCCATCAGTTGGTCGTCCCCTCATTTTCTTTTCTCTCGGAATTGATGCAAGAACGACCTTACTCCATCTACCGTCCATTCGTCAGGCCACAAGTACCGTCCATGTCACTTTCATTAAAGTCATATGTATGTCTTCCACTCTCCTCTGATCCATTTGTTTCTTTTTGTGGCTCTCCTGATAATTCCCAGCATTACTCGCTAAGCGACCGTCAATTTTTGAACGTTCTTTTTTTTTTTTTTTTTCATTAAAAGTCCATGTCTCAGTGCCAAGAAGCAAACAGATAACACACACTGACTGCAAAGTTTGCATTTCAGAGAAATCGAAAGCTTGGTTCTGAAAACAATAGTTAGCATACTGAAATCACTCCGTCATTTTACCCTTCTGTTTATTTTTGGTATCCAGTCATTGTCTTCAAAAGCGCTGTATACTGAGTCTCATCAACTGGCTCCATGACTTAAACGTCAACTTGTCCCTTTTCTATTAGCTGTGTTCATTATACATTACCTTAGTCACATTACTTAAGTTTAGACATTTTTTTATGCGGAATCGGCTAAAGGAGGCGTAGCTCCGACGTAAGCTGCCCAAGTCCATAACCTTGGTTTCTAATATCAGCAGCGAAAACAGCCGATGAAAAGGCGTCGTATAACGATGTAACATTCCAAATCTGGCCCTCTTCTATCTAATGACCTCGGCCATATCGCTAAACAAAGCGGCAACTTGTTGATATACTCGAAATATCTCCTTATTTTCTCGAATAGTTCCTATAAGTGTTTTATCCACACTGATAGGAAGTCTCGATATGGAAACTGATAAAAGCTTTGGGGTTTCCTTCGACTGAGATTTGAGAATATCATATGGATTAACCACAGATACTCACTGTTCAGGTACCCTAGTGAAATTAAATTTTCTTCTACTTTAGAATCAAACAAAAATTATATTGTTTACATACAGTTTGAATCAAGTGCTGATGATACATGTAATTACTGTGCATTCTCTCTCATTTACGTCATTCTTCATACAAAACCCCTTTTGTAGTAGTCATGACACAGGCTTGTGGTACGATAGCTGTGGGCTTCACTTGTCTCGAACGACCCTAGACTAACTTGTTATCAAGATAGAATATTCATCAAAGATATTTTATCTGGAGACTGAAAAACAGATCTGTTGTGAAACACTAGTCAGTAAAATGCTGGACTGCACTCTGTATCTACCGATCTATGACAGTGCCATTGCCACAGTTTGTGTGACTGATGGACTATTCGTGACTGAGTGAGACCTACGACGAAAAACCAAATTACACTATAAATTCACAAAAGTGTTTAAAACTAACATACATCACGTGACGGTGCTTGGCTCGCGGCCAGAGGTTAATAATGATAACGCGTGCTGTGTAGTCTACTAATATTTTGTTTCGGCTATGTTTTTAGTTTGATTGTGTTCTGAATCGACTTAGTTGATGAGGATCAGGTTGAATTGCTGAGGTATGCGTACCATGAAACTCTGCTTACCCACGAGTTCTGGCCAGATACAGAAAGGTCAAGAGGTTAACAGTGAACTCTAAGGGTACGAACTCCCAAGATTTGCTGGAGGAGCGGGAGGGATAAAGAATGTTTCTAAATGTGCTAGGTTGAAGTAAACTTTATTCTATAGGCGATTCAGTGCACTTGATTTCGAAGGTCTAATGTAACCTAAGAGATAAAATTAAACTCCCCACTTTCATCAGTGAATGGTAAACAAAATACAAAACTGGAGGAGACTCAATACTTTGTGGTCCATGGAAAATTAGAGAGTAGAAACGGTATTCTAAGGCGTCTGTGAAGAACGAAATGGCTAGGCTACAGTCAGCCTAGGTACATTGTCTTTTCGAATCGCAGAAACGAGTTTAATGGCACTGGCGAGAGAGCCTTCAGACAGACTCTAGATCGAGGTACGACGTCAGTGCCATATGTGGAGTTAGTCAATTTTGACGTTCCTGAGTGACAGAATGCCTTATGATTCTTTTGACTGCAGTTGCAGCAACGAAATGAATATAAAACTAAAGTCAGTTGGAGGAAAGTATGTTGGGTTGTTATGACTTCGACAACTGGCGACAATACAAACTAGGGTAAATAAGAGTAAAGTATTAGAAACAGCTTTACGATTGTCAACTGGTTAATTTTCCTAACTTTTGCGAGTGCCGATTTTAGCATCGGGTATCATTATAAAATTGGGTATCATATAAATCACATCGATATATGGCTGACACAAAACAGATCTGTTGAGAAGCACTAGTCAGTAAAAAGCTTGACTACACTCTGTATCTACCGATCTATCACAGTACCAGTGTCACAAACATTTATTTTCTTGGAAATGTAAGACATGTTAAATGTGCCAAAGTGCACTGCCATGTCTCTTCACAGAGCATTTTTATATCGCACGTCACTATTTCGCTCTGTAGAATTCAAACGTGTATATTTTGTGATGTAAGCCATCAAATCTCCATTCAGAATAGTGGAAATGAAAATGTCCTCTGGTGCCTCTCCTGCTCCAAGTCAGCTGGTTTGATATCCTACAGCCTTTAAAAACAACTCACAATTAATACTGGATGGGATTATTTGTGACCGGGAGAATAAGAACTTCTTTGTGGCTGACAGAAAATTTGCACTCTTTATTATTAGCTAATAATTTTCTCTCTTGTGCAATATAAAATTAAATTTCTGAAACCGCTTGCTTTGCGTACTTTCACTCTATCTTCTCGTATGGTGTTATATTTTGAGAGAACTCTGTGCACCCAGCAAGAGTACTGTTTGGCCACTGATCTGCTCGTTTGTAAACACCTGCAGTGTTAAGATTGTTGACTACATCGTTAGTGGAACCTAACGTTTCGTGGATACTGTGACTGCTTCGAAAACACCTGCAGTGTTAAGATTGTAGACCACGTCCTTGGTGGAACCTATTATTTCGTGGATTCTGTGACTGCTTCGAAAAATCGGACTGAAACCTCGTCGGCGGAGGACGTTGCCTAGCCGTTCACTGACGCCTTTTACATATGGTAAGTGTACCAGTGGAAGCTTGTCTTCGTTGCCTTCTTCTCGTAGTTTACGAATTACGGTGTAAGTGGGGAGCTGCCTACATAGGAGAAACAGGGAGACCTGTCAGCTTACGAGTAGCAGAACGCGAACGCTATGTGCGATTACAACAACATAATAAATCGGCGATAGAGGAACACGACCGTGACTGTGGACAACCTATCAGGTTCCAGGAAGCTCGAGTACTGGCGAAAGATTGACTAGCCAATCATATCAGAGGGCCAATTAAAAGTTTTACAACAGTGACGTCAGACATTGATGGTCTGTAATAAATAGAAGCACCTATCCCCATGCAAAACCAGTCGTGCCCTGAGGGAGGCCGTTGCAATTCGGTCGAAACGTCGGTTTTAGTTTATTATTGTTGTTAGTTTTTAGTAATGAAGCGGCATAATACCCAGAAGAATTTTAATCACTATGTGTACATACTGTTTCACAATTTTTTCGTCTTACTTTAATTCTTTTTCTTACAAATTTTCTAATCAGCATTCAACATACTATGTACTTCCATGAGCAAATAGCACTGTCTCGCATTTTCCCAAGCATCCTGATGGATACATAAACGAATAAATAACCTTCAATGTAAAAAGGAAGGTCTTGTCCGAACGTCCCGTGACGATGAGTTATTCAGGGCCGGGACACTAGACAAGAACGGGAAAACAAATCGCAGTAGTTTTCTTGAAGTACCTAAATTTTGGATAATTGAACGGAGGTTCATATCCAGATCTTACAGAATGTGAGTCCTCTGCCTATCTACTACGCCACCTCTCGGTTTCTTTTGATGTGCCGGCCGGTGTGGCCATGCGGTTCTAGGCGCTTCCGTCTGGAACCGCGCGGCCGCTACGTTAGCAGGTTCGAATCCTGCCTCGGGCATGGATGTGTGTGATGTCCTTAGGTTAGTTAGGTTTAAGTAGTTCTATGTTCTAGGGGACTGATGACCTCAGATGTTAAGTCCCATAGTGCTCAGAGTCATTTGAACCATTTTTTTCTTTCGATGTAATCGACGCAATATTCAACTGTGTGGTCGGTAACGGTAGTGACAAGCGCATTTCCGTACAAGGCAACGTACGCCGAATGCGTACTTCATGGGCACACGGCATCTTATAGAGGTAGTTATCGGAAAATTATACGAAACGGAGTCAGTGGATTTTATTACCGCCTTACGCTGACATGGCTACATTCACATGAGAAAAATTCTTTGTCAGTCAGTGTCAGGAATCAATGGCAGACAAATAGAACATTTAGTCGCGATTCGTTCACTCGTCACTCACTCGTCCAATTGTCCGTTGGCCCTGAGGTCCTCTGACGCGGGTAGCAGCACTCTATTCAGCTGGGCGGAATTGCCGTTGATGAAACCATATTTGCCTCTAGATTAAAGCACTACAAGCAAACGTCGTGGATAGGCCGTAGCTGTTACTTGTAGAGGAGATATGTTTCGATGTTAATATACCTTCTTCAGTCATGGTTTTGTTTTCTTTTCAAGTCCAACGCGATTCGGAGCTAAGGCTCAGTTTTCAAGAAATACATTAAAATGTTGACCGTTTAGTTTGTTTAAAATTTTTCATGTAGCTGTAAAAAAATGACATACGTGATTTTAGACGAACAATGTGGCACATGACATTATTCAGACATAGAAAAATTGCCTGTAGCGTGAGTGAATAGCCAGTGTATTTGCTCGTCGAGGATACGAGCGATGACATTTTCGTTCACATACTGCAGGTTTAAAATCAATCTTAATTACTTGAATACTCAGAATTAATGAATTAATGTTCCCACAATTATTTATTTAATAGTTCGTTGTAACGAAATATTAAATAAATAATTGTGGAACATTAATATTGAGTATTCAAGTTATTAAAATGTCTATGTTCCTCCAAGTACCGAGGGAATATTCCATAAATATTTAAAATCCATGTTCGGAACTTATATTATCTTTAAATAAGAATAGTTTTTTTCAATGCTATCATGTAATATTTTTTTTTTTAAATAAAGTACTGCAGAATGGCCATTATTCACTACAGCAGGATATTCTCTGTTCTGAAACATTGTGGCAGGTTAAAACTGTGCCGTGTGTCAGACTGGGACTCGAAGTCGAAACCTTGTCTTTTGCAGGCAATGGTCTTACCATTAAGCTATCGAAGCAGAACTCAGAGCCCGTCCTCACAGCTTCACTTCTACTGTTACAGCTCTCTCCTTCTTTCCAGTCTTTACTGAAGCTGTCCTGCATACCGTGCGGGACTGTCACTCTCGGACCAAAGGATATTGAGGGGAACTGGACAAAAGCCACAGCTTAGAGAACTGTTTCCAAATTTAAACTTCATAACAGATTACATTTATGTGCAGGACTGGGATTCGAACTCGGGACGGGGTCCTGCCTGGATAGCTCACTCGATGATCGTGTTAGAGTCCCAATACGGCACACATTTTTAATCTGTCAGGAAGTTTAAAAACACTGGAGAGATGTAGCAAGCTATGGAGCGGTTTAGGATTAAGGGTGGAGTGTGGAAGGGGAGGTGAAGTTTCTATCGGCATGACGAAGCCGTTTCTAGCATGCCTGGTTATTCAAAAATTTGCGTATGTCGATGTTATGAAAATGTATATTACACGTTGTGGTAATATAGATCGCGGTGCCATACCACGGTCGGCAACGCGCATCGATACCACAGACATTAGCGATGCCGCGCTGCAATTCGCAACGACGAATGGGAGGCGCTCGTGAAGACAGCTCTCTCTGTCAGCACCGCAGCGCCATCGCACGGAGTTCGATATAGTGCTAAGCGTGGACTCGCCCTTTCCAGTTCGTGTCTTCCGATGAAGCAGTCAACATTATCTAGTCAGGATATCGGTGCTTACCATGTCTCAAACGGAGCTTTTTTGTAAACGTTGAACATCTACTTCAAAAGAAGAGTTTGTAATTGTGTACTTCAAATGATGCTTTATTGTTCAAAGACAATTGTAAATATTCGACTCGTTCCTATAGCAATAGATGTATAATGTTAAGTAAACCTTTTTATCATTCTTGCAATAAAGTGAACTAATGTTGCATATATTGTAGTTCCGATCGGTGAGCTCCCAGAGCAATCAAAGAACCCACAGTTATTACCGGGCGATTGTCATTTCGTCATTACATAATGTACATTATTGCACGTTTTTGTGCGATGAATGTTCTGATGGGTAAATGTAGAATTACAGTCAGTTAATTATCCTCCAAAAAGCAGTAACGTTTGCAGGCATTGCCAGATAATCGGATGCTGAGTGAACACTCTGTGGCGGAGGGCTGTGAATGGCGGACGCAGACTCGGCGGAACTTTGCCCCTGCGTGCCGCGGCGCGCCGCGGCGGTCATTATCGGGGTCACGCTGGTGGCGATATCTGCGGCCGACGCTCTTAATAGGGACGCCTCCTGTCTCGCCGCTTGCCAAATACGGGTCGTGCCCGCCGCTATCTCTCCGCTCCCTCAAAGCGAGCCATTCACGCTGCCACAAAAATTTACTATCTCCTCAGCATCTCACTGCGAGGTGCAAAAAAATATCAGAGCTCTTTAGGAAACCCAAAACCGTACGAACAGAAAAGTCCGCGACTCAAAAATTAGAATTAAAAGCATATTTCAAACACTCTAATAGTGGTTCGCCAAATGTGTATATCTTAAAAATGACATCTATCGGCACTTTTTCCTCATTTATTTACCGTCACGGAAGTGAATTTCCATTGCAGGTGTTCTACAATGATAATGTAGCCACAGCTGTATTTGAGGTACACTTATTACGTCGCAATCGGTTTCGTCCAATGAAGGCACGTTCTGGAACATACACAGCCCTCCGCTTTGCTTGTGCTCGGAGGTCGGGGGAGCGTTCATGTGCTCTTCAAGTTCCAGAATGTGCCTTCAATGAATGAAACCGGTTGTGACGTAGTATACGTAGGCCTGTCTTTAATACAGCTGTGGTGGTTCTTGTTAACATTAGCATTAATCAATTGTGGAGCACAAAATGATCAAGATTAATCTGTGATGAGTATGGGAAGGGAGTCTGCTCCAGAATAACGCTTCATATTGACATTACTTCTGCAGTATCAAACTTACACACCTAAATTTATACATTTCAAACATGTTCTAATGTCGAATGTAAATTCTTAGTCTTGGGCTGTATGGTCTAGCGGTTCTAGGCGCTCAGTCCGGAACCGCGCGACTGCTACGGTCGCAGGTTCGAATCCTGCCTCGGGCATGGATGTGTGTGATGTCCTTAGGTTAGTTAGGTTTAAGTAGTTCTAAGTTCTAGGGGACTGATGACCACAGATGTTAAGTCCCATAGTGCTCAGAGCCATTTGAACCATTCTTGGGCTGTAGTTCGTATTGTATCAATACCGTACCAGATATTCTGCACTTAAGTATATTTTCATAAAATTCGAAGCGGATGTTTCGTAGCTATCGTATTTTTCATGATTTCTAATTGACTTGTGGAACCAGTGTGTGAAGGGAAAGAAGCACACATGAGTACCCAGACTGCACGAGTACGGCTCTTGACCTTATACAGGAAATGTATCCGCAGTTGTGAATAAGGGCAACCTCCAACTGTAGAATAGAATGACGACATTGAAAATCTGTGCAGGAGTAGGACTCGAACCCGAATTTCCCACTTGTCGCGAGCGGTGATCTTCACCATTTCGGTTATCCGTGCGCGCTTCACGGCCAGACCCCAAACTTTCATGTCGCCATCCATGTGTTATTAACCCGCATTCGTACACTTACTGTAATTCCCGTACTGGTAACGTCGGATAAATGCGATACTGCAGTGACTGTGTTTGTAAGAAGTACGATGCAATATTCCTTCAGAGATGCATCGATAGCCGAAGGAACGTTGCAGTGTACTTCTTAGAAACACAGGCCCTGAGACATTATATTTATTATAATATACTAACGTTTTTTGAAAATTCTGTCCCCCATGAAGAATGGCCCGAATCCATCCTAGCTCTGAAAATGTATAGAGCAATGTACTACCAATAACTGATCACAACTTCAGAGAGATATGTGCACGTAGATCCTACAGGCTACGGAACGTTGCGGTTACACGAAGCTCAGTCAATGAAGAGCTGTCAAACGCAGGAGAAATATAAAATAAAGTGCTGTTATGCTCCATGGAAGTCAAATGGCATTATATCAGCGTGAGTTCTAACATGGTGGAATGCTCGGGTCTGAAAAATGAGATCGTCGTACAGAGAAAATTCAACCGTTACAGAGTATGTCGCTAGAAAATTGATTAGACGTGAAACCAATGACTAGAATAAGGATCGTACTCAGCGACCACATAGTGTGGCTCATAGTAGCTTGAGATGGCCGCCATCATGCCCGCAAAGCCGCAATGAACCATATCGTTAAGCCTGCAAGGTTGCCTTGACGCCCAATTGCAAAGACCGTGCAGTTAACAGTGCTGACTATTTGACGGTATTAGCTGCGGATTGTACTTGTGGTATGGATGCCATTCCGTCGGCTTTCTTTGTCCATAAACCACGAAGGCCTCAGATCGCGACGGGCACAGGAATACCGCACACGACATGCTGTATGTCAAAATGTATAGTTATCTGCCGCTCCACATTCGACTTTCCTTACAGTGATGGTCACACACGTCAGTCGCTGCTGTGATGACTACAATCTGACTGTGTGCTTTATTCAGCGTCTTAGTGGTGATGGTTTGGAGCACAACTGATTTAATATGCTGTATTTCAGCACGACCAAGTCCGGTCACATGTGCGGTGAAATATGGAAGCCGTCGTAGAGAGATTGTACAATATCGCTGGCATTCGGGTTCGCCATTTGATTATCTCTGGAATATAACTGTTCGGCAATTCCTTCGTTACATGTAGTGGACATTTTTGTCAGACGACTGCCTGAGTTATGATGATCAGTTTATTCCATTATCTATTTCGCCCTGCAGCCATTTCCAAGTGATTTTAATTTGCCTTAGCAGATGTCAGGGAACGAAGGATGTGATGTATTTGACACAGTCAACACTTATGGCTGTATACAAGGAAACGGTGCTCAGCATCCACAACACGACGAGCGAAGATATATCAGGCGCTATATTTGATGGTAATTTACGGTTCAAATGGCTCTGAGCACTATGGGACTTAACATCTATGGTCATCAGTCCCCTAGAACTTAGAACTACTTAAACCTAACTAACCTAAGGACATCACACACATCCATGCCCGAGGCAGGATTCGAATCTGCGACCGTAGCAGTCGCGCGGCTCCGGACTGAGCGCCTAGAACCGCTAGACCACAGCGGCCGGCGGTAATTTATGCGCTCTGTTTTCTTCTGTGTACAGCCATGACTATTGACGACGTCAAATATTTGCCTCCTCGGTTGTTCCGTTTCGATTGTGACATGCGCTACGGAGTTTCAAAAACAATTAAAAGTGATCCATAGTGGAAAAAATTATTATATCTCAACAGTCGCCTGGCGAAAATGTTGTCATTTGATAAATACATCGAGGCAGTGGCAACCGAAGTAAAATTGTTCTTTTACAGCTCTTCAGTGATTAATGTTCGTGTTTTGACGACTTTTACACACAACTCTTGTAGGGAGGTCCTTGGGTCCCTCTCACAGGTGGCTGTAATACGCTAATTCCAACATAGGGAGGCAGACTTTTGTGAAACAGGAATACAAAAAAAGAGCCTTCGTTATGACAATTCCGGGGATAGACATTTGACAGATATTTTGATTAATAGCCCCAAGATGGTTGCATTTTTTGCAGAAACTGTATCATTTTGTTCCTTGCCCTAGAGAACGTGGTTTCTGGATACATCTCTGTTCCTTCCACAAGAAGAAACTGATGGTTACTTTTGTGTACACATTTTAGTGATGGGTGAGATATTTTTCTTGTCACCGCGTACGACTTAGAAACTATAAGCGTATATACTTTGCTTAAATTTTGCGAAAGATTGAGCTCTGAGGACGGAAATAGTTGCGTTATTAGCACAACAGACGAAGGTGGTCCTCATAAGGAAGTGAGCTACATGCAGTGTTCTAAGTGGCCAGTTTAGCCGTGTGCGGTTTCCGGATCCGGTTAGTATTGCGTTACTGAGGAACCGTCTCATAACGCGAGTGCCTGCCGTCCATAATGGGCGCTCTCATTGCGAGCACGCTCCCCGGTCCGTTATTAGGAAATGGGGAATATGGAGGACTCGCAGTTGCCAAGAGCGCAGAACTCAGACTTAATCCGCTGCGCTTGCGTCGCACTGCAGAGCGCCTGCATGTCAAACACTGCTTCAAATAAACATAAAGTTACTGTACGCTCGTCGACAGCAGATTTTGGTGTTATACACTGCCTGACAAACAAAGTGAATCACCCAGGAGAGGAGGAGACGAAATGAGGGTTAAGAGGGTTGTTTGATGTTGTGGTCTTCAGTCCAGAGACTGGTTTGATGCAGCTCTCAATGCTACTCTATCCTGTGCAAGCTTCTTCATCTTCCCGTACCTACTGCAACCTACATCCTTCTGAATCAGTTTAGTGCATTCATCTCTTGGTCTCCCTCTACGATTTTTACCCTCCACACTGCCCTCCAATACTAAATTGGTGATCCCTTGATGCCTCAGAATATGTCCTACCAACCTATCCCTTCTTCTAGTGGAGTTGTGCCACAAATTTCTCTTCTCCCCAATTCTATTCAATACCTCCTCTTTGCTTATGGGATCTACCCATCTAATCTTCAGCGTTCTTCTGTAGCACCACATTTCGAAAGCTTCTATTCTCTTCTTGTCTAAACTATTAATCGTCCACGTTTCACTTGCATACATGGCTACACTCATACAAATACTTTCAGAAACGACTTCCTGACCCTTAAATCTATACTCGATGTTAACAAATTTCTTCAGAAATGCTTTCCTTGCCACTGCCAGCCTACATTTTATATCCTCTCTACTTCGAGCATCATCAGTTATTTTGCTCCCCAAATAGCAAAACTCCTTTACTACTTTTACGGTCGCAGGTTCGAATCCTGCCTCGGGCCTGGACGTGCGTGATGATGTCCTTAAGTTAGTCAGGTTTAAGTAGTTCTAAGTTCTAGGGGATTGATGACCTCAGACGTTACGCCCCATAGTGCTCAGAGCCATTTGAACCATTTTCCTTTACTACTTTAAGTGTCACTTTTCCTAACCTAATTTCCTCAGCATCACCCGACTTAATTCATCTACATTCCATTATCCTCGTTTTGATTTTGTTGATGTTCATCTTATATCCTCCTTTCAAGACACTGTCCATTACGTTCAGCTGGTCTACAAGGTCCTTTGATATCTCTGACAGAATTACAATGTCATCGGCGAACCTCGAAGTTTTTATTTCTTCTCCATGGATTTTAATTCATCCTCCGAATTTTTCTTTTGTTTCCTTTACTACTTGCTCAATATACAGACTGAATAACGTCGGGGATAGACTACGACCCTGTCTCACTCCCTTCCCAACCACTGCGTCCCTTTCATGCCCTTCGACTCTTACAACTGCCATCTGGTTTCTGTACAAATAGTAAATAGCCTTTAGCTCCCTGTATTTTACCCCTGCCACCTTCAGAATTTGAAAGAGAGTATTCCAGTCAACACTGTCAAAAGCTTTCTCTATGTCTACAAATGCTAGAAATGTAGGTTTGATTTTCCTTAATCTATTTTCTGAGATAAGTCGTAGGGTCAATATTGCCTCACGTGTTCCAACATTTCTACGGAATCCAAACTGATCTTCCCCGAGATCGGCTTTTACCAGTTTTTCCTGTAAAGAATTCGTGTTAGTATTTTGCAGCTGTGGCTTATTAAACTGATAAGTAATGTTATTTCAGTGATTATAAGATCGAGTCAGATTTACAAAGACTGAGCCTTCTTATCAGTATGACGTTATATCCCCTCTGGCCTGGATGCACGCAGTGATTCGAGATGGAAGGGTGTCATAAAGGCGACGCATCCACTCGGGAGGCGTGCTCGCCCACAATCGTTGCAACTGGTTCTTAATATCGTGGTTGCTGGCACTGGGACGGAGACGACATCCGAGCCGGTCTCGCACACGTCCTATCAGGGTAAGATCTGGAAATGCCGGACTACGGAATTACTGTCCCATGCGTTCGGAAAGACGGCGGCGTTACAAGTGGTGCCATGACCGGAAACCATGGACTGCTGATGAATGACGTCCCATTGTGTTCAGCGATGAATCGCGGTTTCGCACTACCCTGGATCACCGTCGTCGACGAGTACAGTGGTGACTTGGGGTATGATCCCTTTCTTTCAAGCTTTTGGAGAGGTAAAGCGGTGTTACTCATGGCGATATAATGTGGGGAACCATCGGGTATGATTTCAGGTCATGACTGGTAGTGACTGGCGGCACAACGGTACGTCACGGGCATTCTGCGTTCTCATGTGTAACTTTTCATGTGACAGTATCGTGGCCCCATTTTTCAACACGACAATACTCGCCCACACGTGGCACGTGTCTCTATGAACTGTCTACGTGATGCTGAGGTACTCTCCTGGCCAGCACGTCCACTGCTGGACGAGGCCTCATTTAACGAGAGGTGGGAACACGTAATGAACCAATGAAGAATGTCGAACATGATCGTTTTAGTGGTCCAAGTGTTACGGTGTGGAGAGGCATAATGTTGCATCGGTTTACTGACCCCCAAGTCTTTGCACAAGGTAAACTCACCAGTCACCGTTATTGTGACACTGTATTACTTACCCCAGTACGTCTTTTAAAGGGTTCTTTATTCGCCGCTGACATCACTTTTGTGGAGGATAATGCGCGATCACATCAACAACGCGTGTGTAGGAACTGTTATAGCGAGTGGATATTCGGCGAATGGACTAGTCCGCTCGTTTTCCGCCTTAAAAACCATCGAGACGCATCGCATGTATTGGGAAGACGTATCGCAGCACGTCCACATACACCAACGAACATTCAGCAGTTATCAGCCGCGTTGGTAGGGGAATGGATCGCCCTATTACATCAACCCTCTTACCAGCCTTGAGATGAGCGTGGGAGCGCGTCGCAGAATACGCATTGCCCTCCGTCGTGATCACACACCCTATTAAGAACCATATATCGCCTTTAGTGATGTCCAGAGACCATCATGGATCGCGGTGACTTGGGTGTAAATACGGTCTTTCAATAAAAGTGTCGTTTCTGTTCGTCTTATTATGTATTTCTTTCAGTTACCTTCTGTACTGTACTGCAGCCGTTTTTTCTATGTTTGGTCCAAGTTTCATCGAGCTATGCTATTTAGCAGTAACACAGCATGCGAAAGTTACTTTCGTTCTTAAGTTTTGCACACCAGTGTACTTCTTCTGCCTCTTAGTTGCCATTCCATGACCAATGGCCGGATCTTACTCTACTGATCTGTTCAAACGGCTCTGAGCACTATGGGACTTAACATCTATGGTCATCAGTCCCCTAGAACTTAGAACTACTTAAACCTAACTAACCTAAGGACATCACGCAACACCCAGCCATCACGAGGCAGAGAAAATCCTTGACCCCGCCGGGAATCGAACCCGGGAACCCGGGCGTAGGAAGTAAGAACGCTACCGCACGACCACGAGCTGCGGGCACTGATCTGTTATTTCATTAATTGTTGACATCTTAATTTTTTCTCAGGAGGGTATAGGACATTGTATGGGGGATGGTACGTCTTTGTGTCAATCTCCCTTTAGTCTCCACGATTCATTTCACATGTGGTGAGTGGAAGGGATGGCTGCTTACCACCTCCTTGTAAGGCCATATTAATCCAGTTACACTGTTGCTGTTAATACATGAGATATGTGTGGGAGGAGGTCTGAGAACTTCATCTAATGAGGGTTGGTATTAGAAAGATCTGAATTTGTGTACAAAATAGATGTTATTTAATGTAAATTGAACTGCCGAAGTTTACTTCGACAGTCGTCATGTGAAATACGGCCTCCCTTAGTTACGAAGAGTCCATCTGGAAAACCATTAATATCGAAGGGCATGCAGTCGAATAACATCCGACGAAACTATTAGATTTCAAACATATTTTCACTTTAAAAGCTACAGTATGCTTAAAGAAAATGAAAAAAAGACGGTCTTAGGTACGAAACAGTCTAAGAGCTAGAAACAGTTATTTTCCTGACGGAGTTGAATTGGACATAAGGCACGGAATCGACCACAGAGTCTGGTACGGGTCATGATCAACATGTCGTTTTTATCCGTAACAGGGATAAGAAGTTATGGACAGATCGCCAGAGTCTGAATACTCTTGCCGGCCGCGGTGGTCTAGTGGTTCTAGGCGCTCCGTCCGGAACCGCGCGACTGCTACGGTCGCAGGTTCGAATCCTGCCCCGGGCATGGATGTGTGTGATGTCCTTAGGTTAGTTAGGTTTAAGTAGTTCTAAGTTCTAGGGGACTGATGACCACAGATGTTAAGTCCCATAGTGCTCAGAGCCATTTGAACCATTTCTGAATACTCTTGGTTCCCAGGTGAGTGAAACAATGTTTTAATGGGAATACTATAATGAAGGAGTCATTCCCATCGTCGAAATAATTGTCTCATTAGGTGACATTATTCATGTCTCTCACAACTACATTGTAATATTATGTACACGGCCCAATCCCATTAATGTGACCACCACCGAAGTTTGACGTGAATGTGCAATAACCGCAGACGGCAGCACTAACGATGGAGGATATGTAAAGCGTGTCTGGGGGGACGCGGAAACAGTGCTGTTATTGTCGTAATGCGGAAACAGAGCAACTGATTTGACGTTCGAAAGGACAGGATCATTGCTTTCAGGCCAAGGGTTGAAGGCTTGCCGAAACCACTGAGTCTGTAAACTGTTTGAGTGCCACCGTAGTTAAAGTGTACCGTACTTGGCAAAATGGTGCTATCAAACACAGGCGACGAGGCAGCTGTGCTACACCATGGGCCATTGATGACATGGGTGAACCACGTCAGCAGAGATGTGTACCGGCGAATAGACGTACAACAGTTGAGCAACTGACAGCCCAGATGAACCAAGGGGCTACCAACAGCATCTCCTCAGCGACAGTTCAGCGAACGTTGTCGCGTATAGGCCTAAGCAGCAGGCGCCTGGTTCGTGTATCCATGCTGACTGCTGTTTATCGGCGACGAAGGCTGGAATTTGCACGCCAGTGCCGCAGCTGCACTTCCACTGTGTGGTGACAGGTGGTCTTTTCAGATAAATCACGTTTGATGTTCCGTCGGCGTCAAACGACACTCTTCAACAATCATCGGGTGGTTCCAGGCTGGATGCGTGAGCATTACGGTCTGGGGAATGTTTTAGTGGCATTCCTTGGCTCACCTAGTCGTTATGGAAGGCACAACGGATCAGAACAAGCATCCATCCTTGGGAACCATGTTCGCCCCTACATCCAAAATGTGGATTTTCAGGCTTTTGGCAGATGGCCACATTAATGTGGCAGGGCAGAAATTGTGTCTCATGAACGCAAAGAAAGTTTGGATTAAGACTGTTGAAATATACTAAGAACGAACTCAGTGTCTATGGTGTTCCACTGAGAATAACAGTATAGTAAAACGCTGATTTTCGCCATATTCAAAGACTAAAGGATATGAGGACCGTGCCTGCAGTTAAGTAATGATTGCCACTCAGAATTATGTACTCATTCACTTAGGAGTATAAATTTATTGATGGAAGGAATTGGTGATCTTAACTGTATGTGTGTATAATTCTTGAAATTATGCCACCTGATGATGGCGACTGGATGTACGAGAGGTGTCGGTGTACATTACAGCTACCTAGTACCCAACGGAAACTAAGGAGTCAGTAGCTATACGTCACAGTGAATCCTTAGACTATTATGCCATATCAGGATTGATGAACTGTTTTAGACTAGAACTTGCGATAGGAGCTCGTGTAAACTTTGAAGGGCCATCTGAGCTCAAGGCTGCCGTTGGCTGTGCGTCAGATGCAGGGAGTGGTCGCAGTGTGGGCCGAGCGTGTCTGTTACAAATCAGCCGCGTTGTTAGGTAGGGCGTCTGTAGGTGGGGCACGGGCGCCGTGAAGTGGCCGTGCGTAACGCCAGCAGGGGCCGCAGAATGGTCACGTCAGCTGCAGCTCAAATCACACATTACAGAGGTACGCAGCAGACGTACCGTCGGAAGCCAGCAAATGGGCGTACAGCACCAGCCGATAAATACAACTATTCTTCCTACACCTCTGGCTATCAAAACAGCAACACCAGAAAGGTGGCCGGCCGCGGTGGCAGAGCGGTTCTATGTGCTACAGTGTGGAACCGCGCGACCACTACGGTCGCAGGTTTAAATCCTGCGGCGGGCATGGATGTGTTTCATGTCCTTAGCTTAGTTAGGTTTAAGTAGTTCTAAGTTCTAGGGGACTAATGACCTCAGAAGTTAAGTCCCGTAGTACTCAGAGCCATTTTGAACCAGAAAGGTTGGTTGGTTGGTTGGTTGTTTTGGGGAAGAGACCAAACAGCGAGGTCATCGGTCTCATCGGATTAGGGAAGGATGGGGAAGGAAGTCGGCCGTGCCCTTTGAAAGGAACCATCCCAGCATTGGCCTGGAGCGATTTAGGGAAATCACGGAAAACCTAAATCAGGATGGCCGGACGCGGGATTGAACCGTCGTCCTCCCGAATACGAGTCCAGTGTGCTACCACTGCGCCACCTCGCTCGGTGAACCAGAAAGGTGTTATGCACCTACCAACAAGTTTACGTTGCATTTTACATCAGTGTTCATGGATACAGACAGAACATCATTACTCCGAACATCATTATTCCTTCTTTGGATATTTTGGCTGAAAAAGTACCACCCACTGTCACAGCGAATAATTCGATAGTAACGTAAACTTGACTGACAGTGGATATCGGCAGCCACAGTCAATAAAGTAGGTGAAAAAATTGATCCTGACTGCAATTAATTTTCGAGTCTTAAGCGAACATATAGTCTGTACAATAGAAACTCAATGAGTTGGGTTAGCGGTTAAGGACAGCAAACGTATTCGGTTGGTCTGGTGTTCTAATCCCCGTCCCACTATACAGACATAAGTCTTCCGTGGCTTACCTAAACCACGTAAAGTGATATGTGGGAAAAGTCGTTTGAAAAAGTCACGGTTCGTTTCTTTACCGTAGTAGTGAGGACGTCGTCCTCCTCTTCCCGTTTATATATTAGCTCTGGTGTATTTGGCGCATTGCACACTAAAAAAAAGAAAATTGTAGTGAACACACCGTACCTTTCTTTCCTGTTTGTATAGCAGGTTTGGCGTATTTGGCGCTACGTGCACTAAAAAAAAGTTTATTACTTAAAGCGAAAGAGATAATATTTAAAAGAAAGCGTAGAAAATCTCACTGACTGACGAAAAACTGGCAGAACATGTTTGGGTAGAGACACATTACTCTGTTTTATTTCAAGGCAGGCGTAAAAATGAAACGTTGGTCTATGTAGACATGGACGTTCAGGATAAGAGATGAAGTATGTGAGGAAAGAATCGTCGTATTCCCCCTAAAGTTCATTCGACAGTGTGGCAATTTTCTTCACAGAGCTTACAGTGTTCCAGCAGTTGTTGTAGCTCTTTGTACATACGAATATTATGCATACCGTTACATTTCGAACAATACGACTTCCAAAAATTTAAACAATTTCAAAAACTCTCGTACCTTCAACTATGAAATAAAAAGCAACTAGTGTTATCAGTTATGAAACCAACTGAAAGCATTAAATCGGAGTTGACTTGAGGACGAAAGTGAATCTCATCAATTTTCTTCATCTCTACAGTCTGCATATATACATCATAGATGTCTGAGACTTGGAAAGGTCTCTGAAACCATATAGTTTCATTTGAGTAATTATAACCTCAGTAACTGGTAGTACCTAAATTTAAGATGTATGAGATGTTTGACTCGTTCTTAGTATGTGTCGTAATAGGACTTTTCATGATCGAAAATTCCAGAGTTTTTAACTTCAGTGCCGTGGTTTGAGCCTCTATTACTCGCGTCCAGAATCCAATGTCGGTGACGTAACTGCTGCTACACAGCGGTCACGACTTCATGTCGCTTCCGAATAGCGTGCAGTTGGTAAGCACGCCCAGATTCGCCGCCGCATTCCTGGTAATGGACCGAGGGCTGTGACGTCACAGCCGGCACATGTGGGTGACGGGTGCGTGGCATTTCGCTCTGTCTGCGGAGCCGTAAAGTTGAGCGATGGCGCATCGGTATAAATAGGGCTGCTGATAGCGGGTCTTGCGTCACCGCTCGTTACCGACTTACCCAGAAATTATTAATAAGGCGCGCTTCTTTCCCACTTGACCGTGAGACTGATGTGTCGTTAACGCGCTCACCACGCGAAAAAACAGGCTCCCGTGGGCGATTCCACTCCTGTTGCAACTCGGGCGAGACGATAAACGCCGCTTTGTAAATAGTACCGCCGCTCTTTTTGCCTGATCGCTTATTTGACTTCCTGGTGACGTTATGTCGCATCCACAAGGGAAGCAAAACCAAAGGGCTTACTTCAAGTTATGAACACTGGCGGTGATATCTTGTAACCTGACATATTCGTATCTAAAATTCAAAAGCCTATGCGAAACATAATATCAATCGGCGATGGTGGCGGAAGGGGCAGCGCGTAGTGCGCCCTGCTTCAAAATAATTTGCCAACGGCCATGTAAGAGAAGCGATACACCCTTCTCTTGCGTTGCAGTGAAATTTCATATCCTGTATTTGCTTGGAAGGCCAAGTGAACTCGCAGCCGATATTTGATTGTGGTTTTCTAATACAGATATTTAATTCAACCAGTTTCTAAACAATGGAAGAAACTATATATCAAGAATAAGCTTAATCTCCCGTTGACGTAGAAGCTATTAGGGATGGGCTAACCATAGCACTTCCTGTCCTCAGCACTGGTGTGTGTTAATTCTGCAAATAATCCGCTTTTGCGTTCATGAATACTGTGTTTAGAAAAATATCCATCCAATGATGGTTGTGCAAGTATGATATATTCTTGTAGTACCCTTTTGCTCTCTATTAAATAAAATGAGAGATGTGTGTTTAGGTGGTTGTATATCTTAGACCTATAATCACTAAAAATTTTATACCAGTAATTTTTCACTAGTGAAAATGGACACACACACACAATATGAAACATGTGTGTGTATATCCATTTCATTAGTGAAAAGTTATTGGTCTAAAAATTTTAAAAATTTTTCGATTTAAAAGTGCAAAATATACACCTACCTTACCATATATCTCTCATTGTACATACTGCAGGAATACATCACTCTCGTGTAACCATCAGTGGATGAATATTTTTCTATTCCCAGTATTTGCAGAATCAGCACACCCTAGTGCTGAGTACAGTAGATATGTGTTATTTGTTTGCTTGGTTATCTCCACAGCAGATGATATAACAAATTATTTTTTCATTTTCCCTCTTACGTTTACTGCAATTAATCATCAGACGTGTTGCGCTTTTATTTATAAAGCATCTTCTGTGGTAGTTCTGGAAATTTTGTACTGGAAACATATTAGGTCTCTAAATTTTGGTATTTATAGATTGGTTCAAATGGCTCTAAGCGCTATGGGACTTAACATCTGAGGTCATCTGTCCCATAGACTTAGAACTACTTGAACCTAACTAACCTAAGGACATCACACACATCCATGCTCAAGGCAGGATTCGAACCTGCGAGCCGGCCGGAGTGTTCGAGCGGTTCTAGGCGCTACAGTCTGGAACCGCGCGACCGCTACGGTCGCAGGTTCGAATCCTGCCGCGGGCATGGATGTGTGTGATGTCCTTAGGTTAGTTAGGTTTAAGTAGTTCTAAGTTCTAGGGGACTGATAACCCCAGAAGTTAAGTCCCATAGTGCTCAGAGCCAGCCGAACCTGTGACCGTAGTAGCAGCGCGGTTCCGGACTGAAGCGCCTAGAACCGCTCGGCCACAGCGGCCGGCGTTTATAGATTAAAAACAGTACTAAATAGTGTTGAAAACAATATTAAAACGGCATTTCTTTATAAAATTGGCGCCCTATTTACATGGTGTTTTTGCCTCTTTTTACGTGTTCTGACGTCCTGTGCTTCTTCCTTCGTT
This sequence comes from Schistocerca americana, assembly GCF_021461395.2. Classification (NCBI taxonomy): domain Eukaryota; kingdom Metazoa; phylum Arthropoda; class Insecta; order Orthoptera; family Acrididae; genus Schistocerca; species Schistocerca americana. The sequence goes on from NC_060123.1 coordinate 484,819,428, forward strand.
GTGGGCGTAGGTGGAAATCGAAACAAAAGCTTGCTTCACAATCCCTTTTCGATATTTTTCGCCTTTTTTGATTGCTCTGTTTCTTGCGCTGCATATGTGGCCGTTTTGACTGCATACAACAATAGAGAATATGTCCGCCTGATTAGCTGGGAGGTAAAGTACTTGCCTCCTATGTACGAGGCCTTGGTTCGATTCCCGGCTGGGTTGGAGATTTTTTCCGCTCGTGGACTGGGTGTTGTTTTGTGCCGTCCTCATCATCGGCCGCAAGTCGCCCAATGTGGCGCCGCATGAAATAAGACTTGCACTTGGCGGCCGAACCCGAATGGGACCTCCCGGCCAACAATGCCGAACAATCATTTCATTTTATTTCAGTAGAGGATATTTCCAATATTCTGATACTTTCCTTGTGGCTCATTAATCGGTGTAGATCTGTCCACAGAACTGCCACTTTGGCGGCTTGTGTGTCCAGTTTGAAACTATGTATTGCGGTAACTGTTATGAGTACGGCCTCGTGTTTGTTTTTGTTCTTGTTGTCTTCTTAATGACGATGATGATGATGATGATGATGATGATGATGATGATGATGTGACCTCGAGAAAAGAAAATATGAAGAGCAGTACCATCGCCGGCCGAAGTGGCCGCGCGGTTCTGGCGCTGCAGTCTGGAACCGTGAGACCGCTACGTTCGCAGGTTCGAATCCTGCCTCGGGCATGGATGTGTGTGATGTCCTTAGGTTAGTTAGGTTTAACTAGTTCTAAGTTCTAGGGGACTAATGACCTCAGCAGTTGAGTCCCATAGTGCTCAGAGCCATTTGAACCATTTGAGCAGTACCATCTTTGGGGCTACTTGAATAGGATAAAGCTGCCGAAATTAACCTCCTCATCCAACTACCGTATTACTCTTATCCTCTACTCGCTTCACATTGACAAACGATATGTAGGACCTCAGCGCCACGACTGATGATGAACTGTGTGCCACACCATCTGTCGTGATCGGGCAAATACTGACGATGAAAAGCTAATCCACAATCGTGGTTCAAACCATTTACTTAAAGTTAAGCGCCACTTGTAAGTAGTGCGTCAGCGGCCTCGTCTAATTAGCACGAAATGAGGTTATATACCTCTCATGAACTTTCCACTTATCTTTACGGCGCTTCATGAAAGGATCTGTGTTACGAAACTGGTCGTTCCATCCCAACGACCTCTAAATCGCACTACGTATAGCTGAAAGCAATTGCGTGTGTATATGCCAAGTAAAGCAAACACAGACGTAAACTTGGGTAACCTGAAGAACCGTAAAAATCTGGTTTAACGGTCCCGTCGATAACGAGGTCGTTAGTGACGGAACACAAGCTTGAGTCTTGAAAGGAAAACTCTCGTCTGCTTTTCATAGGCACTATCCCAGAATCTGCCTTTGGGAAACCACGGAGAACCTAAATCAGGTTGGCTCGACGGGGATTTGAAGTGTCGTCCTGCCGAATGCGAGTCCATTGTCTTCAACAATTTCCTGAAAAATTTTCGAAAGCTATCGTCTCACAGGAAACAAAAATAAATTGTGCTAGTTGCTCACGCAAATATGTGTCTCAGATGTTGCTAATAAATTATGTATGTTGAGTATTGGGTGGTTGTAATTAAAGTGCAGCTAGTCACAAACGTCCAGTGTGGGCTGTAATTATCGTATGGCAGGGAAACTTTGTGGATATTCTAATATGTTAATGCGAAAGTGGAAAATACTTAGTTCCAACTTTGGCCACCAGGTGCAAAACCTGGCGCTTTCGATGTAAGAAAGACAGATAGAAATGTCCCCATATGTAATGGATCAGGAATGGGACGTGGGCAGAAAAGGTCAAACAAGAGAGAAAGGCATAGTGTTAATTTTATTATTAATTTATTATTTTTTCAATATGAACACCAGTAACGTCCATGAGATGCTGTACTGCACTAGATTTGTTCAAAAATGGTTCAAGTGGCTCTGAGCACTATGGGACTTAACATCTGAGGTCACCAGTCCCCTAGAACTTAGAACTACTTAAACCTAACTAACCTAAGGACATCACACACATCAATGCCCGAGGCAGGATTCGAACCTGCGACCGTAGCAGCAGCACGCTTCCGGACTGAAGCGCCCAGAACCGCTCGGCCACACCGGCCAGCACTAGATTTGTACCTGGTGGCCAAAATTGAAACTAATTTTTTTTCAGAGTAAATCGTTTCTGCATTAACGCTTTAGCGTATCTGCCAAGTTTCACTACCATACGACAATTACAGCCCGCACTGGACCTCCGTGAGTAGGTGCAGTTTAATTATAACCACACGGTATAAGATGTGTCTTTATTGTAACATTATTTGATATGATTTTTAAAGAATAATTGTGTTTAATTATTTCCTTTTGCACGACGGTTATTTGTTTATTATTGCCGAAAAAATGCATCAGCGCTAAAGTCATATGTTTCACCGCTTCTTTAATACCAATGTAAATAGTGTATGTATTTGATTCAGGACAATTTTATACGTTTTGCGTTCATGTAAAACATGTAGAGTGTATGTGAAATCAGAATGTTCGTTGTAAAAGTGCTGAAGGTGACCCACCCTTTACTTTGTGACCGTCGTGGATATGTTTATAACACTGGGGCGTGTTTCTATGATACTATTGCATGATACACAGAAAATAACAAAAAGTCAAGCCTTCAGAGCTATCAAGACACGTTCACTGTAAGTACTGATGCTGAAGAGCCATTATGAAAATTCCAAATTTCGTTTATTTTCATTTCTTTTATGAATATTTTTCAGTTATATATTTTCACGACAGGGCACCACGGCAGGCAAAACAGATATATGATTAGCAGTTCATCCTGTAATGCAGCCATATGAGGACGAACCGATATGCCATGAAAAAATGACTTTTTTTGTACAGAAACGTCTATAAATTAGTGGCTGGTAGCTGTTTTTGTAATATTTAAAGACGGAGCCCTCGCAATGTCAATTACTGACAAAATAGCTTTAAATAACAGCCTCATGGCTCGGTGAAGAGTCGTCACAGGAAGGTAGACGGCAACAGTAAGCGTTCATTTAGTAGCTTACTCTGAACTGTTAAGAAACTCTGTGTAGCTACATTTTACTTGTATTTAACTGTGGTGCAATTCGAAGCTAATATCCTCAGCCGCACTTAGAAAAAAAATTAAATTCGCAACGTCAAGACAAAGATAAACCAAACAGAAGAAAGGCAGTACGGCTAGAGCCAGATAAGTAATAGCATGGAGAACACGTGCTGGGCTGACACCATCCCGTGGCCACTCATCTGCAGTGGAGCACGTCCCGTAGCTGCTGAATCACCGCCTAAAGGTTAACGGTTACTGGCGCCGTAAGGCACAGCGGGGCTCCAGCTACTTAGTGCTTGCCACCAATCAACGACTCATCACGAGTTGAAACACTTGAAGCTCCAGAAATGTGGCGCTGCAGCTCGCAAGACACGGCAGTTCACAGTGTTTCGTACTCCTCCGTATGCATTTAAGCCCAAGAGATGTCGTTAGTAACCGTCGTGAAACAAACTGACTGAATCTTTGCGCTTATTAGTGTTCATTATGATGTTGTCAGATACTCCACATCGTTCTTATAACGAAATCCTTCTGGAGGTTGTTTACCATCATCTACCCAGCCCTGCTAAAATGTAAAGCTGCCATCAACCTGAGGGTGGTTTGAAACTATAGCGCTTTACTTGGCATGATCCGTCTGAGGTCTTATGCCATTACCTTTACTTTTTGCCTGACTATCCAGTTAATTTAACGTGGACTTCGAATCTCGACATTTTTACGAACACTTCCACAAATGAAAGACGTAATAAGTAACAGATGAAAATCCTATGTCTGACAGTTGAGCGATCTACAGTCTGGAACTGAGATTCTGAACCACACCAAGGCCCGTTGTGAAGTACCAATAAAAAGCTGGGTCATGTGGATAACTGTGATGAGTGCATCTCAGTCTAATGTTATGTCTGCATTCTTATACTCAGTTACAGAAATGAAAGGCAATGAGAGAGAGTAATCCGGCGCCGAGACATACGTAGGCTACGATTTCAACACCACCAGGGAAGCTGCGCAGGTTAATGTCCCCATAATAGGGATGGCTCCGCAATAGTGGTGTTTACTTTCACTCCGTGAGTCACTCTCGGGGGTTTGTCATTTGATCGAGGGCACAGGTGCACAGTGTGCTGATAATTCATTACACATCAACACATGTCTACCCTTTGCCGGCGGCTTTGTCAAAAAATATTTTCGTTTCCCAAAGAGTAACAAGATTTGTCCCATGGTTTTATTATTATTATGATCTTTGGAAGCTTCACGGAAGACACACGGATACCTCAAGATTGCTCGCCCCATTGTTTAATTGGACGCTGTTTAGTAATCATACACATTATGTTTGTTAAGACACTGGACTGCCATTTGGAAAGGGGCAGGATTCAATTTCCGACCTGGCCATCTCGGTTAGGTTTCCCGTGCTTTTACAAAATCATTCCTGGAAAGAAGAATTCGGTCGATTTTATGAGCCACACTTCTTCAATACAAGTTAGTGATCTACGTCTAATGACCTCACCATCAACGAAATATTATTACCAAACTTTCCTTCCTTTCATCCTTCTGTATCATTCTCTTCGTAGATCAATTATGATCTACGAGACGTCTTGTATCCCTGTTTCCAATCTTTCTGTCAAGCGAGAATGCACATTGGATACGCATTCGGGAGGACGGCAGTTCAAATCCCCGTTGGCTATCCATATTTATATTTCCCAGATTACCCTAACCGTTTAAGGCAAATGACCAGATGGCAACTTTGAAAAGTACGTGATCATTGCCCTTCCCTATCCTTTCCCATTTTCAGGTTGTTCTCTGTTCCTAATTACTTCTTCATTGACGGCACATTAAATCCTAAACTTCTTTCCGTTTCCCAATCTCTCTTAAATTCTCGGTGTCTACCAGACGTAGATCTGTCGCATTAGCGTCCTTATAGAGCTTATGCCTAATTGACGCTTCTTGTCCATTTTCACCAACGTTTCACTGTATTGCACGATTTTTAACACTAACCCATCTCATTAAATGATCAAAATATTTGAGTTTTTTTCTTTGATTTATAGCGAGATGACGTGATTTTGAACTGATCGCTTAATGGAAGCGTTAATATCTGTGTTGTTCTTCGTAATTATTTACTTCGATGGAAATGTGATTATTTTCCGTTTTTCTTTTAATTTTGTAACATAGTAATACAACTGTGACAAACAAATGCCCTTTCTGGAGTGTTATGCACCGTGAATCTTATTGTTTTTGTGGTTTGTGTAAATCACATTACTAAAAACGTTCCTTCTCATTTTCCAGACATTTAAAATGTCAGACGCATTCTCTAGATCAAGAAGCACTCTTTAGGACGAAGGTATAAAGAGAATATTTGCAGCAAGACAAAGTTCGTTAAAAAAAGTTGTCCCTATTCCCGATTAGATGTATGCTTTCCAACTGATGTTGAGGTAGTGAAGACGGAGAAACCTACCTGTATGTATGAACGGCGAAGAATGTTCTTTCGAATGTTCTTTCGAAGGAAACAACAGACACCGACTTTTTTCGCGAATGCTAAACAGACGTAGTACAACTACCATTAGTCTTAGTTTCAAATTACAATGACCAAAATACAAGACATGCCGGTGAGCTAAACGCTTGGTAGGGACAGTAACCTCTTTCGGACAGTTCAGTGGCTTGTCTTTCTGATCTTATTACCATTACTAGGCGTAATAACACCACTGCCACGATTCTATGCCGAAAACTAGCGAATACTCACTTTATGTCGCAGCCTTTCTGATCAACTAGAGTTAACAGAACAAGAGCAGTTAGAAAAAGACCAGCAATCAACTATTGAACGAAAATAGTGATTAGTATGTTATGATAAATCCTAGGACTTTTGTGTCCTACATACAACTGATTATCGGATCACACACACCAATTCATTTAGCTTTGATATTAAAATGGAAGTTGATAAAATGAAGGTAAAGATTCAATGTTGTCCCACAAAAATCTTCAAACTCTCCTTTTCGGCCTCTAAAAGGAAAAAGAATATGGCAGATAACAGATGTAATTAACTGCATAGCACAACCTTGTTTGCCATTGGATAAGGCAAGGCCACTAGATCTGACGTGGTGGTTCGCAGACTCTACAACATATCGGAAATGCAGCATAAGTTGCCACTATTCCACAGTATGAGGGTAATCCCACATACTGGAACAGGACGCAGGCAGCTTCACGGTCAAAAGAGGCCGCAGAATGGATGAACGGAGTTGCTGACATCACTATACTGTACAATAACGGTACAAACTTTGAAATTCATACAATGACGAATTAGGAATAAGCTTGTATCCCATAAACACCAATCGTGCGAAAATCAAGACACTCAATTGACTCAATACATTCTTAAGTCGTTCAGATTCATGCCGTATCCTTGAGTATCTCAAAGTTCTCTATAGAGTAAAATAAGGTCCTTAATATTCCCAATGCATAAACTCGTATAAAGAACAATGGGCCCATCCATATGTTGCCAAGGTTGTTTCGTGGACTCTGCAGAAGATTCGCTGGTAAGCCTTTACACGTCCTCCTTGCAGTCCCGATCTCTTGCCCTGCGATCTCCATATTTTTGGAGCCTTGAAGAAAGACATTCGTGACCGTCGATTTGCTTCGGACGAAGAGGTGCAACCGCTAACGTTTTTCCGTGAAGGCATGATCGTCTTGTCTCGCAGTGGGATAAATGAATTAACAGTTACGGCGATTACTTTTGCAACAGTAAACAGTTTACTTACTTTTTTCCATTTGTGTCTTTTTCATTCGAATGCCCCTCACAAAACAGCTGCAGAACCATGCTGTGGCGGAATAAGCCACTAAATAAAGTAAAACGTGTATATGAAGGAGAATGAATCTTCACCTGCCCACTCGACTACCATTCCTCCGTCCGCAATTCTTATGATTTAGAATTGACAGGTGAGGAAGATTATGTTAAAGGAAAACTATTTTTTGTCATCATTTTGCTTAGTTGCATGGCAACAGTCACGAAAATACTCATCGAGACACTCTTTTACTGAGAGGTGAACTTGAATCAGGAGACATAACATCGAGGGAAAGTGAAGCAAATTGTAGACGTTCTCGAATGGGAGCCCCCGCATGTGATGACTGGTACGCAGTATAAATGAGATTTTTCCTGCCGCTTTGTGATACAGCGGAAGGGAGATGCTCCCCGACACCCTATAATTGTCCGGCATCTACCTAGGGGTTGCTTCCCCTGAGAACGGCTCTGACCTTCGTCGGCGGTACCAAACTCAGCAGCTACGCTTCGACCTCTTTGGAAAATAGGTCACCGCTGGGTGCCATAGCTGCTGATATTTTGTAGCCAGTCGAATCGAAGGGAAAGTGTTAGCCCCTACGTAATGCAAGTGATAAAAGACATAATGTATGTTCTCAAAATGTACAGTAAACAGTGCCGAGTATTTTCGACCCCAGTGGGAAACCTTCAGTAACTACCACAGCGGTGACGTAAGACCGAGGAAATGACTTTCTGTCCGTTATCCAAATCACTGTCACGCCATTCTCCTTTTTTTATTTATTTATGTTATCGGAATCGTTGCAGGAATATCGACATTATTTTCGTGGAAACAATGTTTAAATTGGAAATACAAGTCCAATCTCGGAGAAACATAATTTCTCTTTCGTCTCTGTGTTGCTGCATTCATAATTATACAAAGAAATACACGACTCTCAGCCAGTCTTACGGGAAAAAAAGTCTGTGCCATTCCATGAAATTAGGAAACCAGATGCAATTACAAACGACAATGTTTAAAATACCAGCAACTGTTCTGACAACGTGACTTCTGTCTGCGAGCGGCTGTAAAACTAAGAGAATATTCCCCTTGTTTTAATTCTTGGCACGTTTGTTCTGTTATGTGCATATGAAAAATGAATGAAAAAGGAATAAAGAAGGAAGATTAAGTTTAACGTCTCGTCGACATTGAGGTCATTAGAGGCGCAGCACAAGTTCGGATTGTGCCAAGGATGGGGAACGAAATCTGCCTGCCCTTTTCAACGGAACCATCCCGGCATTTGCCTGGAGCGATTTAGGGAAATTACGGAAAACCTTAATCAGTATGGTCGGTGCTCGTTTTTTAACCGTCGTCCTCCCGAATGCAAGTCCAATGGGCTAACGACTGCGCCACCTCGCTCGGTCTCCAGCTCCCTCCGTACTGCAGGGAGCGCCTCTATCGTTCGTAAATGAAATCTCCTGTGAACACGAGAACATTCTCACCGCTTAATACTGCTCACGTAGGTGTAGATTGGTCGCCCTTTACAATGCCCTAGCAATTTTATCCTGTCACGAATACAAGTTTGTTAAGGAGTTAATGAGGTAAAACAATCTACAACCGATTATCTGACGAAGTGATGCATTATTCCCGGCTCGGGAGCAGGCATGTTGGCATCTTTTGATGGATGGTCGGCCACCTGGACGAAAAAAAGGTGGGCGTGAAACAACTGCCACAGCAGCCGCGCATGTATCATACACACACACACACACACACACACACACACACACACACACACACACACACACACACACACCAACGAGAGCGTAGTGGGAGATTACCATAGTCATTTTACCAAATACAAAATTAATGAGATTAAAACATTTTCAAAACTGTTATGTTGGAGTTCGCTTGACTGAAAGTTGCGTATGTTTGACACATGTAAATAAAATTTTATAGTCTAAAATATTAGTAGGGATTTGAAGGAAACAAGTATAGAGAGTCACTATGAAGTTATGTTCTTTTTTCATAGCAATTATCATATTCGAGATTCAGAATTTTACTGACACGGAATGTAATTAAATCCCTAGAAAACTTATAACTGTAAGCTTTATCATATAGTAAGTATCGGTTGCAAACATAAGAAGTAATCATTGTGAGTGTGGTAGGTGAAAATGTTGGAGGCTGGAGAAGGTGTCAAAAGTAACAAGTAAAGTTATTGAATAAATTTCTTATTCAGAAAACAAATAGCGGAATAACATTCTGTTTATAATAACAGAGGTTCATATTTCTTGTAGTAGCCAGATATTGTAAAAAAAACCTCTCAGAGTTCTGTTAGAATCAATACGTAAAAATGACATTAGAACAAGCAAGGTAAATAATTGTCAGATTTGTAATGCAACAAAAGATAATGTCACAGCTGTTCCAAGTAATCGGGGATGTGCATCACATATTTTTATCACGGAGTCCTTTTGGGAAACAAAAATGCTTGTTCTTATTGATGACTTACCTTAGAATGTGATTCCATAGGGCATTACTGAATGTAAACAGCGAAATACGTTAAATAATTTATTTTTCTCCGAAACGTACAGTGGCACGAAGCGTAAAGGCTTTTGAATACCTTGTTTCATAAGCCCCAGAACGTTGTTCTTTCGGTTTAAGTTTTCTTCAATAAAGGATTCATCAATCAGAAAATGGGTTTGAATCCCGCAATGTTTTATTGGGCTTTTGTCCTATTGGAGATAGCATGCATTTCTCTTCCGCCTACGGCTACACGATAAATCACACAAATTTAAAGGTTGTCGTTTCAGCTTAATACTTAGGGATTGCCATTACCAACAACTTAAACTGAAACCATCATACAGAGAGAATATGGGGAGACCAATTATTGGCAATACACTTAGCTTATGCAACAAGTCTACTTATGAGACTGCCTGCACTACGCTCATCCGTCGTCTTCTGGATATCGTTGCGCGGTATGAGATCGTTACTAGACAGGACTGACGGAGAAAATTCAAAGAAGGGCAGCTCATTTTGTATTATTTCGGAATAAGAAAGAGAGAAAAAGAGACACAGTTGTGGTATCGAGTTGGGGCGTCAATAATTTTAAAACGAATCTGTCCTTCGTTGCGGCGAAATCGTGCCACGAAATATCAATCACCAACTTTCTCCGCCGAATCTGAACATTTCATATTGACTCCCACCTACGTAGGGATAAATGACCATCTTAATAAAATGAGAGAAATCAGAGCTCTCACCGAAAAAAATTAGATGTTTATTTTTCTCGAGAGCTATTTGAAAGTCGAGCGGTCCAGAAATGCCGGCCGGTGTGGCCGTGCGGTTAAAGGCGCTTCAGTCTGGAACCGCGTGACCGCTACGGTCGCAGGTTCGAATCCTGCCTCGGGCATGGATGTGTGTGATGTCCTTAGGTTAGTTAGGTTTAAGTAGTTCTAAGTTCTAGGGGACTTATGACCACAGATGTTGAGTCCCATGGTGCTCAGAGCCATTTGAACCATTTTTTTGGTCCAGAAATAGTCTGAAAGTGGTTCCATGAACCTTATTCCACTTAAGTGTGAAAATGCTGCGTAGTCATGCAGAAGCAGATAAACTGACTTACGCAGTCAGCTTCAGGGGGACTAACGTCAGAATGTCCTCTAGGCCGTTAACAGATGATGTTGCTGGCTCTGAGCTGCAACGATAGAAAGTTGTAGTGAAGTGCCGGAAAACCTGCAGAGGATCGAAATTTGGCCCAGGGGTTTGCTCCTCTACAAAAACAAATGCAACGTGCTGTGCATGAACAGGTCGTAAAAAAACATTACTGATGGAACTGTTGTCTTATTTACACCAGTTAACATGATAAAATATAAAAATTTTATTGCGTGACCCCTCGCACTGGAGGTTCGAGTCCTCCCTCGGACATGGGTGTGTATGTTGTTCTTAGCATAAGTTAGTTAAAGTAGTGTGTAAGTGTAGGGACCGATGATCTCAACAGTTTGATCCCTTAGGAATTCACAGACATTTGAACATTTTTTTAAAAATTTTACTGACAATAACAATTTTTTGGGGAACTTCCATCCGTTCTCGTTATGTGTCTATGTAGAAGTTTGAGTTTTAATTAAGACCTATTCATCATCATTGGTTCAAATGGTTCAAATGGCTCTGAGCACGATGGGACTTAACTTCTAAGGTTATCAGTCCCCTAGAACTTAGAACTACTAACTAACCTAAGGACATCACACACATCCATGCCCGAGGCAGGATTCGAACCTGCGACCGTAGCGGCCGCGCGGTTCCAGACTGAAGCGCCTTTAACCGCTTGGCCACCACGGCCGGCTCATCACCATTGTCCGAGTTGCAATTTGTGTACACAATTATCGTTAATCCACCTTACATATCTAAGGCCCTGGACCTATTTTAGATTTCTTTTTGATCGGTTGCATCGTTTCAAGCAGTAAATACAAAGGTATCTGTCATCTTCTTCATCAGACTGCTGCAGGTTATAAGAGAAAGGAAGAAGAACTGGAAGGGGCAGTCATTGAGTTCTTGCTAACAGACGCTTTGAACGAACTAGTTCGTAAGAGGAGATTGAGAGGGAGGAGTAGGTACGAGATGACAGACGACATAAAAGGAAGCGGATATTACGCGGACGTGAAGAGGATGGCAGAAGACAGGAGAGCATGGAGAGTTACCGTGTGGAAACCTGCCTTGGGCAGACACTAATAATAACATCAGAAGTAGGCCTATCCTCATATTTCCTAGTCCTTGTTTTTAGAAATTTCTTGCCCTTATCAGTCCTTGCTCTCACAGAACTAATTCTTTCTGTTCGGGGTTCATTAGGTTCAAATAGCTTTTTTTAGCAACTTCTCTTTTATTCTCCTATGCCTTCACTTTGTTTGATTGCGTTTACAAATGCTGTTGTCTTAAAGTTTCCTTGAATAGGATATCAGTCAGGATAGCAATGCAAAATAGTGCGTAAACGTGCCGCAATAGAACTGCATAAATGTTTCCCATCATCATGTTTTAATTAGTTTCAAAATCGCAGCAGTAAATTTTCAAGCTCGCAGATTACACAAATGTACCTCGTAAAGTAGAAAAACCTCCTCTAAAGGAATATATAATTATCTGTGCTGAATCCTAAAATGTATGCTGCCTAGGTGCTTCGATATTTCAGTAACAAAATTTACTCACCTCGCACGAAAAAAGGTTGTTCCACAAATACGGTCACTCAGCTGGTGCCGTGAGGTTAGTGAGAGCCCTCTCTAGACGGATGTACTAATTATCCACTGTCGGTAGCGCTCTAGCAAGAATGTTTCCCTAAAAAAGTGCTCTGCCTTTAGAAATGTTAAAGTTGTGACTAAATGCCTTACAAACTTCTAGGGCTTCTAGAGGTGACTGAGGAGACAAAATTTTGAATTGGAACCCTTGTCCCAACAGTGTAGTCATGGTACAAGGTGCTGATGTCGTTTGACGTCTATCTTATGTCCCTGACCTTGTTTGAGCTTCATTCGCATGTCTGTGCGTGTGACTGAGTACACATTTGCAGAATACATCGACATGATCCTTCTGCAGGGTGAAGCGCACTGTAATGGAAGAGCTGTTCGTCGCCTTTATCAGGATCGTTTCCCACAACGTCCGACTCCATCGCATATCCTTTTCTCCACAATTACGCAATGGCCTCGGGGTATCTTCGCTGTCAGCAGACGGGACTGGTGATGCTAAAATTGGAAGCCTGTTTGTGAAATCTACGCTCTTGTCAATAGTTATAGTACTTCAGGGACAGAACTGAATGTGGTGCACTTTTCTGTGGCAGGCCATTTGCGAAGGAACTGTTACTGTAGAAGAAGCCTCCCCAGCGTGGCCTCTTTCTCGCCTTCCAGAAGGCTACGCCCGCCTCTGCTTCCGGCGCCCACAGACCGCACGGCCACGCCCCGCCCTAACTCATTCTCTCCCAGTTCGCTGACCTGGACGTACAGGCCTCACTTTGTCCGACGCAACAAAAAGATGACCTCTGGTTGTTTCACTAACTTGCTGTTCCATCGTGTCACGACCTGCAACTAAAATTATAAAGGCTTAAATGTAGAGAGTCGCAAAAAATTCGATAACGCACATGAGCGTAGCGTTGAACGAACTACACTGAAGTAGATCCGTCTGTTGGAGCCAGTCGAACGCGGTGGGAGTGAAGGCTCATGCCATAATGGAATGGAGCAAACCCTGATTGAGTTCTGCTATACACAGCGGTAAACGACTTCGGATACTTATTTATTAATGTCTTTATTTTACCTGGCAAGATTAGGCCGTTCAGCGTCTCTCTATCAAATCGATATCACAGGAACCCAACATTAGCGAACGGTGTTAACGCCACCACACACACACACACACACACACACACACACGCACACACTCACACGCACAAGTTGAAGTGATGGACAGAACGCAAGGCCGATTAAAAACTTGTAGATTTGATAATACCGTACGGCCGAGGTTAATCATTTTTGAAAACCATTGTTCCAAAGGAAGAGATCTTACTGTTTCAACTCGATTCAGAGTTCCAGTGACAATCAACAGATTGGTGTTCGTCGGCTTTCTCAGCCACGCCGCCGCTCGCCTCCCCCCATCCCCGTCGATCAAGGCAATACTAATGTTTTTTTCGATATCAAATGTGTGTGTGTGAAATCTTATGGGACTTAACTGCTAAGGTCATCAGTCCCTACGCTTACACGCTACTTAACCTAAATCAACCTAAGGACAAACACACACACCCATGCCCCAGGGAGGACTCGAACCTCCGCCGGGACCAGCCACACAGTCCCTGACTGCAGCGCCCTAGACCGCACGGCTAATCCCGCGCGGCTTTTTCGATATCAACGTCATCCGTCGTATCACCAAAACTGACGATCGAGCTGCTTACATTGAATGCTATTCCGCAGATTTGAAACGATTGTTACTACGCATCCACCGTTTTGTCGCACTTTGCACGATAATACGTCACTAAACGCTGTAATCCGCTTGCCAGTCTTCTTAGCGTAGCGTCGTGTATCAAATATATTGCATCCATCGTACAAACAGACCCTAGGGCCTGAAAATTTTTTTCTGTTTTTCCCACTCCTGTGTGTCCTGGAAAGCACATATTTTGCGGGCATACCAGATATCAAATGGTTCACATGGCTCTGAGCACTAAGGGACTTAACATTGGAGGTCATCAGTCCCCTAGAACTTAGAACTACTGAAACCTAACTAACCTAAGGACATCACACACATCCATACCCGAGGGAAGATTCGAACCTGCGACCGTAGCAGTCGCGCGGTTCCGGACTGAAGCGCCTAGAACCGCTCGTCCACCGCGGCCGGCTACCAGATATCCAGAGACGTGTATTATACTAAGTAAAGGGTTCGACTGATTTGAAACGAAATCTTGTTTCGAACACAGTTTCCGGGAGCCGTATGAAAATTAACAATAGTTATTGCGACAACTGGAAATTTGTTTTAAATAAAGGTATTTTGTTTGAATCTTCTTCCTTCTTTATTTTATAGTACTATTCGCTGCAGTTTATAGTTGCAATTTGTGTATTTATGAACGCTAGTAAATTAGTTTCAGCAGTTAGTAAGTAATCAAAATCCGGAAGGTGGGAAAGGTACTGAGTAGAACGAAAATTTACAACAGTCAAAAAAATTGTCAGACTCTGATGTAAATTATGAATCGGTTACAATATGAGATAAAGCCTTATTGAAATACGTCAGAACAAAACAACTCGTTACGACCGAGAACATTCTTTCGCGGGACCAACGAATCGTGAAAATAGATATTTTAGAGAAATAAGAATATGCACAGAAATTCGACGGCCAGTATCCTGAATTGATCCATTAGGAATGGTTTATGGAAGCCAGAATTGTGAAAACAATTGGTTTGCTTATAAATAACTTTTATGCTATCAGTCAAGATTTTTTTAATTTACATCTTTTCACGATCCTTTTCAGGAAACGATTCTCACTTCCAAGTACGTTTTTTTCTGTGCACTATGACACGTTTTCGTCATTTTTTTATGTATGAGGTTCTACTTTGTAATGTTGACTTTACTGCAACACAAAAAACGTGCATTTGTAACTGACTAATAACAACTGAAAATTACAAATTTTTTATATATTGCCGTGAAGTCAACACAACAATGCTGAACCCCACACATCACAAACATTATTAATATACCGAAGAGACTGATAAACACTGAGGAAGAGCAGCGAGTTACGGTCCGGAGCCGTATAATTGGTGTGAGAGCGTTACAAATAAGTTCAAAAAACTAGAGTGACAGATGTTACGAGAGAGACGCTGTACATCACAGGGGTTTACTGTTGAAATGTCGACAGCATGCGCTGGAAGAGGAGTCAGGCAACATATCACTTCTTCCCGTATAATGACCGCAACGAGAACATCAGAGAAATTAGAGCAATTTATCGACAGTCGTTCTTCCCGCTTACCATTCGTGAATGGAACAGAGAAGGGGAAAAAGATAGCGGTACCACCTATACCCATCGCCACACACTGTGAGGTGCTAGTGCAGTGTAGACGTAGGTATCTATACAAGGCGTAACGGATGTAAGTTCAAATGGTTCAAATGGCTCTGAGCGCTATGGGACTTAACATCTGAGGTCATCAGTCCCCTAGAACTTAGAACTACTTAAACCTAACTAACCTAAGGACATCACGCACATCCACGCCCGAGGTAGGATTCGAACCTGCGACCTTAGCGGTCGCGCGGTTCCTGACTGTAGCGCCTAGAGCCGCTCGGCCACCCCGGCCGGCAAGGATGTAAGTGCACATATTTCTATTCGTGACTGAGGATGGCTACTGAACAACATTGTATCAGTATTTATTCCATTTGCAGACTAACAATTATAGCTATTACAAGTCGTTTGCTTTTAGGTTGGTTAGTACCTCCAACAACATGTTGCAAGAACAAGCCATTAACTAAGACACAAAGGAATTACAGACATTGGCTGCGAGCGGGTATTGATTGAAATCAATGGAGAAGGTTGAAAACTGTGCCGGATCGGGTTCGAACCCGGGTTTTGACCACTTTTTTTATCGACCACTAAGCCATTCGGACACAGTGGGCATCGCAACTGCACGGACCAACCTAGGACGCCTCCCGTCAGAATTCTCAACTTATCCACACACTACGAATGTAGTGCTACTTGCCCATTACACTTATCACTCGCGGTATTTCGCTTGGTGTGCATCTGCACTGAGAGATCGTTAGCTGTCTCGTTCGGACATGTCCGAAAGAACAGACACCATTGTGGTCCAGCAGCCATTGTGAATTAAGACGCAAAGGAATTACAGATATTGTCAGCAAGCAGGCATTGATTAAAATGATGGGGAAAGTTGAAAATTTATTCTGGATCGGTATTCGAAGACGGCTTAGTGGTCAGAGCCTCTGCGAAGTAAGGAGGAGACCTGTGTTCGAATACCGGTCTGGCACATATTTTCAAATTTTCCCATTGATTTAAATCAATGCTCGCCTGGAGCCAATGTCTGTAATTCCTTTGTGCCTTAATTTATAATGACTGCTGAACCACAACTGTGCAGGCCTTTGATGCTTATTTTCGCCCGAGCAGAAGGTCAGGTGTTAAGTCTGGACACGTGGACTCAAAATAGTTACTCTACACTGACAGGCGTAGTCCACTTGGCAGTGCATTATGTCCGTGCAGAAAACGTTAGGTCGTAAAATTCGTGAGGTGTTTGTGGGAAGATTGTTCGACACAAAAGAAACAAGATACTCAATGATGTGTGTACATATTAAGGTACCACATAAAAAAAAAAAATCTGTACTTGCACCCGTTTCAACCTGAATTTCAACCGAAATCCTCCTCAGGAACACTGTTAAGTGGGTTATAAAGCGGGAACCAGACACTGCTCGACAGAAGTGAAGCCTTCCGGCTCCGGTACCAGCCGCAGCGGTGATGTCCCACTGGATGGGCGCAGAAGCAAGACGGCGGCCCGGGTGAGCGGTCGTTGCTCGTTTAGCTCACTGGGGAGGCTGACGTCAGCGCGAGGAAGCGCGCCCCTACGCCGGCAGGCGTGGCTGCGGCTTTACGAGGGCGCCAAGTGGGAGTCAAGGGCGGCCTGGCCGGCAGATTTGTCGCGCTGCGCATTAATTGCGCCGTCCGCGCTGCTTAAGGGGTCACCCGTGTGGCGCGCCGGCCGGGCCGCGGGGGCACGCCTAAACGAACGGGCCTGCAACTGTTTGTGGTGTCTCTATTCTCTTAATAAAAAGCATTTCTTCAGCAACCGTCGCCACGTCTGGTATCTGTTTACCGCAGCATTCGCGGCACCGTGTAACGACGAGCTGACAAGGAGACCAGATGGCAATCTGATTATTATAATTTTCTAAATTAATGGTGCGTGAAGTTCAGATCACAAATGAAAACTACTCAAAAAAATTCTCTATAAAATAGGTTTTGAAGTTTTCCGAGTGTCTTTAACAACCTATGGTAAGTTCATTTTTCGACAGGCAATGTGACCCTTTGGTGTATTGGTGTCTGCCACTTGGGACATTCGGGTGCGATTCCTGCACGATGCAAATTTTTAAGCAAGTGCGCATGTTCTGCGAGCATTTCCATGAAGTATAAAACACATGCAGATGCGAAAAAATAGAAGTGCTTTTGACTACCATTACGAGACCTTTCTTTCTTTTTTTCTTTCTTTCTCGGGGCCTTTGTCCCACTCCAACACGGGGTCGGCTTTGGTATTACGTATTTCGCAGTGTTAATGGCAGAGGGTGGCTGGATGCCCTTCCTGACGCCACCCCGAACCCCCCGGGACGGAAGCAGTGTACCCCAGCTGTGTGCATCTAGTGTAAGTCATGAAATAGTGCGAACGTTTTCAAATGTCTGTGAGTCGTGTAACTGAGGCGGAACTTGGGGACCAGCCCGGTATTCACCTAGCGGGATGTGTAAAACCGCCTAAAAACCACATCCAGGCTGACCGGCACACCGGCCCTCGTCGTTAATCCGCCCGGCGGATTCGATCTGAGGCCGGTGCGCCTACCCGAGTTCAGGAAGCAGCGCATTAGCGCTGTCGGCTACCCTGGCGGGTGCCTTGACTACCGTTAGAGGCCATCAGGCTATATTATTTAGTAAAAGGTGAATCTGGAGAGGAGGACCTGTTATCTGGCCACCAAGATCACCAGATTTCGCACCAGTAGGATACTTTCTGTAGGGTCAGGCTGTATTCTAAACTTATGGACAGAATGAAAAATACTCACATTCCAGAGGCTTTCGAAACTGTCGGGCACATGTCAGAAATCTCTGTTCAACTCTGATAGTAGATGGTCACCAAATATCAAAAATGGTTCAAATGGCTCTGAGCACTATGGGACTTAACATCTGTGGTCATCAGTCCCCTAGAACTTAGAACTACTTAAACCTAACTAACCTAAGGACGTCACACACATCCATGCCCGAGGCAGGATTCGAACCTGCGACCGGAGCGGCACCAAATATCCTTTCTGTTAGAATGCGTTTATAACATTTCATTTTCATATCCTTCCCCCCCCCCCCCCCCTTCCTCGTATTCCTTGCCGCACATCCTTGCGTCTTTTTTAATTTAATTTTGATGCACCAGCGAAAATAAATCAAAATGTTATTACAACATAATACGAAGTAGAGATTAACTACATGGCAATACAAATAAATTGTCGATCAGTACTGTAGAAAATGACCTTAAATAGAAAGTTTTAAGGTCGAATGGTGGGCGGGGGATTTCATTGATGCAGGTTGCTAATATTCATTAACTGAAAGCGCAAGAGTTATAAATTCATGCTTACAAATACTTTTGCATATTTCCAGTCAGCACACTGACTGATTTAAACCATTTGGCCACCCCTGTATAAAGCGGGATTGAGCACTACATGTCACGAGAGGCGTAAGCGTCAGTATATAACGAACTGGGGAGTATTGCGTTGTCAGCAGAAAAGTTGTGACAGCAGAATGGCTCGGTCAGCAGACCTCGTTGACTTCGAAGATGGGCTAGTCATTGGATCAGCAATATTTCAACCCTTCTAAATCTTCCAAAGTCGACTGTTCGAGACATGACTGTGAAGTGGAAACGCTAAGGAATAGCCACTGCTAAACAAGACCAGACACACCTCATGTACTGTACATGGGACCGTCGAGCATTGGGGAGGGTGGTGGTAAATATCGCGTGACGTCAGTGGAAGGAATCAGCCATGAGTACCAAAGGGCTACCAGCAGTTCAGCTTGTACATTGACTGTGTGTAGGGAGTTAAAAAGAATGGGGTACAATGGTTGCGCAGCTCCTCAAAAGTCACGCATTTCTGTACTCAGTGCTAAGTGACACCTTGAAACAAGTAATTTGGAGTGATGAATCACGCTGTACCCTGTGGCAATCCGATCCAAGGAGTCAAGTTTGGCAAATGCCTGAAGAATGCTACCTGCCATCATGTGTAGCGCCAGCAATGAAGTACGGAGGAGGTGATGTCACAGTACAGGGGTACTTTCCGCGGTTAGTATTGTCCTCTTATCGCACAGAAGAAAACGCTAAATGCGGAAGGGTATGAACAAAATTTACGGCATTTTGTACTGCATACAGTAGAGTAGTAGTTCTGAAACGACGACTGTTTATGTCAGCATGACAGTGCACCCTGTCATAAAGCAGCAACTGTGAGGTAATGGTATGTACATTCCTGCAATTGACTTGCCTGCCCAAGGTTCCGACCTGATTCCAGTGGAACATCTTTGGGATAAGTTAGTATGTAGACTTCTCTCCACACCTATTGAAGAAGAATGGGCTCCCATACCTCCACAGATGTTCAGACGCCTCATTGAAAGGGTTCCCAGCAGACTTCAAGCCGTTGTGAAGACGAAGGGTGGACACACCCAGTATTAATGTCCACTAACGGGTGTCTGGATACTTCTGATCAGAGAGCGTGTATTGCATAAAAACGTGTAGTAAGAATAAGGTTTAGTACTCTTGTGCAGTTATGAGCTAATGTTTGTCTAACAGTGCATGTAATCTCTCATTAATTTTGTTGTAATTAATACATTACACTTCGGAAGCAATAATGATGTTCATAATTAAGAAAATAGAAAAAAGTGGAAACGCTAAGGAATAGCCACTGCTAAACAAGACCAGGCACATTTCATGTACTGTACATGGGATCGTCGAGCATTGGGGAGCCATTACACTACCTGAAGTATGCAATGTGGAATTGACAACTAGATTTTACGAGAGCCGCATCCACCAGTTCGATCGCGTAAATATTGTTACAAAAGCTTCAAAGATAAAAAATGTATGTCCGAAACCAGACTGACTGACAGCTGTGTCAACGTACTCATATTCCGTCACTTTTCAACAGTACGAAGAGACCTGTAGCTAATACAGTTGTTCCTGCAATTAATGTTGGCGTTTCGAATCCAGATTCACTGCCACAGCTTCTGTTAGCCGAGCCCGATTTGTTCCCTTCCTCTTGTCAGGAAAAATTCTTCGCATTACCTTTACTCACATTCGGCTCCTCAGCATGTCAGATGTGACGGTCGTTCAGATGCGGAGGCGGAATAGTCAGATATAGGCATGTGCATAAGGCCAACAAGCAGCCATATTTTCATACAGGATGGTTTTGATAAATGCTGAATGGGAATTTCTGTACAGTACAACGCAGTGTGCGATATGCCGTGTTGAGAAAACCATTATTGTGGTGGGAAAAATGTTTGTAGTATCCATTAAAAAGAAACAGCCAATTAGAGCACAGTACTTTTAAGTAAAACTAACTGCTTCTTCATCTGAATTTGAGCGATGTTAAAGCAAATTCCGATACTACAAACTGTTCGACGTGGCTCCCAAGGCCCTCTAACCACGCGGGAATATTACGCAAAAGCGACTGACACACATGTTCAGATGTGCTATCCTGCAATCGAATGGCATCACAGGCAGCATTAATGCGTTGTTCTATGTCTGCACGTCCGGAATGAGCTATGCAGCCACGACTTCTTTCAAGTGCCCACACAGGCAGAAATCTAAATTTAAAGGGTTGAGGTACGGCGACCCGGAGAGCCACGCGACTGGACTATCTCACTCTGTCCATCGGCTGCTGTAAGTGTTGTAGAAATGCCTCCGCACGGAAATGCGTAAGTTAGTTGGAGCACCAGCATGTAGTAGCCACATTACCCTTAGTATCACCGAAGGCAAGTCTCCCAACAGGGGACCAGAGTGAGTCGACAGCAGCATTGAAGCGCATGCCACCTAGTACCGATGTGTGAGCGCGCCGCCGTCGTGGACAGTACTGCCCCCTTGAGCGTAGAGCTAAAACACTATTACAGACAGAACATTTCTTTGCTGGTGTGTTCTCTCAATAACTGAAACCTACACCGTCAAAGATTTTTTATCTCCACGTTCAGGTGGGGTAAATACCTCGTAACGTATTTCCAGCCTTATGTCGATACGACCTTTCTTTCCTCATTATCCCATCAGGAAGTGTTTGATGCAGTTTGTCCCCATTTAACAAAATCACCCTGTTTGAGTGGTGTTAAACGTCAATGTAAACCGAAAGTAACGAGAAAAATAGCTCTAAATTTGAGGGAAACGGATAACGAACAGAACGTACAAGAACCATTAGGAAATAATGTGAATGGGAGACCAAGAGAGAGGTAGTTGGATTGAAAAGTGTGTAAGGTTGGGATGTAAAGTTTCACCCCTATCGTTCAGCCTGCACAACGATGAAACAGCGATGAAAATAAAAGAAAGGTTCAAGAGTGGGATTAAAAAATCAGGATGAGGGATATCAATGATAAGATTCGCTGATGACATTGCTATCTCCTGTGGAAGTGAGGAAGAACTACGAGATCTGTTGAATAGAGTAGTATAGTATAGTAGAGCGCAAATAAAAAAAAGACGAATGTGATGAGGAGTAGCAGAATTGAGATTAGCGATAAAATTAACATCAAAACCAGGAACCGCGTAATAGACGCCCTAGTAATCCCGCTCTTACAGGGTTCCACAGGGATCAGCCTTGATACTGCCAAAACAGCAGACCTGCTGCGTTCTCGCTATTATTGGCGGGTGGACTGTCCTTGACTCCCACAGTGTTTAATCTGCAAATAATTTTTGTCCTCCCAGTCACCTTGTACGGAGGCGTTCCGTGGCAAGAATCCAAAGGAAGGTTTCTCAATTCCACAAGATGCCTTACCGAGAATTCTTTCATTCTGTGTGCACTTCGGCGTTACGCTTTCCTATGGTGAAATTATAGGACTCATATGTAGCTCATTATTGGATATTTGGTAATTTCAGTTACTAGTGGTCAAATGATAGTCCAAGAAATGAATAATGAACTGAGTGCCAGTTTCCTTAAACAACTTCTGTTCTTCACGTTCTTCGTCTATGAAATCGTAAAAATGACTTAATTTTGGAAAACAATTAGGTGAAATTTGCCCTGATTACCTAGTACTACGTGTAGAAAAACAACTAATTCCGTTATAATATAGCATGAGGCCATAAATGGACATATTACTTCATGATACCTGAAAAGAATATTGAACCTTACGCTCTAAAGCTATGTTTTCAAATAGAATACTTACATTAGAAGGTAGAAAAATATAGGAAATAAGCATTGCATCTGATTATTTTCAGTTTTCAAAATATAAAGACTTACAACGATCTCTAGTTATGCCAATAACAAACACTTTTCTCATATTAGTTTTCTACTGACTAAGTTTAAGCGTGATACCTGTTCATTCGAATTGTCGAATAACTGATACATTGAACGTTATCTTGAAATATATTTGAATTAAGTCTGTCTGTCATATATGTCCATAAACTGCAAATCAGAGAGCGGCGGTCCTACAGGCGTATTTTTTTATTTTGTTTGTAAACATTAAAGATCAGAACTGCGAAATCTGATTCAAAGACAAAACTGGGCGATTCTCCCAGGGTCTCCGGAGTAATAACTTTCTTTCCCTATCACTTTTGGCACCATCTAACTCCATCACAAGTAGTGTTGATATATTAGCTGTCTACATCATCACTGCACTTGCAAAAGCTGTACGAAAGTAGACTTGATACTCCCAGGATGACTATTATTGTGGCGGTGTCTTATGGGAACTGCTAACTATGGGATCGGGTCACATATTCATCAATCTTTCAGAATAGGCTTCAGAGCGGGTTTAATAATGGAGGAGGCAATGTATCTTCACTTATTTCACATTTCAAAGTTTCACTTTCGAGGTAGACATAGAGGAATAAATTCGAAGTGAAATGCAAATAGTGATAGCTAATTACGCGTGACCTGGAGGAAGCATTAGTAAAGCACGCACTTACAATGTGCGACATAGGTCCAGTAAGGACCAAAATAAAAAAAAAGAAGTAAAATATCTCTCTGATTTTGTGTTTGGATAATCATGGATATATTGTCTTTCGAGACATGCTATATTACCATTGACGAAATGGTTCTACGATACCAAAAGGCATCTAAATAACAAACTCAGCAACATTCATCATTTACTTTATGTTCCGTGTTGCCCCGAAAACGTTTCTTAGTTCGTTGGCTGGCTGGCTTCGGGGAGGGGATAAAACAGTGAGGTCATCGATCCCATCGGATGAGGGAAGGATGGGGAAGGAAGTCGACCGTGCTCTTTCAAAAGAACCATCCCAGCATCTGCCTGAAGCCATTTAGGGAAATCACGGAAAACCTAAATCAGGATGGCCGGACGCGGGTTAGAACCGTCGTCCTCCCGAATACGAGTCCAGTATGCCTTCTCTTACATGGAGAACTCCCCATCGAACCCCTCTCAGGTTTAGTCGTAACAAGGCCCAATGGATAACCCCTAAAAAACTGCAAGCATGAAAACAGGAAGAAGCTGTACTGAACTATGAAAAAAGACGCAAAATAGAAACAGCGAACGGTTCAAGCTCAAGATGTGCAGCATTGAACATACATCTGTAGGTAGGACATCTTGGTTATGTGGTTACAGTGTTGGACTGTGTAGAGGAGAATCCGTGTTCAAATCTCTCTCGTTGCCCCATTTTTTTTCTCAATATTATAAACTGTTCGTCTGGTTATTGACGTGTCTGTTTATTGTATTTAGATTTGTGTCTGTGTCGCAGTGTAACGTCCGTTAGCAACAGCGAGTGCAAGAAAGGGGGTTCCAGACATACGTACCTCCTATTTGTTCTACAAAAGTGCCACACGTTTGACTCTTGCGTTCCGTTTTGGAAGTTTTGGCTGTTGAATTACTTTTTTCTAACATAGTCAACACCCGCTTACTTGTTGTTTTCATTTCTGTGAGAGGCCTATGCGGCATCTCTCCTGCTCTCATTATTCATCATATTTACCTGCGGTAGTATAGAATGACAATTCTATACTAATGTATAGAATGTCAATTGCCAAGACTACAGAAGGAGAACAGACACGTCAATGACCGGACGGGCAGTTCATAATTTTGTGAAGAAAAATGGGAGGACGAAGTAGGTTTGAACACGGACCTCCCTCTTGGCAGCCTACCACCGTGACCATACAACCATGACGCCATGATTTTTGGAACTTGCTCGATGTTGTATGTCTTGAGCTTGGACCGTTCACTTTTTCTATTTTGCTTCTTTTTTTCACAGTTCAGTACACATTCTTCCTGCTTTCACCATTGAACTGTGTTCAGTTTATGACGGGCTATCCATTGGGCCATGTTACAACTAAATCTGAGAGGGGTGCGATGGGGAGTTTTCATTGTTAGTATCACGAATGATAACTTTGAAATTATTTGACAGCACCTAAAAGCAGTGTAACGTAATTAATGGTTTAGAAGTAGAAAATCCGTCGCTTTTATCGAAATCCCAAGGAATGAGAATAGTGTTTACAAAATAATCGCGACAGTCAAAATTCGTACTGAAATAGCCAAAAATCGAGAGGCAAGTGATGGCTGACTCAAGTCAGTCTAAATAACCCATCGTCCCAACCATAAGGAGTTGGTAATATCACGACCGTATGCATCAATGTAAGATTCTCGCGTTGTGAGATCAGCCTAACTCTTTAGTCATTGCGCAAAAGCCGCATCTGTTTGCGACTGAAGAGTGAAACGGGAGAGCTACCAACGCGCATGGCGATTCTCTGTCACCACTAGCCGTGTTTACTCTGAGAACGATGCGCAATTTTACTGCGGAGACAGAAAAAGTGATGGCTTCATTCTGACCATGATGACTGCGATGAGAAGGGACGTAATTATGTCTAGTCACTGACACGTGTTGGTCATACTGCATCATTGGCGGATTCCATTGCTACTTTGGTCAAGAGGTATCAGATTTTCTAAATTCTTATTACTTGCACATTGGTGATAATGTTAATCATACGTCCCTTGGATCGTAGTGTGACCTAGAGAGTGGTTTCATTTGGGAAAGAGCACTAAGATAGGTGAAATCCCAGAAAATATGCTAGTGGCCTTTTACAGGGATATTTCACTTCTTAAATCGCACAGTTTACAAACAAATATCATCGGAAACTAAATTCGTATTTAGACAAATACGGTGCTGTTTCGCTGACGGCACCCATTCAAATGGCACCTGAGCATAGGAAGTGCTTGTATGGCAAATACACGATCTATATTAACTGGGCGATGGATACTTAGCGTGCTGGATATAATTAGCAAGGAGGCATCATACTTAATAAAATATACAAACGTAAACGAATTAAGTTATAGTGATTAATAGTTATTTGTGCATCGGATCAAGCAATGTGCACTTTCTTAGGAAGGTCGTTTCATTCACTGATTATTTACGGACCTCCCACCCGAATCTGTCTCGCCGCAGCGGCTAATGAGGCGCTCGTTACACATTCTTTTGGCACTGATGCTAGTGCTAATAAAACATGACATCGCTGAAACTAACTGTAAACCGTTACGCGCTTCTTAACGTTCTCGAGGTCTCTCTATTTTGATAGACAGAGGGAAATGATCACAGCAATATCCACATATTCTTAGCGAAACGCACGGTCAGTTTTATGAACTGCTAACACTATTAAAACCAGATAAATAAGGGTTGCCTGTCTTCCATGAGACAGGGTTAAACTTTATACGACGACAAAATCAACAATTAAGGCTCTAAATATTTATCAGTGGAATTAAAATTCAGGGTGAAAGGATATCAGTGATAAGTTTCACTGATGACGCTGCAGTAATCAGTGAAAACGAATACGAATTATAGGAGCTGTTAAAGGGAATGAACAGTCTAATGAGTTCAGACTATGGATTCAGAGTAAACTGGAAAAAGACGAAAATAATTATAAGTAGCAGAAACGAAAACACTGAGAAATTTAATTTTGATGATCACAAAGTAGTCGATGTTAAGAAATTCTACTACCTCGGAAGCAAAATAATCCATGACGGACGAAGCAAACTAGCAAAGAGGGTAGTACTGAGCAAGAGAAGTCTACTGGTATCAAACACAGGCTTTAATTTTAAGTAACGAATTTCTGAGAATGTACTCTTGGAGCACAGTATTTTATGGTAGTAAGTCATGGACAGTTGGAAAAACGGAACAGAGGAGGATCTAAGCGTTTGAGTTGTAGTGTTCCACAAGAGCGCTGAAAATTAGGTGGACTTGCAAGATAAGGAGTGAGGAGATTGTCCCCAAAATAAACGAAGAAGTGAAAGTATGAGGAACACTCGCAGGAAGAAGGAACAGGATGATAGGACATATGTTAAGGCATCCGGATGGTACAAGAGAGAACGGTAGGCGAAGATAGAGGTTGGGATGTTCTTGTTGTGATCCTCATTCCGAAGATTACTTTGATGCAGCTCTCGATGAAAGCCTCTACATCTCTGAATAGCTACTGCAGGTTATATCCTCCTGAATCTGTTTACTCTATTCATCTCTTGGTCTCTGTCTAAGATTTTAAACTCCCTCCACCCCCTCCTTTCCACTTTCATTCAGTACTAAATTGGTGATCTCTTGACGTCGCGGAATGTGACCCTTGTCAGGTTGTGCCACAAATTTCTTGTCTTCCCAATTCTATTCAGTTCCTCCTCATTAGTTACGTGATCTACCCATCCAATCTTCAGCATTATTCTTTAGCACTACATATCAAAAGCTTCTATTCTCTACCGACTAAACCGTTTATCGTCCATGTTTTACGCCATACGAACACTTTCAGAAAAGACTTCCTAACGATTAAATCTATGTTAACATATTTCTCTTCATCAGAAACCACTTTCTTCCACTGTCAATCTACATTTTATATCTTCTCTACGTCGGCCATTATCAGTTATTTGGCTACTACTTTGTCTCGTTTCCTAATCTAATTCCCTAAGCATCACTTGATTTAATTGGACTACATTCCATTGCCCTTGTTTTGCTTTTGTCGATGCTCATCTTATATCCTCTTTTAAATACAATGTCCATTCCGTTCAGTTGCTCTTCGAAGTCCGCTGTCTCTGAAAGAATTACAATGTCATGAGAAAACCATAAAGTTTTTATTTTTTCTCCCTGAACTTTATTTCCTACTCCAAATTTTTCTTCTTTTTCCTTTACTGCTTGAGTATTGTCCAGATTGAATAATATAGGGGATAGGCTACAAGCCTGCCTCACTCCCTTCTCAACCACTGCTTCCCTTTCATGCCCCTCGACTCCAGTAACTGTACAGATTGGGATAAATCCAAAAAATGATTGAGGACGTTGGGCGCAAGAGCAGCTCTCAGATGAAGAAGTTGTCACAAGAGAGGAATTTGTGGCGGCCTGCATCAAACCAGTCAGAAGACTGATGACTGAAATATATACCTCTTGTACTGCACTCTGTAAGATTCCGAGAACCGACCAACTGAGAGGAAAACGTCCACCGCGAACAGTCAATCATTGCCTCCAGCTGGATTCTAGCAAATATATGCTGATAATCTCCACAAAGATAAAACACGACTGCAGTTTCAACTCAGTAGGAAAAACGTAACACAAAATTCCCCTGCAAAGCGCTTCTTTCTGCCAGGACTTTCCAGAAGTTTACTTCCAACAGGTGCTGGAAAACACATTTGTGGAAAATTGTCTAGACCTAAAGCCAACATGTAGGTCCCGACCACAAACCGCTTGGACGGATTATAGAAGCACCAACCCATCGTATCCAGGCTGAATAAAGGTCCCTTCCCCTGGATATAAGGAACTGGCTCCAATGACCCCAACAAACAAGAGGACAGACGGCCCCATGGACGCAGCCGGGAATGATATATTACAACTATTTCATGAATGGAGATTTAATGCAATACGTTGGCACACGACTCAGTGATGAGAAACTATTAATGGCCAAATTTCGATGAAGAGAATTGTTTCCGCTATCGCTGTTCTTGCCTCGTAATCGAGATCCAGTGTGTTACTATGATTTAGCGACGCTGCCAGTAGAAGTGCGATGTTCTGTGTGAAGCGAATGCTGGACTCCTTCAGCAGGATTCTGAAACTGGTTTTCACCTCAATGATCTTGCATCCTGCACTCGTACCCGCAGGTAGCTTGTATGTTTATTCGGTAAACAGATTATCAATCCAAGGCTCAGACATCATTTTGTCTCAGAATTTGTCCTAATACATGCAACGCGCTTCAAGTAACAAGGCTGGTGGCGGGAAGCTGTGCATCGGCGTAGGTACCAAGTGTAACGAATTGCCATTCATTAAGTTTTAGTAGACGTTTGCTAAAGGACGTGTTTACGAAGCCATTTGCCATTATTGTGTGACATTGGTAGCGTTTGCACTGAGGTAACAAAAGTCATGGGATACCTCCTCTTGCCCGGCGTAGTGCAGCAACTCGATGTGGCAGGGACTCAACAAGTCGCTGGAAGTCCCCTGCAGCCATCCTGTCCATAGTCGAGAAAGTGTTGCCGGTGCAGTATTTTGTGCGCGACCTGACCTATCGATTATTTCCAATCAGTGATCGATGGGATTTATGTCGGGCGATCTGGGAGCCAAATCCTCGATCGAATTGTCCAGAATGTTCTGAAATGGTGCATTGTGATCGATAAAAATTCCATCGTTGTTTGGGAAGTCCATGAATGGCTGCAAATGATCTCCAAGTAGCCGAATAGAACCATTTCCACTCAATGATCGATTCAGTTGGACCAGAGGACCCGGTCCATTCCATGTAAACACAGCCTACATCATTATGGACCCATCACCAGCATACACAGTGCCTTCTTGACAAGTTGGGTCCATAGCTTCGTGCGGTCTGCGCCACTCTCGAACCCTGCCATCAGCTCTTACCATCTGAAGGGACTCATCTGACCAGGCCATGGTTTTCCTGTCGTCTGGGGTCCAACCACCACCACCTAGGTGGACCAACCGACACGATCACGAGCCCTGTAGAAGTGCTGCAGGCGGTGTCGTGCTGTTACCAAAGCCACTTGCGTCGGTCGTCTGCTGTCATAACCCATTAACGCCAACGTACGTTCCACATTGGTTTCTTCGGTTATTTCACGCAGTGTTGCTTGTCTCTTAGCACTGAC
Source organism: Schistocerca americana (assembly GCF_021461395.2). Taxonomy (NCBI): domain Eukaryota; kingdom Metazoa; phylum Arthropoda; class Insecta; order Orthoptera; family Acrididae; genus Schistocerca; species Schistocerca americana. The sequence continues at coordinate 484,848,711 of NC_060123.1, forward strand.
AGCTCTACGTAAACGTAGCTACTCTGGGTTAAGTGAAGGCCGTCAGCGATTGCGTTGTTCGTCGTGAGAAGTGATGCCTTAAATTTGGCATTTGCGGCACAATGTTGACACTGTGCACCTCGAAATACTGAATTCCCTAAGATGTCCAATGCGTCTAGCTCCAGCTACCATTCCGCATTCATATCTGATCATTCTCGTCGTGCAGACGTAATCACATCAGAAGCCTTCTCACATGAGTCACCTGAGTACATATGACAGCTCCGCCAATGCACTGCCCTTTTATACCTTGTATACGCGTTACTACCGCCATCTGTATATGTGCACATGGCTACCCTATTACTTTTGTCACATCAGTTTTTACGGCAGTTTCTGCTTCAGAGAGAATATGGTCTGTAAACCCTATGTATTATTCAAATAAATAGGAAAACTAGTGTCGAGCATTTCATATTTTTACGAGCGTGAATGGACATCAGCAATGAAAGCTGCGAAAATATACCGCATTTATCGGTGTTACCAAGTGCGCGATCCGAGCGAAATTACCGTAAGAACAGCGCACCACCAGACATACTCTCTGTGTCTATATCAAATTTACTGGCTCCATCATTCACACCTCACCACGAGCAGCTTACATTCAACTGGCTGTGACATATTTTCACCTATTTGAAGGTGTGAATATCAAAATACATCGAACATTCTGAATTTTCGTTAAAATGCAGGTCCTCAAACCGACTACAAGAACTAGTTCGCAAGACTGAGATGGGCAAAGGCATGTCTTTCCCAAAAGAGTTATGTTTGCTGTATCACTGCTCCATTCAAAATGACCTTTTGATTGATTATTATATTATTTCTTGACACATGAATTTGCTTTACCACAGTGTGAACAGCGCGCAAGAACTGACTGTGCTAGCTACTGTCTTTTGGTAAGTGCCATTGAATCCCTTTTTTGTGACCTTCCTGTTTCCAGGATGAGTCTAGATCCGTTCTGTGAATCATTGCGACGGTGACTGGCCACATGGGTGGGTCATTATAGTGAAGGATATCATAAGGGTACTCAGTTCGAGTAATAATTGATTAATATGATGAATCCCGACTACGAACGTGCTGATTAATGGTCCTCTAATAACAGATAACCACACTTGATAATAACCTTGAGGTCCAAAAAGGATTGTGCTTAAAACAAAATTGCTGCTGGTGCTGAAGTTTTACTCAATATAGCAACTGTTCCCTATCCTGCCGAAATGGATTTATTTATCCAATAAGGTATCGCGGAAGCAGTAACCTAATAAAGCCTGCACTGCACTGACGATTTTTTTGAGAGCGCCATCTTCATGTTCCACAGACGCAAATCATTACTCCATACTGCTGCCCCTTCCAATAATATATGAGGGTTGTAACTTAAATAGTGGCAAATATTTATTCACAATCGATACAAAAGAGTTACATGTTTGCACCTGTTACTGTCCTTCAAAGTAGTCACCAGCGTTGTGTAGAACCCGTTGCCAGCGATGTGGAAGGCGTAGAATACCGTTAGCAGAGCCTGTTCTGTTGATGGTGCGAATGGAGCGGTCTACTGCCTGTCGAATCTCTGGAACAGTTCTAAAGTGAATGCCACGAAGTGGTGCCTTCATCTTCGGAATCAAATAAAATTCACAAGGGCTTAAGTCCGGGGAGTATGGTGGGTGGTACAGTACTTCCCAGTCCCATCGACCGAACAGAGCAGCCACAGCTTGCGCTGTATGCGCCGGCGCATTGTCATGCAAAATGATGGGTATGTTGTGCAGAAAATGTCGTCGTTTCTTTCGCAAAACTGTTCGCAGGGGATGCTTCAGAAACTCACAGTAATGTGACTTAAGTCCTTGTGACTTTGAGTCCCACATATTTCTTTCTTCGCTGATTTTGCGGACAACTTCCTCAGTCCACCTAATTTTCAACATTATTCTGTAGCACCACATTTGAAACGCTTCGCTTGTCCTCTTTTCCGGTTTTCCCACTGTCCCACAAACACGATACTGTGCTCCAAACATACGTCCTCAGAAACTTCTTCCTCAAATTAAGGCCTATATTTGACACCAGCGAGCTTCTCTTTGCCAGGAATGCGCTATTTGCCTGTGTTAGTCTGTTTTTTATGTCCTCCTTACTTCATCCATCTTGGGATATTTTGCTTCCAAGGTAGCAAAACTCCTCAACTTCATTCGTGGTTACCAGTTTTGATGTTAAGCTTCCTGCTATTCTCACTTCTGCTACTTCTGATTACTTTCACCTTTCTTCGATTTATTCCTAATCTGTGTTCTGTACTATTTATATTGTTCCAGATTCTGTACTTCTTTTTCACCTACACTGAGTATAGCAATGTCATCAGCAAATCTGATCAGTATTATCCTGAATTTTAATCCCAATTTTGAACCTTCCTTTAATTGCCGCCATTGCTTTTTCTATGTATAATTGAGGAGCAGGGGGGGATATACCGCATCACTATCTTACACGCTTTTTAATGCGAGCACTTCGCTTCTGATGTTCCAGTCTCATTTACCCATCTTGGTTCTTGTACATATTGTACATCACTCGTAATTCCCTATAGTTTATTCCTATTATTATCAGAATTTCGACCATCTTGCACCATTTTACATTGTCGGACGCTTTTTCCAGGTCTACAGATCCTACGAACGTGTTTGCTCCTTGCAGATATCACCAAAATAGAGCTATATTACCACATTCGATTGCCAGACCGCCATGTATCGTCACACATATCACTTTCAATAAACTCCGGCCAGAAGCACATTTCAAATAAGGGCAGTGGCTCGTAGGCTGATGACCAAGTATTGTGCACCACAAAATCTCCTTCACTTGGTTGCCAGATACTGGTGATGATAATTTCTCGTAACAATGTCATTCGAAACGGCTACCTTCTAGTCGAGCAACAACAGATTGACTGCACCGCAGCTAACGAGAAGGATTTCCTTTCCCGTCTAAAAGAAGTTACACGAAAAACAAGTACAGCATGTAATTGCCGAGTAAAGTCGTATTTCATGATGGTCATACCATTGGAAGGATATTCAGTCAGTGTCATGGCTAGCACCATTGTCATGGAACATAATGATACTGTTTTGGTGCTCAGATGGTCCTCCAGTACATTTCCAGCCGTAGTCTCCGATCTGTGCTAGGTACTGAAGCATCCACGTACCCTCCTGGATCTGCTCACTCTGACCAAGATGTTGAAGGATCGTCAGAAAAGACGACGACCTCCTCTGCAGACATTGCGCAGGCGCTGTTCGCGGCCGGAGAAAGACGAGACAGCTGCAGGCAGACTACTGGTATTTATGGGACGTAATTATGGGAGGCAGCGGGAGTTACGGCAGGCAGGCATGTGGGCGTCACCAGGAGCAGGCGGCTGCAGGGGAAGCCGCCGCAAGCTGCCGCCATCAATCTGTGCGAAATACACTAAGAAAAGTCGCTTTGCTAGAACATCTCGAGCACTGTGCTACTACAGGGATACAATTCTCGAACAATAAATGCGACTGGGCTCATAAAATATTATAAACACTACATCGCCGAAGTATATTTTTATATATTTCTTACTTTAATATTTTACAATACAGTCTCTGTAAGCGTTCTGAGTCATTAATTCGTCTATTCTGGCAAGGGCGTGAGACGTAACTGTCTATTAACGTGGACAAATTTAAAATTCCTGCTGAGCTGATGTACCGGCGACCAATACCTAGTTAATCTACCCTATCTAGTGTCATGATATTACAAAAGAACTTCATAGAGACACTTTACTTGTGAAGCAGTGTGGAGGAAGAACAACTAAAACTTACAGAATAGACAGTGGGTCATTACCTCTTGTAAGAAATACGCTGATATCTGAGTTTAGTACCTACACAGAGAACACAGTCCCAACAAAAGTAGTACCAAAGGAACTGTATTAACAAAGCAGTCATAGTACAGCTGTCAAATCTCTCCTTAAACATAAACACAAAGACAATGTGAAATTTTTATGCGACACCATACGCCAGTTCTACAGCTTACTGACTGCATATTATTATTATTTTGTACATCCGCAGTATGTTCACATTCCTTATTTCAGAATACGGCAATACAACAAACTATTACTCCGTATCATGAATGTAAATCGATACATTAGGGCACCCACGAGTATATAGGTAGTTATACTGGAAAGATATGCCAGTAAGCCGCGGTCGTCATCAGTTATTACACCATCCTGGGAAAAGCTGATGGCTGGTAACGAGGAAGCAAGTATTACAGCTTACAAGCGGCCGGACCTCTCCACTCGTCAAATCTCTCAGATGTTAGGACGTTCGAGTTGTGTAACTGAATATTATGAAATAGCGGGAACCGTGTGGACGACGCGGGCAGAGAGGGCGAACAGAAAAACTGACCAAGTGCTAGAAATAATTTCACACAAAAAAAAAAAAAAAAAAAAAAAAAAAAAAACCCACGCACACTGCTGTATGCTGTTGTGGTCTTCAATCCGAAGAATGGTTTGACGCAACTCTCCACATTACCCTACCCCGTACAAGCCTCTTTGTCTCTGCATAGCTACTATAACCTACACCCATTTCAAACTGGTTACTGTGTTCTAGGCTTGGTCCCTCTGCCGGCCGAAGTGGCCGAGCGGTTCTAGGCGCTACAGTCTGGAACTGCGCGACCGCTACGGTCGCAGGTTCGAATCCTGCCTCGGGCATGGATGTGTGTGATGTCCTTATGTTAGTTAGGTTTAAGTAGTTCTAAGTTCTAGGGGACTCATGACCACAGAAGTTAAGTCCCATAGTGCTCAGAGCCATTTGAATTTGGTCCCTCTCTACAATTTCAACAACACAGATTTCCCTCATTTGCCAAACTGACGATTCCTTGGTGTATCAAGATCTGTTCCTCCTTTTACTCAGGTTGTGCTATAAATTTCTTATTTCCCACATGCGATTTGTACCCTGTCATTAGAATTCGAACTACCAATCTAACCTTCAGCATTCTTCTACAGCACCATATTTCTAAAACTGCTGTTCTCCCCTTGTCAGATCTGTTTATTGTACCGTTTCACTTGTTTACAAGGCTAAACTCAACCTAAATATCTTCAGAAAAGAATTCCTAACATTTGAATTTATATTCGATGTTAATTAATTTATCTTTTTCAGAAATGATTCTCTTGATGTTTCCAGTCTGCATTTTATATTGTCTCCGCTTTGACCATCATCAATTATTAATTATTTTGCTGCCAAATAACAAATGTGTTTACTAATTCAACTACACTCCATCACCTTTGGTTTATTTTTGTTAATACTCACTGAATAATATTTTTTCATGACACTATACAATTCGTTCACCTGATCTTCCAGGTCCTTTGCTGTCTCTGACAGAATTACGGTGTCATCGACACACCTCAAGGTTTGAACTTCTTCTCTCTGAACTTTAATTCTACTTCCAAATTCCTCCTTGGTTTCCTCTGCAGTTTGCTCAATCTACAAATTGAATAACATCAGGTATAAGCTACAATTCTGTCACACAGACTACGTTGAGTGCACTGTATAGATTTCAGTATTACAGGCATGACCTACATAGAGATGACCAAAAAATTTAGAATGAGCAGAAATTTTGGTGGTTGAAGTATTATGATATCTGTAGGTAAATCAGTCCTGTCATAGACGCACACCATGACGACTTACGATTCTTATGTGTCTGGTGAACGCGGATGTCGATCTAACCTTAGGGGTGGTTTCGATAGTAAGGAGTTCCAAGCTTGACAGAAATCCCATTTTAAACTTAATAAACCATGGTAATTCTGTAAGTGCGCGAGTATCGCATAGACGGAAATGTGAGACTATGACTGAGCTAAAAAATGGGATTCGAAAAATATGAGATGCAATTTCAGTGGACGCCTTGAATAACGAAATCCAACAAATGTCCAAGGAAACTGTAGAAACGCTTAAGCACAGTGATGATTCTATTATATACTGAGCCTCTAGCGTGCATTTTTTAAGTTTATTTTTTTATTTTTATTCTATACTACATAATGTTGCGTTTATAATAATTCCACATAGGAACCAGGTTTTCGTTCTTACTGTGAAATGAGCAATTGAAAAATACGTACTGTGTAAGGTTCCCAGTAATTCTACGTAACGGAATTTTCTGCACAAATCAAGAAATAGTCGGATTAAACCGCGAATGCAGCCCTATGTAGTATTTGACACTAATGAGATATATGAGGAAATAAACATGTTGTCGGAAGCGAAACCTGATCGCAATTATACTCACTTCCACCACATCATGGTCTACATACAGGCTGGTACTGTGATGATATTATAAATTTTCAAGGATGGTGGTGAAGGGTAAATGTATCAATTTGAGTTAAGGGACCCATGTCCGGAAACAACGGACCAGTACCGAAAAGTTGTAAGCGAAAATCGTTCTGATATGTCTGACAGTAGGTCTTCTAGTGCAAGCTCTTTGCTTTCCATGTTTTTGGAGGAAGTAGGAGCGACCAAAACAAGATAAAATTGTCTCGTATACATGGGCTCTAAAATGTAGAACTTAAAATTTTTGAGTTCTTGTTCTGTAGAAGAGATGTGTTTACCAGTAGCTCCTAAGGTATGCACTTTGGAGCCCCTGTTTACTACACTTTTTTTCTGTTTTTGGCCCACACTGCCACCTTTAGAAATATGGAAACAAAGAGCTTGCAGTAGGATAGGTCCACTGTCACTAGTGTCCTAACGATTTTCGCCTATAAATTTCGCTTCCAGAGCAGGATCCGTTAACTTAAAGTCATACATTTATCCTTCTACATCGTCCCTGAAAGTTTGTAACATCAGTACGGTATCACCCTGTATTTACCTAGACGTCAAACATATACACTACTGGCCATTAAAATTGCTACACCAAGAAGAAATGCAGATGATAAACGGGTATTCATTGGACATATTATACTACAACTGACATGTGATTACATTTTCACGCGATTCGGGTGCATAGATCCTGAGAAATCAGTACCCAGAACAACCACCTCTAGCCGTAATAACGGCCTTGATACGCATGGGCATTGAGTCAAACAGAGCTTGGATGGCGTGTACAGGTACAGCTGCCCATGGAGTTTCAACACGATACCACAGTTCATCAAGAGTAGTGACTGGCGTATTGTGACGAGCCAGTTGCTCGGCCACCATTGACCAGACGTTTTCAGCTGGTGAGAGATCTGGAGAATATGCTGGCCAGGGCAGGAGCCAAACATTTTCTGTATCCAGAAAGGCCCGTACAGGACCTGCATCATGCAGTCGTGCATTATCCTGCTGAAATGTAGGGTTTCGCAGGGATCGAATGAAGGGTAGAGCCACAGGTCGTACCACATCTGAAATGTAACGTCCACTGTTCAAAGTACCGTCAATGCGAACAAGAGGTGACCGAGACGTGTAACCAATGGCACCCCATACCATCACGCTGGGTGATACGCCAGTATGGCGATGACGAATACACGCTTCCAATGTGCGTTCACCACGATGTCGCCGAACACGAATGCGACCATCATGATGCTGTAAACAGAACCTAGATTCATCCGAAAAAATGACGTTTTGCCATTCGAGCACCCAGGTGCGTCGTTGAGTACACCATTGCAGGCGCTCCTGTCTGTGATGCAGCGTCAAGGATACCCGCAGCCATGGTCTCGGAGCTGATAGTCCATGTCTGCTGCAATCGTCGTCAAACTGTTCGTGCAGATGGTTGTTGTCTTGCAAACGTGGCCATATGTTGACTCAGGCATCGAGACGTAGCTGCACGATCCGTTACAGCCATGCGGATAAGATGCCTGTCATCTCTACTGCTAGTGATACGAGGTCATTGGGATCCAGCACGGCGTTCCATATTATCCTCCTGAACCCACCGATTCCATATTCTGCTAACAGTCATTGGATGTCGACCAACGCGAGCAGCAATGTCGCGATACGATAAACCCCAATCGCGATAGGCTACAATCCGACCTTTATCAAAGTCGGAAACGTGATGGTACGCATTTATCCTCCTTACACGAGGCATTACATCAACGTTTCACGAGGCAACGCCGGTCAACTGTTGTTTGTGTTTGAGTAATCGGTTGGAAACTTTCCTCATATCAGCACGTTGTAGGTGTTGCCACCGGCGCCAACCTTGTGTGAATGCTCTGAAAAGCTAATCATTGGCATATCACAGCCTCTTCTTCCTGTCGGTTAAATTTCGCCTCTGAAGCACGTCATCTTCGTGGTGTAGCATCTTTAATGGCCAGTAGTGTAAATTCCAACCTTCTTGATTCTGTGAGCGGCACGGGAAGGACATAAAAAGGTAGCGCTCGTCTCTGAGAGCTGTGTGTTGTGGAACTGGACCGCCGCATTTGCAAGCAACTGGTGGTAGGCAGCAGACGCAGTGCCAGCGTTGTCCTAGATACCGCTGGCTGGAGGCGCAAGAAACGGCTGAGTCCCTGGGCAATCCTCCGCAGGCGCCGAGATGCGTATCTGTCTTGTAGCGTGTAGGCGCCGCCGGCAGTAGTCGAGATAGCCGCCACACGCACCGCCTCTCCTCTGCGTAATTAACGCGCCGCAGGCCCTGCGAGCCACAATAAAAACCAGCGCGGCGCCAGCGGGCTGCGGGCGCTGCCGCTCACTGCCGCCAGATGGCATCTGCGCTGCCGCCTGTCGTAATTTTGTGGGATGTATGACTCTGTACTCTCAGGGAATCGCTCCCAGGAATCTGCTGCGGTAATAAGCACAGCACGCTGTCCGGAAACTGGACATTCTGGTGCGAATGAGAAAAGTTAACGACGGAGTACTCCCCTCGATATACGGCAACAGGATAACGAGACACTAGGCTCATTCTTGTTTTAAGTCCGTACTGCACGAATCTTGATGATAGTTTTATAGTATTTTGAACTGGGACACTCACATGAGATTGTCCAGCCGCATAACTGGGACCATCCTCACGCACGATGGCACCTTTCCATCGCGAACTGTGCTGTGGTAAGCTGTGACCCCTAGTGTGTGTCTACACAGTGCAGGTGACTGTAGTGAGAGCGTGTAGGTTTTTAGTAGCATATTTGTGTTGGCGATGACAGTGAAAGAGAGAGGGAGTGTGTGATACTCGGTGCCGGTACATAGGTTGCTTCTCTCGAATAGCAACAAGACGAGCTTAACGTACCCTTTCGATGGTCGTATTACTATCAAATCTCTCACATGCTCTCACTGCTTAAGAAACTATCTGACCGATTGAAAATTCAACCCAGACAATTGAAACAAAGTCTGACGACCAGGAACAAACGCCACAACTCTCCCTCACCTCGTCAGCAAAAATACTGGCGATGGAAATACCTTTCATCACTAAGATTCTAACCCGGTACGTCCGAATTGAGCGCCATCCCAGAAGCATGCTATAGCTACTTTGGTTAGGAGGCTGGTGTATTGGAAAAGTTACATGATTACTGACCAGTTTATAGGACAGGTACAGTACCCAGTTGGGGTGTAATCAGTCATATACTAGATCGTAATTAGGGCTTAGCTTGTTCATCAAAGCTAACTTTACTCATTAGAGCAGTTGCTTCTTTTCAAAAGACATCACTGTCCATAGGACCATAAACAGAATGATACTGTCATAATATCTTCAGGCTCCTCGTTCGTACGAAATATCTTTCTGCACTAAGAATTCTGCCGAGAACTACATATAAAGGCGTCGTGAAGTACAGGAACAAACGCTTTAAAGTGTACAAAATAGAATAGAAAACGTCAGAATGAGCTATGTCGCGCAATAACCACGCTGCACGATAATGGTTTTAACCAACGACCTGTTTACGATGAAAAAGCAATTTCGTGAGTAATGTTTCCTTTAACCAAGACCTGAAAGCTGTGATCAGTTGGAGAGCATTACATTCCAAAGTAGAGAAATACAGTCATACTGAAGAAACGTTATTCTCAGATCGTCATTTTTTCTGTTTTCCGTCGTGCCTTAGTTGCTTCCAAATTCATGGAGGTGTGTTCTGACTATGCAACTAAATTAGTTGCATAGACGAGATAAATCTCCACTAATTATTCTCAGAATTTGCTCTTTCATCTCATGTGGGCTTTCAGTTACAAACATTTGTAGTGTCGACTGTAATGCTCGGCTGCTACCCTTGTTACTATCGGACGTAGTTGATATAATGTTTTCAACTCCATTTTGTCCAGTAAATCATTTCACAGAATCTGTGTGTAGTTCAGGGTCACCTTTTGCACTGCTGATTTCGTTAAGAAAACGCAAATATCCCTTCGTACTCATGTCGATGCTCTGATGGCACCGACAGCTTCTGATTCCTGCAAAGTGACTCGATCCATTATAACTAAGCAAGTTGACGCAGTGGTTAGGACACGGGCCTCCACATTCGTACTAATTTCTGTTAATAACGTTTTTAAATAGTATAAAGTGTCGGCTCGAGTAATTAAAGGAATCCCAGACTTATTTGTGTGAATCACTGGGAAATATTCACTTTCCGCTGAAACAGTCACATTGCAGATGCGTTATGAGGAACAGGAATAGCAGAGAAGGGAGCACCAAGGTACACCAATGTGGATGCGAGACAGTGATTACATACTGCAAAAACGCCTTCATTTGGTCAATCCGACAACTAGCTCTCTCAAAAGAAGGAAGGACGATTGGTTTTCAACATCCCGTCGACGTCGTTAGTGACTGAGCATAAACTCCAACTAAGATTGTGGAAGCAAATCAGCCGAATCCTTTTGAAAGGAAGTATCCTGCTGCTTGCTTAAGCCATTGAGGAAATCTCGAATCTAGATGGCTACAATAATTGTAGTATTTGACCTGAGAATTGTAATACTTTAGGTCTGAATCGTATTAAGACCAATGTTTTAATAACTCCATATGCATTCATCATTTCTCGAGAAACCCTATTTCATGACTGGGAATTAATGGTTGAGCATTATACATCAAATTTGCTGTAATAGTATAGTAGGTTGTACGTGAAATGTAGAAATCTTTCTGATGAACGATGAGGAATTTTGTAGGCTGACAAGCTGACACAGCAGTTAATAACAGTAGTTTTGCTAGTCTCAACAAAGATAAAGAGGTTTGGAACATTCGAGAGTTACGGAGGTCGCTTGTTCTGGTCATATCACTTCCTACAGTCATAGACGTGACGTAATGCGTAGATTCCCAAACTATTTGGCCACGAAATACGGAAGAACACAAGCAAAGCACTGTAGCCCTAATTCCAACTGACTGTACTGATGATCATCACGTATTCGCAACGCGACAGTCAAGTGACTTTATACTTTTATCACAAACACTCTTAAAACTGCTTTCCTAGTACCACGTACGTGTACGTACAACTTTTATTACTTTGTTCCGTTGAACAATTCATTTATAAACACCATCTTCATTTAATTGCGGAACTAAAAAAAATGCTTTCGTAGAATCTCGTTTCTGTGGAACCATACAGTCCCGTGGAATAGTCTACGAACCGATGACGTAACAAACAGCGTTCTTAGAACAAAGGGAAGTATGGTTAGTTTTAACGTCCCGTTGACGAGCACTCATAGTATTCAGTGAAATACCAATTGATATTCATCTCACCGTAATACATCTAGTGGATTTTAATGTACTGTTTCAATATATCACACAGAGACCTGTGTCTAAGACAGTGTTGTCTGATGTAGAATGTATGAGAAAGATAAGATTAATAGAGTCGCTATTGTCAGGTTCACGCCAATTATTTTTACGTGATATAGTGAGCACTCTTAAGACATAGAATTTAGATTGCAATTCACAAGATTTTACATCAATGGTTCAAATGGCTCTGAGCACTATCGGACTTAACATCGGAGGTTGTCAGTCCCCTAGAACTTAGAAATACTTAAACCTAACTAACCTAAGGACATCACACACATCCATGCCCGAGGCAGGATTCGAACCTGCGACCGTAGCAGTCGCGCGGTTCCGGACTGAAGTGCCTAGAACCGCTCGGCCACCACGGCCGGCTTTTACATTAATTCTGATTAAATTATAACTGTACATTTTACAAGTCCCAAGTACCTTTTTTTTAGGTAAATATTCGGTTAGTCTTCTCCTTAACAGCTTTCTATTGGAGCGGGTCCGCTTTCTGGATCAATGCACGCCATTTCATAAGGTCTAATCCTGCGTGTCAGTTTAGGCTATTTGATCTTATATTTGCGCTTATTGTGTCCTAGCCAACGTAATTTAGGTCTTCCGCGTTGTCTCTGGGTTTCGAAAGTGAGATAGTAGGTTGAGCTGATGACTGAAGTAGGTGATGCCCGTGTGATGTGTCCATACCACCGAAGTCTCCATTCTTGCATCTTCTCATTGATTGGAGCCATTCCATATAGTTGTCGGATCGTTGTATTTTTGATATGGTCAAGTAGGGAAATGCCTAATGATATTCTCAGTTCCGCATTTCCATGATATATAGTGAGTGCTCAGCAGTTGCAGGTGTGGGCCAACACTCGGTACCATACAATGCAACTGACTTCACCACTGTGCGTTACATCTTTGATTTTAGGTAGATAGGCATCTTCTCATCAGAAAGAATAGCAGTAATGCTACCAAGGTTCTCGGGTGTACTGCCGGACCTTCGACGATTACTTGAGAACCTTGGAAGCAACGGAAATGCCTCGACGACAATAACAGTCGCATGCAGGTCACTCTGCTTCTTGCCCACAACATCCTCATTCACATAGCTGTCACTCTGTAGTCGAGAACCTAGATATCGGAATGTGTCCACCTCGGTAAGAAAAGCTCCATTAACTTGTGTAGTTCCAGGAGATGAAAACTATCGAGGTACTCAGTGTTGTGAATGTAAAAAAGGAGGTCAAATCTTTGTGGACGATTATACCGTGTTTGGACTTGAGTTTCAAGATCCTCCCCGGTATCCATCGCAAGCATCATATCAGCATATAGCAGCCCATGGTACTCAGGTCTGTAATCGTGCGTTATGGTTTCCGTTACGGTAACAAAGAGCAGCGGAGACGATGCTGAGACTTGATGAACGCCAGCTGTCACACGGAAACTGTCAGTGAGTCCTGCAGAGGTTCACATCCGGCTGCTGGTGGTTTTACAAACGATTTTTACCCAGCTGATGTGGGTTTCAGAAACTTGACAATCGCGAAGGGCATACCAAATCATCTGATGTGCTATTCGACCAGTAATGGAGACGAAACCGTATCTTTGTAGAACAAAGACATGATAAGGAATCATTCGTTATCTTCTCGAAGGAACAAGTCGAACATTCCCCTGTTTTGGTTTAGATGAAGGAAGGGAAACATAGACACGTTCCTTAAAGGCCACAGCCTGAAACACACTGCACTGAGTTAGCTAAAAGTTGTAGCGAGCGTTCGTTTCGTATACTACGTGCGAGACTTCGATTCAAACTTTGCGCCCTTTGATTATACACCCTTGAGCGCCTTGTTTTAGTACTTTAATTAACAGCCAGAGCTTTGAAACTAGCCGATTTCGTGCCCCATCCTCATCCCAATATATTCGAAGTTAAAAAAATGTTATATATTACTACAGGAGGTAGTATTGCTCAAAGCTGAAAGAAAAGTTCCTGGTAATGGCATGTCCGCAATCCAATATTTGTTGAGATATGATTCAGTTAGTCCTTTCATTCCCATATGTTACGTAGAAATTGGCACTAGTCTTTCGTGTGGTTACCGCGGATCCTGATGTTCCATTCACCTCTTCTTTCCCGAGAGTCACTGGACACGGGCTCCAGTAACTTCTGCACATTGTTGATGGGTTGGGCAAACACCAATGCCACATAGCCAATAATCAGACGGATTCAGACCAGATGCACAGGGAGACCATGCAGCTTCCTCGACCAATCCATCGCCTTCGAAATGTTGCAATGATGTACTGTCGCACGATTCGTTAAAACGAGGCGGTCTCTCTGCAAGGGTTACGTTCTCCAGTATCGCTGGTAATTCATCGCGCAGAAATCGGTGATACATAGCACCTGATAATCCATTTGGCAATGTGTATGGCCCAGTGAATTTGCCACCTAATATTACTGCCTATACAATGATTCTGAAGCGATCCTAATGCCTCATCTCTATGAATCCTCGAGGATTTGCATCTGCCCACATAATACTACAAGTTACTCGTTGCAAGTAAAACGGCACATTTACCAACAGATATTGCTTCCAGGGCATGTAATTATAGGAAATTTTCTTCCAATGTTGACTAATACTATCTTCTGTAGGAATAAGTGACTCCATATAATAAATTAAATATATTACGGGATACGTGTTGAAGTCGGTACTACATAGATGGAATGGTTGGCTATTAGCAATGACCAAGCAAAATAAATAAAAATATAAATGAAATTGATGAAGATGTTAAACTACACCTATATGTCATATGACGACCTCCGAGATAAACTTTAAGCTTCACATATATTTATTTACTGGTGTTTTTAGCAATACATGGGCAACTAAACAAAACGCAGATAACATTGTTTCGAGTGTCAGGTTAATCATGTTTCAGCACGAATTAACCAGTTCACCAACATTTCATTCAGTGCGTAGCTAGCGAGCTTAGTGTGTTGCTGAGTCTTGTGGAAACAGTAATGGGACAAGATGTGGAAGTGCGTCACAGAGAGTACTGGCATAGTGGCCAGAGATGCAGGTGTATGAAGAGCGGTGCATTTGCCTGTAGCCGACCGGGCGAATGGCCGCGCGGTGAGTCACGGGCAGACCGCAGAACCCGCTGCGGTCGGCATAGCGTTACACCAGCTCCTACACGGATGGCCGCCGCGCAGCCTCTCCGATACACAGCCCGGCTGGGTTCCTCCTGTCCCCCTGCACCTCTCCTAACACTTTGGTGCGGGGCGTGGGGTGAGGGGGGAAGCTTGTGTCTGTTAATATGTGAACTGCGCCGAAAACAAACATGTGGCAGAGGGAGACTATATTTATAACTGTTTTCGCATAAGAATACATTCTTCCAGACCATGAGCAGCATTCGTCTGCATCTACCGTCATCAATGTCATCGTTATTTTTCACTTGTTAATGGGTAAAACATTTTCCACACGTCTCCACGTATTACGACCGTAAACTTTTGCTGACCCAGAAATGCCCTTTTGATTATCTGTGCCACCTATCCATGTTCAATTACGACATCATACTGACGGTTTCATTTAGACCGCGAAACTCGCTGCGGTCCGCTTACCGTTACCAGTTCCTCCACGGATGGCCACCTGAGCGACGAACTGAGAAAAGACGTTCGTTAGGCCACCTTATGTCGACCTTTTTTTGTAAGTCGTCATTCTACTGATTGGTTCGATGCAGCAAGCCGCGAATTCCTCTCTTCTGACAAGCTTTTCAACTCGTTGGATACATTCCAATCTCCCTGTTCCATTGAATTTTTTACAAATTTTCTATCATCCTGTTCCTTCTTCTTATCGGTGTCTCCTGTATGTCTGCTTTTTCGCCGGCTTTGCAGAGAACCTCCTCACTCATAATCTTCACAGTCCATCTAATTTTCAACATCCTTCTATAGCACCACATCTCAAAAGTTTCGATTTCCTTCGCTTTCTGTTCTCCCAAAGCCCATGATTCACTAACAGACAATGCTGTGCTCCAAACGTACATTCTTAGAAATTTTATCCTCAGATTAATACCGATATTTGAAACTAACAGACTCCTTTTGCCACGTAATGGCCTCGTTGTTTGTGCTAATCTGCTTTTTATGTCCCTGCTTCGTCTGTCATGTATTATTTTGCTTCAAAAGTAGCAGAACTGTGTCACTTCGTCTATTTCGTGATGCTGAGCTCAATCTCATTCCTGCTACTTCTCATTACTATCGTCTTTCTTCAGTTCAGTCTCAATCCATATTCTGTAGCCATTAGAGACTGAACTTCATTCCTTTTTACACGTCCTGTAATTCTTCACTTTACGTTAGCTAGTATGGCTACAAGCCAGATACATTTTGTTTCAGTTATATAACAGTAACTGCAACGTCCTAAACACCTGTACTCTGTCTTGCCCATTTATTGATCTTCCTATTTCTTTTAGTTGTACCCAACAAATGTCTTTCGTCATTTTGTGTTTCTACAGCCGTTACTTCGTTACTAACTTGATTATGATTGTTGTCTTTGCTTGTGAGGTCGTATCTGTGAGTAAACAAGACTTTCAGTAGACCGCAATATGTGTTTCGCTTCTTTTCTTTATGAAGATTCATTAGTGAGGACTTCTTGTGATCTGTTCTTCATATTTTTGCGGCGGTAAATATGCATTTGGTTTTCGTATACAATCCAGTATGTTCTATTACGGACATTTCGGTGCGTTACTCAAAATTTTTTCCCAGTTTACTAGTACATTTACGAACGCGTTTTTCTCAGGTTGATAGGCTGGTGGAGATTTTAAACGACAACGTTCAACCAATGGTTCAGGCATTGTTCCCGGAAAAGAATTTTCCCTTCCAAGGTGACAAAACCCATGCATACAAGGAAGGAAGGAAGGTAGGTTATGGAGTAAAGTCCCATTGAAGGCAAGATCATTAGAGACGGAACCCATTTGCCTTGAGCGATGTAGGCAAATCATGGAAAAACTACAACGGATGGCCTGACGGCGGCTTGTGTTTCACAATCTCGGAATTTGAATATTATCGATTCATTTGGATAAGAATAACATAAAGAGTTAAGGGTCTGCGATTGTCCTCAAACGTCTGTGAAGGGCCTGAAACAATTCGTTTGCTACGAATTGCGTAAACTATGTTGTTTTGCCACCACTCAGTAATTATGTGCATCCTCAGGAGCAGCCAACGTGTTTGGGATGCAAAAGGGGGGGGGGGGGTAGACGTACCGCGTATTGGGAGAGTGTCTCCATTATCACGCTGAACTCGCGCGTACGCTGCGCTCTCTCGAGTCACAGCGTCCATGAGCGACGCAGGAGTTTCTCTTCAGAAATCTCCGGGCTGTACAGGGGTCAGCCGCTTGAGACAGCAGCGCGTGCTGATGCTATCACCACCACGCACGCTCTCCCGGTGGTACACTGCCGCTCTCTTCTTTGCCGTCAATCGCGGTAGCGCGGTTGTTCAAGCAATACATCGCTTTTTGGAGAAGCGCGATTCAAATCCCCATCCGGTTCTTCCCGTAGTTTCTTTACAGGGAGCGAACGACAGAATGATTTTTTGAAATGGCCTGGCCGATTTCCTAACTGAGCTTTTACTCCCTCTTGACCTGACTTCGTTGTTGTTCACCACCGCAGAATCGAGTCGTTATTTGCCAGGAAAATTGAGATACGTATAATTACAACCGCCGTTCTGTGTATGACATAAGCACTGAACAATCAGTAAATATTAGTCTTTCTGATTTCTTCTTCCTAAAGAATATGTGGTATCAAAGCTCTGTCTTGTCAAATAGCGTCCCTGCGAGCACTAACGTTTCATGTTGTGTGTTGTGTGTGTGTGTGTGTGTGTGTGTGTGTGTGTGTGTGTGAATGAGTGTGTGTCACAAATAAAGGGAAAAAACAAATTACTGCAACTTTCACGGTACCTGTTCACTCGTTGCCTTGTTTCCACGGAGTACCTAACCAGCGACTTCTCAGTTAAGGCAGGTTGTTCAGTGTGTGATTGACCGCTGCGGATTAGCTAGGTAAGTATTCCACTTGCTCCAATCGAATACTTACGGCACGTCGCTCGGTTAAAGTTAAAACGTTGCGTACTCCGGTGATAGATTTTACTGACGGACCCCTACATCAACTACACTTTCACTAACAGACTTACGGTAAAGGTTGCCGACGAGGAGGGAAATGTTGCATTTTGCTTATAGAACGAGGCAGCACTGTGGTTAAGACACTGCATCGGCATTTGGAATGATGGAGATTCAGATATTCCATCTCTTCTGGTTTTATTTTCTGTTATTTCAGTTGATCACTTCATATGAGAGTCGGACTTGTTATTTAGTAAATGTTATTCTCCACTTTCTTCTCCTTCTTTGTCCACTGGAGCTAGAGTTCCGCTTGTGGTTATACCAATGTCTAAACTGCATCTGAACTTCCTTCTTTCTTTTCCTCTATATTTATGGTTTATTAGTGCATGATTATTTTTCGTCCTCGAATTAAATAATTATGCTGTCACAAGTTTCGTCAAAATTGATCAGATGGTGCTTGAAGTACACCAATTCGAATGGCTGAAGCCGCAGATATGCGTGTTCTATCACCCATCAATGTTATTTATTTGTGAAACGCAGTACTCATATACAATCTATGTTTAACCATTAACGCATATAAAAAAACTGTATAACAATAAATAGCAGTAGGTTCGAAAGAGTCATAAATTATGTAATATCTGTCAAAAAGCGAAACACATATAGTGCTTACAGTCATATTTTCGAAAATAAAAGTTTTTGTTTTGTTCTTTTTTCATTCGTCATCGAAGTACGAATGTGGAGTATCAGTTAAGTGATTGAAACACAGCAGAATGAAGCAGCACGTGGTGACATCTAAGTAATGAGATCACTTTGGCTATTGGTACTGGCCCCAGCAGTGCGGATACAATGAAAATTATGTAGCACAGCCAAATGCTGTTCCTGTCAGCTGTGTAAACTGCTCGACTCCACTATATTTCACTCACTTTCTTGAAACTCTTCATACTGGATTTTCTGAACAATGTTTAATTTCAAGATATTGAGTTTTGTTATCCATTTTGTGTTTTTTTATGATTTTTAGTGTGAGGGTTAAACGCCATGTCAGTATCTAAACAGATACAGTGCGCCCCTAGTAAAACTTCATGTGCTTGGTGATTAGTAACAGTGAAAACTGATAGTAATAATGAAGATTTTCGTAGTATCTGATGGTGATACTTGCCGAATAATGTGTAACTACCCGCTCGGATAGCCGTACAGTTAAGCGCTGTTTCTAGGGCGGGAAGGTACGCCGGGCTCAGATCGAATCCGCCCGGTGGTGCGCCGGGTTGCTACACCCCACTAGGTGGTACCCAAGTGTAGCCTCAGTTATACGATTCGCAAACTTTTGGAAAACTTCCGCTCACATTCAGATGAATAACACAACACGGATGATGGGGTGGCGACAGGAAATGCATCCAGCCACCCCTTAAACTAGCTCTGTCAAATCCGTTAACAACCGTGTCAACCCTGCACCGATTAGGGACAAAGGCACAAGTAGAAGAAGGTGAACAATGCGCAACTGCTCCACTTCGTCTTCCAGATGAGAACGCAGAAAACACTTAATGAAACAGTTCCATAGCCTCGTTACTGTCCGACAAGAAAGAAACACAAAATTAAAGAGCATTTGCTCTGCCTCTTCCACAAAATTCTTAGATTCGTGCACTTGATCATGCCAGTTTGTTGCAATTGTAACATCTTATCACAACAGGTCCATTATCTTTCCCCTCGCCTGCGCTAAAACTGTACCTACTCTCACAGGACGCTGCACTTGTTACTAAATTCCTGTATTTTCTTTACCTGGTCTATTATGCAGTGTTCTTTGCCTATTCTTACAACGGACTGTATACATGTGGTCCTGTTAACCCCATTCTGTCTAGTTATACGGGGCAGTTTAGCTGAGTTGATGGGTTGCAAATGAATGGCGCTAATGAGATAGCAGAATTGTTTCCCGCCAGCTACGCAGCCAGTCAGGTGGGTTTGGTTGCTGCGTAATAAGCGAGGCGGCCTAGTCTCCCCACGCAGGGCAGGAATCCGGCAGCCTCCCGCTTGGCACCAGCTGGCCGCCTCCTACCCTCAGCTGTTCGCCCCCGTGGGCGACCAGTGGGGCCCACTGAGGGAGAGTCCAGGCTAGTACTTTCTCCTCACACCCGCTACACTTAACCAGAAACTGCAGGGCTCAAGAGGTCTACACGGGAATCTCAACTGCCTTGTAGACCTACCGTCCACGATCCAAGGAAGAAGATTACACATAGCGAACACGACCACTCATGTGTTCCAAAGATGTTCAGCATAGCTAAGTTGTAGTGCATTTGTAGAGATTCTTTCAAGGCTTGGCCGTGCTCTTAAAACCATTTGCGGACACTTCTATTCGACTGATAAGGCAAGTTATTTTGCCGTTATCGTCTGCGGGATCGACAGCCATCGTGTACAGAGGAATGGGATATCAGAGGATGAATTCATAACAAAATCAATTAAAGATGCTTTCGCTGAGAGGATTAATGGCCATAACGTATCATGGAAACATGCCCTCATAGCCCTGTGTTCTTCCAAAACTGTTGCAAACTGTCCTACGTTTCTCGCCAGGTATGTTGACGTGCGTCCTTTCTAGACATACGAGAAAGACAACTGTGCGAAGTCCTTCATGTGGATCGTCTGTATGAGAAGTAACATTCTATTGAAGCACCCATTTCTTGATTTTGAAAATGAAAGAGCCTACTAATTGGCGTCCGCAACTTACTGAAGTGGAGAGGGCGTGGGGGGGGGGGGGGGGGGGGGGAATTTGGACCCCTTTGGAATCTGGAGCACAGAGTTTTTATTTATTACGTAGCTGTCATATACTTCTAGAAGTGGCCGGCCAGTGTGGCCGAGCGGTTCTAGGCGCTTCAGTCTGGAACCGCGCGACCGCTACGGTCGCAGGTTCGAATCCTGCCTCGCGCATGGATATGTGTGCTGTCCTTAGGTTAGTTAGGTTTAAGTAGTTCTAAGTTTTAGGGGACTGATGAGCTCAGAAGTTAAGTCCCATAGTGCTCAGAGCCATTTGAACAAACTCCTAGAAGTGATTTCCCGTCATTACGGTAAGCCTTTCGTTTAGCCAGTTGTAGCATTACTCTAGGCTTGTTTTTGTGGCATGAAATCTCTAGCAAGTGACCAACTCATTTATATATTTACATCAAAAATGGCAGTTGTAGAGTCTTCCAGGTTCGCCCCCCTCGCTTCCATGATATTTCTCCAGATGCCCATGAGCGTAATCTTTATAGCCATCAACTTGGAATGAATATCCATTGGCAACAAACCGCCCAAAACTAAGAAATTTTTGACAGGACAGCATTTCAGTTTATGGATTTGAACGCAACACACGCAACAGTAAGACTTTCAAAAGCAATGTTGTAAAGCTATTCCTCACATCGTAATGAGAACTTAAGTCAATATGCACCAAGTAGCAATACAGGCAAATAAAAATTTATTGTATACCAGTGCCACTTCTCTGTCACATAAACCTTTCAATTCAGAGCATAAAAGAAAATTTCGTAGTGGAACTTTTCTAATTTCTAAACCTTTTATTTATGATATGTCGTCTACGAAACTAAAATGATCTGATTTTACACAACGTTTCACTGAAACAAGTTGTAAATTATTCTTATTATTTCCTAAACGACTCATCACATACCTATGATCTCGTCCCTCGCCCACGCCCGTTTCGGCATTGAGTGTTGATCTGAACTTGTTTCTGGAGGACATAGGTGGCACGTAATAGACTATTACTAATTTACCCCTTGAAACTACCCACAACGTAACAAAAACAGAAAAAGTGAGGCGGAGATAGGAAATGGAAGAAACAATATGATAGGAATAAAAAAATATAAAGAAATTTATCACCATTACTGAAATACGAGGAGGAGGCGATCTCCCGTTTCACCCATTTGTGTGGTTCATTAAGTACTCGAGATCCAGTCTCCCTTTGGGTCTGGGTTTCACATCCAAACATAAGTTTACGGTCTCTGGACATATTTCCTTTCGTCGTTTAGTTAATCCTTGGCTCGGTATACAACTGGAAGTATTTTAAATAGTCAATGTAGTCACTTGACTAAAATGGTTTCGTGTAACGTACCAACCCATGCTTTAGCTTCTCCTACTACGTATAAGCTAGCAGACCCATGCATTAAGATAAACGGAACCTTAGGCAGAATGTGTAGTTTCCGAATAACAAAGAATTCTTTAACAGTGAGTGACTTGTACCGCAGAATACTCGAGACTTAAGTAGCCAATTCTGTGTACTCAAGGGATTTCATGGTCAAGTGCCTTAACTACGAACAAAGTCATGATCTAAAAGTGGTTCAAGATGTGTGAAGGTTAGGGTTTAACTTATCGTCGGCGTTAATGTCGTTAGGAGCGGGGCGCTAGTTAAGTTGGAGAGAGAGTAATAGAAAGAAAGGATTGGTGGGCTTATTTAAGTAATCTTTTCGGCATTCACCAGACATAATTTCGGTAAACACAAGGAGAGATTATCTGAATGTTGAGTGTGGCATCTAAAATCCGCTCTTCCCTAGTACCAATCCAAAACGATAACTGCCAAGTTACGTAGCTCGACAATAGTACTGAAATATTTCAGAAATTCTGTTAATTTGTTTTAAATACAATGTTCGTAGATTTAAATCGCTAACACTTTTGGAACTTCAGCTCAACTCGTTTCGTTTGACATAGTTGCATTTGTTGCATCATATGGTTCCATTCCGTAGGAATGATTTCTGTTCTGTAACTAATTCACGAACGAAATATTGGCTGGCGAATGAGCGTTGTAATTTAGCCTTGGACCGTAATTTGAAATTTCTTTCGATAGATACATCACTTTGTTAAATGGCTCAGCATTCTGGAGAAGTAAATGAAACTGTTGTTATTCTCGGACAGTCTTCGCCGTACATGGCCAACCAATTATCTCCGACCATTGGCCACTAGATGAGGCGTTCTATATTAAGACGGTAGAACTTGTTCTATCTATATCAAGTACGCTGGTCATGACATCACGCGTGTCTTACAGGGGAGTGGCTGATTTGTTGTTGCCGCAGTCGGTTCCCTATAAGTTCACCTAAAGATCGTATTACGAAGGTACCGAGAATAATATTGGTTACACCAACTGTACTACGCAAAAGACCGCAAACGCGAATGTGAGAGCAGCATATTATGATAACTATTCACCCCTCTGGGTACTATGATTTGCCGAGAACGTTGGTTTGACAAATAATACACGAAGGTATGGATAATTTGCAATACGGCTCATGCTTACTCCCCCTTACAAACGAGTTACTGAAAGAAATACGTTTTCAAAAGCAGTAAGAAACTTTTAATGATATTTGATTTTTGACAGTCCTCAAAAATATGAATATAATGAAATTGTGCTTTTAAAATTTTGCAATTACATTTCTTCGAAAAGTAACACTTTAAATACGCCTACGTTGGCATAAAGTCTGAAGGTACGGGACTGCTTCCGCCCTTTTATGTCCACGTGGTGACAGAGGAGAAATTGTGCTATGCCGACAGTCTTTGCTTTCACTTTTACATCATTTTCTAACTCTTTTGAGACAATTCTCATTACTAACGCCAACCTGAACAATATCGCAATACAACGATTCTCAGAGTGTCTTTCAGAGTGTCTCCAGTCTCATTAAAAGTCGCGCATGGTCTCATTAAAAAAATTATCGCTTCATTATATCAACACATAAAAATCTGCGATTGTTAACAGCATGGGAATAACACATGTCTTTGTGTACTATCGTATTTTACGAAATTTGTTTAAGTATCGTGAGCCACTTACAATATCTGATCAAAAGTATCTGGACACCTGTTATTGGACTTTAATCTGGGAGTGTCCACTCTTCGCCTTTGCGACCGCTTCAGCTCTGCAGGGGACACTTTCATTGACGTGTCTGGATGTCAGTGGAGGAACGGCAGCTCAGTTTTTCGCAACCGCCGAAACCAGACAAGGTAGTAATGTTTGACGCTGGGGTCTGGAGTGAAGTCGGCATTCTAGCTCGTCCAAAGGTACTCCATTTGATTCAGATCAGGTCTCAAGACAGGCCAGTCCATTTCAGAAACGTTATTCTCCACAAACCATTGCCTCACTTCTGCTTCTTTATGAGAAGGTGCATTATCATGCTGATACAGTCATCTTCTCCGAGCTCTTACTGTTCCTCTAATGTACGCAGTATACAATGTTGTAAAATGTGTTCTTATTCTTCCACATTTAGAGTTTTCTTAAGCTCAGTAGGGGGGGGGGGGGGGGGAAATCACAATTAACCAAGAACTACCCTCCTCCCCCCCCCCCCCCCCCCCCCGTAACAGCACCTCCTCCGCACTTAACTGTTGATATTAGACGTGATGGCATGGAACGCTCTCAAGGCATTCGCCATACACAAACCCTTCCATCGGATCGCCTCGGGGAATAGCGTGATTCATCGCTCCAAATCACTCGTTTCCAGTCATACCATGTCCAGTGGCGTCACTCTTTACATCACCTCAATCTCGCTTATCATTGACTGCGGGAATGTGTGGTTTATGAGGGGCAGCTCGACCATTGTACCTCATTCTTTTTAAGTCTATACGCACACGGGCTGTACTGGTTGAACTACTGGTAGCACTTTGGAACTTACGAGCGATTCCTTCTGCTGATTTCATGCGATTTTCTGCAACCACTCTCCGCAGTGCTCGACGGTCCCTGTCGGTCAGTACATGAGGTCAACCTGCTCTTGATTTATCTGTGGTTGTTCCTCCGCATTTCCACTTCACAATCACATCACCAACAGCCGACTTACGCAGCAGTAGAAGGACTGAAATATCCATGACGGATTTGTTACTCAGGTGACACCCAATGAAAAGTCCACGTTCGAAGTCACTGAGCTATCCTGATCGACCTATTTTGTTGTTAATGCTTCTCTTGTTGTTCTCACCTCTTCCATACTGGCCGGTCCGCCTCTCATGACACGTAGTGGTCATTTTCGCATTACATGGAGCGTCAGAATACATTTGATCAGATGGTGTGTACAATGAGTGTCTTTAAATGTAGATTCTACCTTGACGTTTGTTGCAGAGATAGCCTAGGTAACATTTTAAATGCGAGTTTATGTCTGTGCTACAACAACGATCACGGATGTATTTCTGTCGTCCAACTTATTGAATGAGCGATAGTCACTCACTATCCCTGTCGTAATTACCATGTCTTTAATAGAATAATTAATCTAGCATCAGTATCCATTGATAAGTGACAAACGAAACATACAGCATTCACGTTCCTATTGAACACTCGGTGAGTCTTCTTCCACTGTTGATCCACACTCTGTTCCAGTTCTGAAGCTATGACTTAGGATTAGGTAGTGTTTCAGCATTACATAGTGTGAAATGTAATAATTACCAGAGTCACAGCGAATTACTATCGAAGAATCGAGGGAGTGAAATTTTTTGTTTTACATGTTTGATCCTGGAGCATGAAAATGTCTCGTCTGCAGTTAAGTGTTCGTCGTCACAGTGATGCCTATTCAATCCTGACTAGAGGCATTTAATGCAATTGGGATTTAGAAACCCCCTATATATTTCACCATGTCTATGTTATACAATACACCCTGTTTACAGGAGCGTGCGTAAATCAATAGACACAATGAAGAAGGCATGCTTCTTCGTAATGATAGATTATAAAATGTTCTATCGTTGTTACATATTAAACCTCTTTACAGAAATCGAAATGAATTTTACCTAAGAGACTGAGAATAAGCAGCTAACAGTCTCGGGATCCATATCTTCGTCTGTTTTCAATCTTCAGCCCACTGAACCTGACTGAACGTGATACCGTACTGATACTAGGTGCGAGTCAAAAAGCACTTAACCCAACTGAGAAGAAGAGAGACAGATGAGCGACATGCTTTCGCCAGCTGAGTTAGTGCTTCTCTCTAGTCTCTCATAGCCGACAAAGAAAAGACCCACTCCGCTCTGCAGAATCAGATTAAATGAGTATTTCATAACGGTCACAGCTTAACGATGTGTATGACAATCAGAATGTTTTACTTATTATTTATTTTTGTTTGTGTATTTGTACAGTACGCCGTGATTTTGGCATAGCTTAGAATAGTGTGCACCCTAAATTCTATTGCAGACTGTATCTTTCTAATTAAATAATTATATCTTGTGGAATAAGTACCGCTAACAGCTCTACGTAAGGTCCTGTGTTTCGGACCACAGTCGGTGTCGTAGCTTGAAGCCACATCTTCAGGTGTGTGTACTGCGTACGGTGGTAATATCCGGACAAATGAAATTTTTTTAAAGCAAATTTATTGAAATAAATTCAAATGAAGATGAAAATCCTTTTACATATAAGTAGTTATATCTTTCACGAGTAACATTACTCGATGTAACCCCCTTCAACCGCAATGACCGCCTCCAATGTTGTCCTGAAGCGATCGCACGCACTCTTTAAATCAGCGCTGTCTATATTCGCGAATGCTGCTTCGATAGCGGTGCGTAGAGATGTGACATTGGAGTGTCTCGTCATATTGGTAGCTCTTTCGACTATGCTCCAAATAAGGTAGTCCAGGGGCCTGAAATCCGGGCTATTCGGGGTCCAGAACTTCTCTGATTAGAACATGTCAACGTTACCCGATAGTCAGTTTTGGACTAAATAGCTCGTAAGAGCCAGTGTACCGCCCTATTGCAAGACATATTGTCTCCCCGAGGCCACAGTTACCATCAACGGTTTCACGACATTCATCAAAACTTGCAGACAAACTTCATTTGTGACTGTTTGTCCCTTTTCAAAGAAATGTTGCGGCATATCACCACCACTGGATACAACATCTAGGACGTGAACCCCAGACTTCCCCGAAGCATTATACTTGGCCTCAACATTGTAAACAGTTAATCTTGGGTATCCGAAGAATCGAACTACTCCAGTGGGCGAACGCCCAGCGCCAAGACTTTCGATAAGCGCGGCTTTTCGGGTGTACTTTGCTCTTCTCCATAATATCTCGGCCATTTTGAGGTTCTGACTGTTTACTAGATGTCCATGACTTTCAAGAACGCTAATCGCGACCTCCGGCGGAACTACGATATGGCGGAAAATTCAACTTCGAATCTGTCTGGATTTAAACGCCGCGCCCTGTATAAATGTAGCGTTTTTGCAATTTGACAGTACGTTCACTTGGGGTATTACTATTATTTGGACAGTGAATGTTGAGTCTGAAATCCATCCCCGCCTTTGGGTGTCGTACGACATAATTTGTACTCCCACCTGAAGACGTGACTTAAGCTACGAAACCGGTCGTGGTCCCAAATAAAGGATCTTCAGTTGTTTGCGATTTTCAGTTCACAATAAGCACTTCTACAGCTGCAGTTGCCCTGAACACACAGCTATTTGCAACATAATTATATTTTAAACAAAAGGGTCATTTTTGTACATTGCCTGCTAATTGTCTCTGTTTATTCACAACTATTAACTCCTGGTTACCAGGAAGCAACCATCCTGGATCTAGAGAGTTTCGATTTGACTCACAACCAACGCGTAAAGTATTTCTGATACTTAACTGGCAGTTAATTAGGATATCCTAAAATTTTAGCGTCATAGCACGTTATCGACCCCATTTATAATTGTCTCATCAGTAATTACAATCTGTGTATTTCAGGTTTGCCGCCGATGTTGAATATATCCACAACTACGACATAGCCTTGTGTTGCAGGCCTAACGTACTGTTTCTGGAATGGTGTAATGTGCCCATCAATAAACTGAGATTGAAATGCTGTAATGTGCCCATCAATAAACTGAGATTGAAATGCTGTAATGTGACCTTCAGTAAACTGAGAATGTTCTAACTACATGCACTGCGCTGTTTTTCTGCGTGTATGACTCCTGCGCATTCCGTTTACATCACGTAGCACAGTATCTTATGAGACGAATTTGTGTTTGTTGCAGACGTGCAAGGGCAGCCCGGTGAGATGCGACTGCGACAACGTGAAGGGCTCGCCTGGGGCCCCAGGCATCCCAGGTGTGCGGGGCATGGATGGACCACCAGGAGAGATCGGCTTTGACGGGCCGCCCGGACCAACGGGAGAGAAGGGCGCTTTCGGCGAGTTCGGCGCCATGGGGGAGAAGGGGTACAGGGTGAGTACCAAGTTTTAGTTGTTCTCTGCTGTACGTTTGTTACTTCTTTAAGGGGCTAGCACCTGGAACAGTGGAAAAACAGTAGAATAGTCAGAGTAAATGTAATAGCAATAGTAAGTGAGACGGAAGAAGACGCAAAGACACAACTCGACAACTTAAGTAAGGTAGCCAGAAAGGTGGGACTGAGGATCGCCTATAACAAGACAAAGACATTAAACACCACTGCAAACTGGGAAACACCGGAAGGCACTGTGCAAATGGAGGAAAAATTTAAATACCTGGGAGAATTTATAACAGGAAGGAACAGGAGCAAGGAGGGAATAACAGAGAGGATAAAGAAGATGAGGTCAGCCTTCTGCATGACGAGAGAGATATACAATAAAAAGAATATGTCCACAGAGGCAAAGATAAGCCACTATAAGGCAACAGTGAGGAATGCAGTATTATATGCTGCTGAGACGATGACACTAGGAAGAAATGGGGTAGAAAAACTAGAGAAAGAAGAGAGAAAAATACTGAGAAAAATACTAGGTCCCAAAAGAGGTGGAGAGAAGTGAATGCGAAGACCTAGGGAAGAATTGTACCGGAACATGAGAACAATATCCGGGGAAACCAGACTCAAAAGGGCAAGGTTTGCTGGGCATGTAGTTAGGATGAGTATGGACGAAGAGAGTGTGGGAAACAACAAGGGGGACAAGGGGAAAGACAGGAACCAAGTGGATTGTTGAACTTCAGAAGGACTGGTTGGATTTGGGGATCAAGGTCGAAGGAAAGGAAAATTGGAGGAACAAATATACACCGACAAATATGCCGGAGATCAATGACAGAGGAGAATACAGGAAAAGATTAGAATGTCACCAGTGGAGCCGCGAGGAGAAACGGAAACTGAAGATCTTGGAAGAAGAGCGGGAAAGGAGAAGAGAAAGAATGAAGATGTTCTGGGAGAAGAAGAGGAACATCCAGTCCACGAATGGGCTACCCGTGGTCCTACAGAGGCCGTAACGCAAGAAGAAGAAGAATATAAATAAGAAGGAGAAGAGTCTCGTTGCACCACTCCATGACACATGCAAAACTTCCAATGAAGCAACGGCGGAAGACTGATGGATGTTGAGAAGGAAGACGGCATCGCAATTCCAAGAACAGTAAGGAGTACGCCGTGCAAAGAAAAATGGAAAGCACAGAATTAACAAAAGAAAAGCTGATTGTAACCCGAATCAGTAATGTGTGGACGGTTGACGCCTATAGCTAGTTTATACAGAACTGGGAAGCGGTTACATCGGCTAGTTATCAACAACATTATGCAAAACCTAATCCAGATAACGACTGATTTCGGAACGGTACTGGACTGTAGCGTATAAATTCTGGTTCTACTGGTGGTTCCATTTGTATAACAGGGGGTAATCAACAACGCCATGTGATACATTGAAGGCGCGAAGTAATAGCTTTATATCAAGAAGAACCACCTTCTAGTTCTAGAGAATGTTGGAACTCGACTTGGTATCGAACTCATAAGCAGATGCAATCATAGTTTCTGACAGAAGACTCCGAGCAAGAACAGATACCATATTAACGTAAGAGGATTAGTCGATTTATTTCGTGAATGTCGGCAGTGGTAATCAAACTCACTGTTGGATATTCTCCAAGATCTTTATCAAACCAAAACTGACGGACGGTACATTACCCTATCACATCATTTGCGTAGATGCGACCTGTAATGGTAGTGCAAGTGGTCTTTGTAGCTGTTACGGAGGACAACATTTTTTTTCTTTTAAAAAGCTGAGTGGGTGCAGGGAACACATACGTGTACACATCAACTGAGCTGCACAGTGGCACAGTGCCTAGATGATAATTAGGATAATAGCTACAACCGATCTATGCCGAAATCGAATCCGCCTGTCATCTCGAAACGACCAGGACAGTCTCGTACCTGATATACCTGCATATTTCCTACTGCCCACGATTTGTCGGTCGACTTCAGTAAGAAGCTGTCTCTTAAACAGTCAAGGCACTCTGGTAATTCACCTGCATCCCTTCTTCGTGGAAGCTGCCGAAAGGCTCACTGCCTTGTGGCTATATGTCATTCAGATCCTTGTAATGGCTTTCGATTGCCTCACGGATACAATAGTGAAGCACCCATGAACGAAAGCTAGGTGTTAGTTCCTTCTCTTCAGATTCCTTGTATACAGCCTACTAGGAAGAAATTCAATATATTTCTGTCTATTAGCCTTTCTGAAATAATTTTCAGCCTCTCCAAGTATCTCTTTGTAATTCAAAATGACCCAGCGGGTCACTTTTCCGAATACTATTAACTGGAACATTAGCGCAAATCAAATTGTGTACAGATGAGACACATAGAGTAATTGACATGTCATAGATCTAGCCCAGAGATGACGTTGATATC